>NC_052308.1:44704459-45020917 GCF_016432855.1 Salvelinus namaycush
TGACGGGTCCCGGTCAAAAGTAGTGCACTATACAGGGATAAGGGTGTAATATGGGATGTTGCCACAGTCAGAGAGAGGACTTCTGCTCTGCTCTGCTGTTCTGTGGGCACTAGCAGTAGTCATGTAACCAAGCCTGTTTAGTCATGCACTATCATATACTAAAGGCATTTATTACCACCCTACTCTTCCTTTTTTTTTAAATGACCATCTTTGGTCATATCATATCACATATTATGTCTGTCTGTTTGTGTTCGTCAACAAACAGGGGATGCTCTGCAGCTCAGATTGCAACAATCATGAAACAAAGCCTGTTTTGCCACCCTCTCCTTTAAAACAATACCATCTTTGGTCATATCATGTCTATCTTCCTGTGTCCAGCATCTCTTGCGTAATCATCAGACAGTAGCCTCATTTGCATCAGACAGGACTACGGCTATTTTTAAATCGTTAATGAGTCTGTTAGTCGTTGATGGCGCTTCGATGTGTCATCCAGCAGCCAACGTCTGGGAGCGGAATGCATTGTCTTTCTACAGTATCTGTCTGCATCAGCTCTTCTCTCAGCCAGCTGTAGTGGTGTCGGTTACATTGTGACTGGCTGTGTTGTGGCTCCATCGCCGATGATTCACGAGCGTGTTTATACTGTAGCCTGGCTGTTACAGTTGTTACCCACTTGATTCTTGTGCTGCTGATCATGACTCATCTGATACTTGCTACCTACACTGTGTGCCTATATATAGCCCTTCGACTTGATTTCACAGTGTACAAGTATGGACAGCTGAACACACTGTGTTCTTAATGCACAGTCTGTTTTTAATAGGCAGAGTCTAGGCCTATATATCTTGATGTGGTAGTGACGTGTTTATAGACCTACTATATCTACTGTTTAGCATCGGAGTCATAAACCCTCTTTTGGAACACTGTAACTGAAGATTGTTCCAGAAGTGTATTTGCTGTGGTTGTTAAGGTGTAGCATAAGGCAATGGAGTGCAATAGTGTGTCCTTCGATTGACTCGCTCCACCATTTTACTGCAGCATTTCTCAGGCCCGACGAAGCAACGAAATATGGCCCTCATATTTTTATCTCGCTGAATGGGCTCATCAATGATTAATGCTCCACAAAGTACTTGAGTCAAGCATTGGGGCTTTGCATTTCTTTTTAGTATGTTTAGTCAGGTGGTTGAATGTGCTTCTTCTTCTGGCTTTGTTGCAGGAGAGAATCTCACCCCACCAAGGGAGTGAGAGGAAACGGATGTTCTTGGCTCGGAACCAACACTCCGAGAGTTCCTTTGCTTCGACTCCACTTTTGACCAAGGCTAAGTCCCAAATGGCACCCTATTCTCGAAGTAGTGCATTTCTTTGGACCAGGGCCCGTAGCCTCCACTTTCTCTCTTTAGCATTTGTTCGAGTGGTGTCGTCATTTCCATGTGTTAGGAGGGGAATGGGAACTGTTAAAGCTGGTTACGGGGATCGCAAGCAAGGTCCTGGTCATAACAAACTCCTGTTGTCTCAGTTTGGATGGGGTTTAACATGCAGATGTGCTGGTATTGGGTGACACCTCACCTCCATATTGTGTGTCCACAGAATCATGCACTGGGCCAGGCGCATCGAGCAGGAGATCGACAGAGTCTTCCAGCACATCAGCGGAGCCCAGCAGCTGAAAGGGGTGAGTGCTCGCCTAACCTCTCTTCTCCAGGCTAAAAGCTACCGCATATCATGTTTCAACAGGGAGAGGGACAGCTTGTCAATTTGAACTCATTGCCCCTGATTGTCAAGTCGCAGAAGATGTGTGTCTGAGTTGCCATCTGTGTACTGTAAGATATACATGTGGGTGTGTCTTCTGCACTGAGAGAGTTGTGAGTGTGCACGTGTGTGTGTGTGTGTGTGTGTGTGCACACGCATGTCTGTGTATGTGTGTGTGCCTGTGACCATACTATGACAGGTGACTGAACAATACAACATCCTTTAACATATACTGTACAGTAGCCGAATCGTAAAACTTGGATCAGCTGTAGTGGGCCAATGGGTCCTATACATGGTGAGGGATGGGTGTCCTCGATGCTGTGAGTGAGCGATGACTGATGGTCGTGGCTCGTGTTCTCTGTGTTGGTGTCAGAGAAGAACAGATGGTCTGGCAGCCTGCAGTAAATCCTTGATGGGAGCCATGCACCTTTTCCTCATTCATTTACCCATAATCCTGCCCAGTGTCTGAAACAGCTCCGGGAGCGAATGTTCCACTGCCTGGCGCTACACAGTGTAGGCCGCAGGAGAATCCTCTGCTCTTTTGAAAAAGGCCCATGAATTGAACTGAACCTTTATCTATTTTATCCGTGGTTTCTACCCAAACTCGGGTTTCTACTCAACTGCGAGTAGAATGGCGCTGGAGGAAATAGATGCTGTTTTATGGGCTCCTGACCAATTGTGCTATTTTGTGTGTATTTTTTGTACAACATGTTTCCGCCATTGTTTCCTATGTCCGAAAAGAGCTTCTGGACATCAAAACAGCAATCACTAACCTTGATTTGGATGAGGATTTCTACTTCAATGAGTCGGCAGCGAAGGACTTACTGCTCATTCCGGACCAGGCCCAAATCCCCGACATACAGAGAACAAAGAGGCGGCGTTATAGAGGCCGGCGTGCAGGATATCTGACGAGACTACGGTCGGCAAGTGGATAGACCACCTCTACCCTCTGTTCTATTGGCCAACGAGCAATCACGGGAGAATAAGCTGGATGAGCTCCGTTCGAGACTATCCCATCAACGGAACATGAAGAACTGTAATATTCGATGCTTTTCGGAGTCATGACTGAACAAGGACATGAATAATATTCAGTTAGCTGGGATTTCTGTGCATCGGCAAGACAGAACATCAGCGTCTGGTAAGCTCAGGGAGGAGGTCTCTTTGTTAGCAATGCCTGGAAGTCTCTAGGTTCTGCCCGCCTGAGTTAGGATACCTCATGATAAGCCGTAGACCATACTATTTCCCAAGAGATTTTTAATCTATATTTTTAGTAGCTGTCTATTTACCACCACAAACCGATGCTAACACTAAGACCACACTCAACTAGCTGTATAGGGCCATAAGCAAACTGCACATCCAGAGGCGGCACTCCTAGTCGCCAATGATTTTAATGCAGAAAAACTGAAATCTGTTTGACCTCAATTCTACCAGCATGTCACTTCTGTAAATAGGGGGAAAACAACTCTAAATCACCTTTACTCCACACACAGAGACGCGTACAAAGATGCATACAGTCTGTAATACCTACATGTTTCAAGCAGACCACCATAGTCCCTGCGCCCAAGAACGCCAAGGTAATCTGCCTAAATGACTACCGCCCGTAGCACTCACATCTGTAGCCATGAAATGCATAGAAAGGCTGGTCATGGTTCACATCAACACCATCATCCCAGAAACCTTGGACCCACTCCAATTCGCATACTGCCCCAACAGATCCACAGATTACGCAATCTCTATTGCACTCCACATACGCCTTTCCCACCTGGACAAAAGGAACACATACGTGAGAATGCTGTTCATTGACTACAGCTCAGTGGTCAACACCATAGTGCCCTCCAAGCTAAGGACCCTGGGACTGAACACCTCCCTCTGCAACTGGATCCTGGACTTCCTGATGGGCCACCCACAGGTGGTGAGGATAGGCAACAACACATCCGCCACGCTGACCTTCAACACATGGGGCCCCTCAGGGGTGTGTGCTTATTCCCCTCCTGTATTCCCTGTTCACCCACGACTGAGTGGCCATACATGACTCCAAGACCATCATTAAGTTTGCCGACGACACGACGGTGGTAGGCCTGATCACCAACAGTGATAGGGAGGAGGTCAGAGACCTGGCAGTGTGGTGTCAGGAGAACAACCTTTCCTTCAACGTGAACAAGACAAAGGAGCTGATCGTAGACTAAAGGAAACGGAGGGCCAAGCATGCACCCATCCACATCGACAGGGCTGAAGTGGAGTAAGTCGAGAGCTTCAAGTTCCTCGGCGTCCACATCATTAAGGACCTATCATGGTCCAAACACACCAACACAGTCGTGAAGAGGACAAGACAACGCCTCTTCCCCCTCAGGAGGCTGAAAAGATTTGGCATGGGCCCTCAGATCCTCAAAACGTTTTACAGCTGCATCATTGAGAGCATCTTGACTGGCTGCACCCCCACTTGGTTTGGAAACTGCTTTGCACCCGACTGCAAGGCGCTACAGAGGGTAGTGCGTATGGCCCAGTACATCACTGGGGCCGAGCTCCCTGCCATACAGGACCTTTATACCAGGCGGTGTCAGAGGAAGACCATCAGAATTGTCAGACTCCAGCCACCCAAGTCATAGACTGTTGAACAGTTAATCAAATTGCTACACGGACTATTTACATTGACCCCTTTCTTTTAGTTTTTTGGAGCTGACTCCATGCACTCTCACTAGACTACTCACACATACTACACTGACGATCCAACACACACACACACTACATACGCTCACACACACAAAACACACACACATGCATATTGATCACACACACACACACACACACACACACACACACACACACACACACACACACACACACACACACACACACACACACACACACACACACACACACACACACACACACACACACACACACACACACACACACACACACACACACTCCCTCACAAATAGGCACTCTTCACATGCGCTGCTGCTACTCTCTTTATTATCTATCCTGATTGCCTAGTCACTTTTACCCCTACCTACATGTACATATTACCTCACTTACCTCAACTACATCGTACCCCTGCACATTGACTCAGTACCGGTACTCCTTGTTTATCAAATCAAATGATATTTGTCATTTGCGCCGTATACAACAGGTGTAGACCTTGTCGTGAAATGCTTACTTACAAGCCCTTAACCAACAATGCCGTTTTAAGAAAAATAAGAGTTAAGAAAAATATTTACTAAATAAACTGAAGTAAAAAATAAAAGAGCAACAATAAAAGAAAAATAACGAGGCTATACACAGGGGGTACCGGTACCGAGTAAATGTGCGGGGGCACAGGTTAGTCAAGGTAATTGAGGTAATATGTACATGTAGGTAGGGGTAAAGTGACTATGCATAGATAATAAACAGCCAGTGGGACCCCTGTATTGAGGGTCAGCGTGGCAGATGGGTTGTTACCTACCCTTACCACCTGGGGGTGGCTCGTCAGGAAGTCCAAGATCCAGTTACAGAGGGAGGTGTTTAGTCCCAGGGTCCTTTGAGGGCACATGGTGTTGAATGCTGAGCTGTAATTAACGAACAGCATTATCACGTAGGTGTTCCTTTCATCCAGGAAAGGGCAGTGTTGTGTGCAATAGACATTGTGTCGTCTGTGGATCTGTTGCGGCCTAAATATCAGTATAGGCGCCAAGCCTGCTTGTGAACAGTAAAAATCAGCACAAAATCAATAATGGCATTCTAATGATATAAGTGTCGATATGACAGCGGTCAAAAATAGTATATTACTGACAGTTATTGGACACATTATTTGTGGCCTCGCTCGTGCTTACAATATGGTGTGCATCTTCACGCAACAGTTGGATCTCATTTAGCTGTTATCCCTTGTCCTAACAGTCACCACAAATCTTCGACACTCTCACTTGATTGCAACACTTCCCACAAACAAGTCGCTTGGAGCGGAAACAGGTGTCGTGGGTTCTGTTTCCCGAGTGCATCTGCCCACCTTGCAGCTTCTCCTCCCCGGGAGCTGTGCTCAATTTTGGCTCGAGCAATGGCTCGCGTTCAATCTTTGCTGCTCTCTTGGCCCTCATATGTCTCTCACGTAGCCCGTGTGCCAGACTCATGATGACGTTTCTTCATGCACTGCTTGAACAACACGTGTACGTTGATAGCAGCCAAGTCAAGCATGTTGAAGAACACAGTAACAGGCCAGCGGCGAGTTCCTCCTTACACCTAGTACAGCAGTGCCATCTGATCTAAAACATTATCCAACACTCGCTCACCTGCTGCCCGATATGGATCCTTTCCCAGATATGGAATGCCGTTCAGCATGAATCAGAATCATTTATTGTTATTTAACCAGGAAAAGTCCATTGAGACCCAGAGTCTCTTTTTCAAAGGAGACCTGGCCAAGAAGGCAGCAACAATTAATACATTACAGAATTAAAAACATACAGCAATACAATACAACAACATGATCCAGGCTAAACATAGCATTTACACTCCTCTGTAACAGAGTCTCCCATCAAAATTGTATATTCATTCAGTGGCACTAACTTATCTAGATGAAGCATGGATTGTAGACTATTCCATGCCTCTGGTACACAAGACGAGAAGGCAGTCTTGCCTAATACTGTAAATGTCCTGGGGACTTTAAGTAGCAACCACCTAGCAGACCGAGTAGGGTAACTACTGGTTGTGAAGGAGACCTGACTACAGAGGTAAAGGGAGTTTACCCAAAAGGGCTTTGTAGATGAACACATACAAATTTAGCTTTCTGCACATATAAAGTGAGGTCCAACCCACCATTTTGTACAAGGTGCAATGGTGGGTGAGTGACTTGGCATTTGTAATAAAGCGTAAGAATGCATGATAAACAGAGTCCAGTCACTGTAAGACAGAGGAGGTTGCATGCATATACAACAAGTCACCATAATCAATTACAGAGAAAAAAAAGTGGCCTGAACAAGCTTCTTTCTACCCATAAGCGGGAAGCAAGCCTTATTACGAAAATAAAAACCCAATTTCAATTTAAGCTTCCTCACAAGCTTATCCATATGAACTTTAAAGGACAACTTGTCATCCAACCATATACCTAGGTATTTGTAGGATGACACTTTTTCAATGGATAAGCCACTAGATGTGACAATGCTAACCTTCTCTGGCTGAGTGTGAACTCTGGTAAAGGTCATGAATTTAGTTTTTTGTACATTCAAGACCAGATTGAGACCATAAAGGGAGACCTGCAGTGACTGAAAAGCAGTCTGGAGCTCTTCAACAGCCTGAACCAGCACATGAATATATGACTGTATCATCTGCATATAGATGCAACTTTGCTGGTTGCATCCCATTTCCCAAATCATTAATACAAATTGAGAACAACACAGGAGCTACAATGGAACCCTGGGGCACACCTCTATTAATCTCAAGAAAGTTAGACTTGTGATTGTCAGCATATACACATTGCGTTCTGTCAGAAAGATAGTTACTAAACCGATTTACTGCCCCTTCACTGAGACCAATGTTACTGAGTCTAGCTAGCAACAATTCATGGTCAACTGAAAAATAAACATCTGATCTTATAGCAACACTAACGCAGCATGTGCATCCATTCATCTTGGTCTTGCCATTGTAAATGATGCGTACTCTCACTGTGTAGCCTACTCCAAGTAGGCCTAGAGTAGACTAACACAACTGATTGGATTCGGTGGACTGATAAAGGGTACACCATTTTGAGATTATATATCGAAAAGATCAATACAATAGAATGGCCCGCCCTGTTCTTCATTCACAATTGGTGAAATACATAATTATGCGTCGTTCGCTTCCCCTCACTCATCGAATCACCCATTCTCCCCTTTTCTCCCCCATCATACTATACTTAATTTATTTTGTCTGTTGTTACATCCTTGAAATTAGTTTCGGTGTAGTTTAGGTTCAGTTTTGAGGCAATTATTGGGGTGATTATCAACTGGACATGGCACATTCAACTATTGGAGAAGGAGCGGAGCAGGCCAGGGAAAATCATTCCAAATATTACATGCCCCCAAAAACTGGTTCTAACTCCTGTTCTGTTTGTGAAATTAAGAGTCTAACAATGACAGTGTGTTATATAGACTTATTTAGGGAAAGTCAAGGACAAGGGAGACATGACTTTAAAAATGGCAGTAATTAAACATTACAATCGGTTTTGAGATATTATGATGCTCTGATTTTCTGGTGTTAATATACACAATCACAAATAAATCCATTCATATTTTGTTTAGGAAGGTCATAAAAAAACATGACACAAGGCAATTTATTTCAAAAGAATTACACCTAAGTTGTTCATTTAGCAGACATCACAGGCCCTGCCCTACCACAGTCAACACACATATTGTTTTTAATCTTTGTTTCCATTGAACATACAAATAAAGACATTTAAATTATATATATATATATATATATATATCTATATATATATATATACACTGCTCAAAAAAATAAAGGGAACACTAAAATAACACATCCTAGATCTGAATGAATGAACTATTCTTATTAAATACTTTTTTCTTTACATAGTTGAATGTGCTGACAACAAAATCACACAAAAATTATCAATGGAAATCAAATTTATCAACCCATGGAGGTCTGGATTTGGAGTCACACTCAAAATTAAAGTGGAAAACCACACTACAGGCTGATCCAACTTTGATGTAATGTCCTTAAAACAAGTCAAAATGAGGCTCAGTAGTGTGTGTGGCCTCCACGTGCCTGTATGACCTCCCTACAACGCCTGGGCATGCTCCTGATGAGGTGGCGGATGGTCTCCTGAGGGATCTCCTCCCAGACCTGGACTAAAGCATCCGCCAACTCCTGGACAGTCTGTGGTGCAACGTGGCGTTGGTGGATGGAGCGAGACATGATGTCCCAGATGTGCTCAATTGGATTCAGGTCTGGGGAATGGGTGGGCCAGTCCATAGCATCAATGCCTTCCTCTTGCAGGAACTGCTGACACACTCCAGCCACATGAGGTCTAGCATTGTCTTGCATTAGGAGGAACCCAGGGCCAACCGCACCAACATATGGTCTCACAAGGGGTCTGAGGATCTCATCTCGGTACCTAATGGCAGTCAGGCTACCTCTGGCGAGCCCATGGAGGGCTGTGCGGCCCCCAAAAGAAATGCCACCCCACATCATGACTGACCCACCGCCAAACCGGTCATGGGCGCCAGTGGCGAATTTGCCAATCTTGGTGTTCTCTGGCAAATGCCAAACGTCCTGCACGGTGTTGGGCTGTAAGCACAACCCCCACCTGTGGACGTCGGGCCCTCATACCACCCTCATGGAGTCTGTTTCTGACCGTTTGAGCAGACACATGCACATTTGTGGCCTGCTGGAGGTCATTTTGCAGGGCTCTGGCAGTGCTCCTCCTGCTCCTTCTTGCACATGGCAGAGGTAGCGGTCCTGCTGCTGGGTTGTTGCCCTCCTACGGCCTCCTCCACGTCTCCTGATGTACTGGCCTGTCTCCTGGTAGCGCCTCCATGCTCTGGACACTACGCTGACAGACACAGCAAACCTTCTTGCCACAGCTCGCATTGATGTGCCATCCTGGATGAGCTGCACTACCTGAGCCACTTGTGTGGGTTGTAGACTCCGTCTCATGCTACCACTAGAGTGAAAGAACCGCCAGCATTCAAAAGTGACCAAAACATCAGCCAGGAAGCATAGGAACTGAGAAGTGGTCTGTGGTCACCACCTGCAGAATCACTCCTTTATTGGGGGTGTCTTGCTAATTGCCTATAATTTCCACCTTTTGTCTATTCCATTTGCACAACAGCATGTGAAATTTATTGTCAATCAGTGTTGCTTCCTACGTGGACAGTTTGATTTCACAGAAGTGTGATTGACTTGGAGTTACATTGTGTTGTTTAAGTGTTCCCTTTATTTTTTTGAGCAGTGTATATATATATATATATATATGTATATATATATATATATATATATATATATATAGGGTGCCTTGGTCCTCCTTTCTTTTTGACGACACATACACTACATTACCAAAAGTATGTGGACATCTGCTCGTTGAACATCTCATTCAAAAATCATGGGCATTAATATGGAGTTGGTCCCCCCTTTGCTGCTATAACAGCCTCCACTCTTCTGGAAAGGCTTTCCACTATATGTTGGAATATTGCTGTGGGGACTTGCTTCCATTCAGCTACAAAAGCATTAGTTAGGTTGGGCACTGATTTTGGGTGAGTCGGCATTCCAATTCATACCAAAGGCGATGGGGTTGAGGTCAGGGCTCTGTGCAGGCCAGTCAAGTTCTTCTACACAGATCTTGACAAACCATTTCTGTATAGACCTCACTTTGTGCACTTGGGCATTGTAATGCTGCCACAAAGGTGGAAGCACAGAATTGTCGAGAATGTCCTGTAGCGTTAAGTTTTCCCTTCCCTTCCCTTCACTGGAACTATGGGGCTGAAAAACCCCAGACCATTATTCCTCCTCCACCAAACTTTACAGTCAGGCCGATCATGTATAACATTGTCAACCATCAGAATATTGTCAATTTAATCGTGTCTTTAGCCTACATCTATTATTATTATTATTATATGTGTGAAATTAGTTTCAATATAGTTTAGATGTAGTTTGGTTGGTCCAGCTGGGCGGGCAACTATTTTCTTACAGTCAGAAAATACGTTATCTTATTTTAGTATTTACAGTCTATGTGCTTCTAGATCAATCAATACATATTTCTTTTTTATTGTCAACCCCTTTTTATCCCCAATTTCATGGTATCCAATTGGTAGTTAGTCTTGTCTCATTGCTGCAACTCCCGTACGGACTCAGGAGAGGCGAAGGTTGAGAGCCGTGCGTCCTCCGAAACACAACCCAACCAAGCGGCAGTGCTTCTTGACACATTGCCTACTTAACCCAGAAGCCAGCCGCACCAATGTGTCGGAGGAAACACCGTGCACCTGGCGACCATGTCAGCATGCACTGCGCCCGGCCCGCCACAGGAGTCGCTAGTGCGCAATGAGACAAGGACATCCCTGCCGGCCAAACCCTCCCCTAACCCGGACGACGCTGGGCCAATTGTGCGCCACCCCATGGGTCTCCCTGTCGCAGCCGACTGCGACAGAGCCTGGACTCAAACCCAGAATCTCTAGTGGCACAGCTAGCACTGCGATGCAGTGCCTTAGACCACTGCGCCAGTCGGGAGACCCATCAATATATTTTCTGACTGAATTTGGTGTTCTGAGGTTTCGTATTACCTATTTTAGCATAAGAAATGTGTTAACTTAGCAATTTATTATTTACTATCAAATATTTATACAATTAAAATATAAACGGTCAGAATGACCATCATGGCCATTCAAGTAGTTATGGAATTCCGGCGCTCTGAGTGTTAAATCAATTTGTATGTCACTGGCCTACACACAATACCCCATAATGTCAAAGTGGATTTTTTTGTTGTTGAAATATTTACAAATTAATTTAAAATAAAAAGCTGAAATGTCTTGAGTCAATAAGTTTTCAACCCCTTTGTTATGGCAAGCCTACATAAGTTCAGGAGTAAAAATGTGCTTAATAAGTTACATAATAAGTTATATGCAATAATAGTGATTAACATGATTTTTTAATGACTACCTCATCTCTGTACCCCACACATACAATTATCTGTAAGGTCCCTCGGTCGAGCAGTGAATTTCAAACAGAGATTCAACCACAAAGACCAGGGAGGTTTTCCAATGCTTCGCAAAGGAGGGCACCTATTGATAGATGGGTACACATTTTAAAAGCAGAGATTGAATATCTCTTTGAGCATGTTCACATTATTATTTACACTTTGGATGGTGTATCAATACACCTAGTCACTACAAAGATACAGGTGTCCTTCCTAAATCAGTTGCCGGAGAGGAAGGAAACCGCTCTAGGATTTCACCATGTGACACATGTTGACTTTAAAACAGTTTTAAAACAGAGTTTAATGCCTGTGAAATGAGAAAACTGAGGATGGATCAACAACATTGTAGTCACTCGACAGAGTGAAAAGAACGAACCTACAGTATAAAAAATATTTCAAAACATGCGTCCTGTTTGCTACAAAGCACTAAAGTAATACTGCAACAAATGTGGCAAAGCAATTCACTTTTTGTCCTGAAAACAAAGTGTTATGTTTGGGGCAAATCCAATATCACTCTCCATATTTTCAAACATAATGGTAGCTGCATCATGTTATGTGTAACGTCCTGACCAGAGTTCTTATGTGTTTTGCTTGTTTAGTGTTGGTCAGGACGTGAGCTGGGTGGGAATTCTATGTTGTGTGTCTAGTTCGTCTGTTTCTGTGTTCAGCCTAATATGGTTCTCAATCAGAGACAGCTGTCAATCGTTGTCCCTGATTGAGAATCATATATAGGTGGCTTGTTTTGTGTTGGGGATTGTGGGTGGTTGTTTCCTGTCTCTGTGTTTTGTCTGCACCAGATAGGTCTGTCTCGGTTTTTTCACATTTGTTATTTTGTATGTTGTTTGTATGTTTCACTTGTTCTTTAATTAAACATGTTGAACACTAGCCGCGCTGCACTTTGGTCCTCTCCTTCACCCCTGGAAGAAAGTCGTTACAGAACCACGCACCAAACTCGGACCAAGCAGCGTGGCAACAGGCAACAGCGGCAGCAGCAGCAGCAGCGGGAGCTAGCAAGGCAGAGTGGCTGGAAGCCCGAGAGGCTCCCCCAAAAATTTCTTGGGGGGGGGGGGGGGGGGGCACACCCACAAAATAACAAATGTATGGCTGGGTCAAGTGGGAGATTTGAGCCAGTTCCCCGTGCTTACCAGAAGGAGCAGTGGGCTAAATTGAGGTACGAGTCGGAGAATGTGGAGGAGTTATTGGACAGATTGGAGGAAAGTGAAAGGATGGGAGATTATGAGACATTTGATGAGTTGTTGGTGATATTGGGGGAGAGCGAAGAGAGAGAGATGTTGGTTTGGCGTAGTATACACGGTACTCTCCCTGAGGTGTGTGATTACCGTGGAGAGCGGGAGTACGGGCAGACACCGTGTTATGCGGAAGAGCGCACGGTGTCTCCTGTACGTGTGCTTAGCCCGGTGCGGGTTATTCCACCTCCCCGCACTGGACGGGCTAGATTGGGCATTGAGCCAGGTGTCATGAAGCCGGCTCAACGTATCTGGCCTCCAGTACGTCTCCTCGGGCCGGCATACATGGCACCAGCCTTACGCATGGTGTCCCCGGTTCGCCAACACAGCCCAGTGCGGGTTATTCTACCTCCCCGCACTGGGCGGGCTACGGGGAGCATACAACCAGGTAAGGTTGGGCAGGCTCAGTGCTCAAGGGAGCCAGTACGCCTGCACGGTCCGGTATATCCGGCGCCACCTTCCCGCCCCAGCCCAGTACCATCAGTGCCTACACCACGCACCAAGCTTCCTGTGCGTCTTCAGAGCCCTGTTCCTCCTCCACGCACTAGCCCTATGGTGCGTGTCTTCAGCCCGGTACCACCAGTTCCGGCACCACGCACCAAGCCTCCTGTGCGTCTCCAGAGCCCTGTTCCTCCTCCACGCACTCTCCCTATGGTGCGTGTCTCCAGCCCAGTACCTCCAGTTCCGGTACCACGCATCAAGCCTCCTGTGCGTCTCCAGAGCCCTGTACGCACTGTTCCTTCTCCCCGCACTCGCCCTGAGGTGCGTGCCCTCAGCCCGGTACCACCAGTGCCGGTACCACGCACCAGGCCTATAGTGCGCTTTGAGAATTCAGTGTGCCCTGTTCCTGCTCCCCGCACTAGCCTTGAGGTGCGTGTCTCCAGTCCGGTACCACCAGTTCCGGCACCACGCACCAGGCCTACTGTGCGCCTCAGCAGGTCAGAGTCGGCCGTCTGTTCAACGCCGCCTGCACTGCTCGTCTGCCCAGCACCGTCTGTACTGCCTGCCTGCCCAACGCAGTCTGAACTGCTTGTCTGCCCAGCGCCGTCTGAGTCATCTGTCTGCCCAGCACCGTCTGAGCTGCCTGTCTGCCCAGCGCCGTCTGAGCCATCTGTCTGCCCAGCGCCGTCTGAGCCATCTGTCTGCCCAGCGCCGTCTGAGCCATCTGTCTGCCCAGCGCCGTCTGAGCCATCTGTCTGCCCAGCGCCGTCTGAGCCATCTGTCTGCCCAGCGCCGTCTGAGCCATCTGTCTGCCCAGCGCCGTCTGAGCCATCTGTCTGCCCAGCGCCGTCTGAGCCATCCGTCTGCCCAGCGCCGTCTGAGCCATCTGTCTGCCCAGCGCCATCTGAGCCATCCGTCTGCCACGAGCCATTAGAGCCGCCCGTCTGTCCCGAGCCATTAGAGCCGTCCGTCAGTCAGGAGCCGCTAGAGCCATCCGTCAGTCAGGAGCCGCCAGAGCCGCCAGCCAGTCAGGAGCCGCCAGAGCCGCCAGCCAGTCAGGAGCTGCCAGAGCCGCCAGCCAGTCAGGAGCTGCCAGAGCCGCCAGCCAGTCAGGAGCTGCCAGAGCCGCCAGCCAGTCAGGAGCTGCCAGAGCCGCCAGCCAGTCAGGAGCTGCCAGAGCCGCCAGCCAGTCAGGAGCTGCCAGAGCTGCCCTCCAGTCATGAGCTGCCCTCCAGTCATGAGCTGCCCTCCAGTCATGAGCTGCCCTTCAGTCATGAGCTGCCCTACAGTCATGAGCTGCCCTACAGTCATGAGCTGCCCTACAGTCATGAGCTGCCCTCCAGTCATGAGCTGCCCCTCTGTCCTGAGCTACCTCTCTGTCCTGAGCTACCTCTCTGTCCTGAGCTACCTCCTAAATCATGTGGGGGCCTTGGGGAGGATTCTTAGGCCAAGGTCGTGGGCGAGGGTCGCCACTCAAAGGACGCTAAGGAGGGGGACAAAGACAGTGGTGGAGTGGTGTCCTCGTCCACCGCCGGAGCCGCCACCGCGGACAGATGCCCACCCAGACCCTCCCCTTGAGTTTTAGGGGTGCGTTCGGAGTCCGCACCTCAGGGGGGGGGGGGGGGGGTACTGTAACGTCCTGACCAGAGTTCTTATGTGTTTTGCTTGTTTTGTGTTGGTCAGGACGTGAGCTGGGTGGGAATTCTATGTTGTGTGTCTAGTTCGTCTGTTTCTGTGTTCAGCCTAATATGGTTCTCAATCAGAGACAGTTGTCAATCGTTGTCCCTGATTGAGAATCATATATAGGTGGCTTGTTTTGTGTTGGGGATTGTGGGTGGTTGTTTCCTGTCTCTGTGTTTTGTCTGCACCAGATAGGTCTGTCTCGGTTTTTTCACATTTGTTATTTTGTATGTTGTTTGTAGTGTTTCACTTGTTCTTTAATTAAACATGTTGAACACTAGCCGCGCTGCACTTTGGTCCTCTCCTTCACCCCTGGAAGAAAGCCGTTACATTATGGGTATGCTTGTAATCAATAAGGAATGGGGAGTTTTTCAGGATAATAAAGAAACTAAATGGAACTAAGCACAGGCAAAATCCTAAAGGAAAACCTGGTTTAGTCTGCTTTCCACCAGACACTGGAAGATGAATTCACCTTTTAGCAGGATAATAACCTAAAACACAAAGGCCTCATAGCTAAGTTAAAAAGGCCTGTTATCAAAAGGAATTTGAAAACCTCAAGCAGTTTCACAGCACAGTGCAACATTTGATATAAAATATATAAAAAGTATGATACACTTTCTAAAATATACACAAACAGTTATGAATAATCAGGTGTTTTTTATCGCTACAATTTAAGAAATAAACAGTTGCTCTCAAATTTCTCATAGTTTCAACTCAATGTAGCCTAAAGCCTGAAAAGCAGCCCTGCTTGACACTGGTAGGCCTACTACCACACTTACTGTCTGTAGTCCTTGCAAACTGCACTTTATACCGGAAATATGCACAGCGCTTCATAATTCTCTGAACTGTAATAAAAGGGGCCTCTGATACAGATTCCAACACCTTGCCCCAAACCTCAACAGGGGGCTTGAAGTGATATTGATTATAATGTTTCTGGAACCAATTTACATGACATGAGAAATGTGTGTTTTTATGTGCTGGGCCAACAAGCACATCATAAGTGAACAACTGTGTATGCATGGTGTTAACTCTGCATCTGGATGAATGCATGGTAGGCCCACCTGTCTATCAGTGGCAAATGTTCTGTCTGTCAGTGTCAAATCTCAATTAATAGACTATAAAGTTATTGAGGTGTCAAATCTCAAATAATAGATAGGTCTATTCATACGATCTTGTCATGTCTTGAATTCTATTTCGCTTTGGTGATCTTGAACATGGAAAAATACAGTCTACCAACTGCAATTGACATTACTGTGAGGTTTAAAAAAAAAAAAAACGGATTTTGTCCAATTAAATAGTACACATTTAACTTATTATTAACAGTTTTAGTTAAAAATTATAAAGGACCAGTGCTGTCAAAAATGTGGGTCTCGTGTGTTTAATATACATTTCCACACTATGAGGTTGAAATAATACTGTGAAATTGTGCAAATTATGATAATGCCCTTTTAGTGTAAGAGCTGTTTGAAAAGAAGGCTTGTTTTGGTGGGATGGAGTTTTGGCCAACTGTCCCGTATTAGCCAGGATGTCCCTTATATTGGGCTAAATTGGTTTGTCCCATACGGGATCTCCCTTGTCCCGTATATTCATCCAATCACAGTATAGCGTAAACGTACCAATTCCTGCAAGGTCATTTCTGTTGTTGTTCGGTTGGTTTGGCATATCAAGGAATATGGATAAACCTGCAAAAAAAGAAAAGACAGTGCAGCAACAACGAACAATGGGAAGTAAATAAGACGTGTGTTAAGCCCGTCAGTGGTGACTAGACGAAAGCTTTCTGTACTTTATGCCGTCGGGAATTCTCAATTGGCCATGGAGGGGAGAATGACCTAACTCGGCATGCATCCACAGAAATGCAGAAGGCCACGCTGGCTAAAGGTGCTAGTAATATATGTCCATTCTTCGTGACGTCTACTGCGGAAAATGCTTTGTTTCATGACTCAAATGTTGTGAAGAAGATGCACTTGGGAAGAACGAAAGCTGAGATGATTGCAATTCATGTTTTAGGAGCAAAGAGTGTGCGGGATATTTTGGATGATCTGTCCCCGACCGAAGGTGAGGCGGTGTATTTCTCAGTTGCCAGTGATGCTTCAAACAAGGGAAACAGAAAAAGGTTTCCAGTCTGCGTGAGATATTTATCTGTGTCTGATGGATTGCAGTGCAAGTTACTTGACGTAACTGCAGAGCAAGGGGAACAAGTACTTCAAGGGGTCAGAGCGAGTGACGTCACCAATTTGAAATGCTATTAGCGCGCACCACCGCTAACTAGCTAGCCATTTCACATCGGTTACACATACATCAAGCTCTGATGAACTCTCTGGAAAAGCATGAACTGGATATTAGACACATCACAGCCTATGCAGCAGATAATGGCAATGTCAACTTTGGAAAACACCACTCCGTTTACCAGTTATTGAGCAGTGCCAACAATCGCATTCTGAAAGCTAATTGCCCAGCTCACATAGCTCATAATGCCTGCAAGCACGCCTGCGATCAGACAATTGTTTTAAAGATCTACAGCCACTTCTCAGTATCTGCTTCCCGAAGAGAGGAACTGCGTGCATTTTTTGCCTCTGTTGACATTGAGTGGCGTGAAATTCTGCAACATGTTTGCAGTAGATGGCTCTATATTCATCCAGCTGTTGATCGTCTCCTGTAAAGCTGGCCAGCTCTTACTTCATACCTCAGGTCCCTTGGGGAGACCTGTCCTGTGACACTGAAGACTATTTTTGAGTATGAAGAATTAACGGAAGCTGCTGAGATTTATCTGTGCTTTTTCCACAACGTGGGGTGTGTATTTGACCAACTCATAAAAAGCTGGAGGAAACAACGCTCTGCATCACAGATGTTTACGAGGAAGTCCAAAAATTCAAAATGAAGATGCTTCAGCGGAAACAGGACAGCTTATTTGGATACCAGACCAAGCAAAGCAGCTGATGGACAAACAATTCTCAGCACAAAGGTCCACACAGCAACAGGACTTTGAAGTTCTATGACACTGTCATTACATACATTGACAAGTGGTTTGATTTCTCACCAGAAAATGTAATGTTGAAACTGAAACCGATCGGCCTCTATGAGGAGCTCTCCTTCACTGACCTGGAGCAGGTGGTGGTTGCCCTCAAAATGACAGAGACAGTCAGTATGGACGAACTCTATGAAGAGTTTGTGCTAGCCGGGAGAAAATACAGAAAGCCAGACAGGATACCACAAAATCCACCAGTGAGAAGGGGTGTCACGAGAATTATGTTCTCGATGTTCATAAACCAATTCAATTAAACTACTCAGTCTGCTAATCAGGATTTGTAAGATATTGATTGAAATGAAACAGACGGAGGCCCAGCTAAAATAGTCAATAAGGTTTATTCACGAGAGCGCTGGTTAGTTGTACAAAACCATTCATTTTATACTGGCTTCTTACGCACATACTTCCACACAAACAGTATTCATCATACGCACATACTTTCACACACAAACATTTGGTATCCTACGCACACACTGTCCTGCTACCCAGCCGACAAAGTTTAGGGGACGTGAGAATCGTGAGATCGTGGGACCCTGGGAAGTACTCTCAGTGGCCCCCAGCCAAGGTCGGCACCGAATCTTGCTCAGACAGTCTGTTTTTAAGATACTATAATACAGATATATTGTTATACTCTAATTCTGACTAAAAACTACACTCACGGATATATAATTCTACTGACTAAAACCACACACATCATTAGAATAATCTCATGATTCTAATCAATTTCATACAATCATATGGTTTCAGGATGGAATATTCTAGTCATTCATTTAAACATATAAATCCCATTGACAATCCACCCTTAATGACTAAATAATACAGACTGATACCTCATATACTATCTGGAAACTGTCACGGTCGTCATAAACAAGAGACCAAGGTGCAGCGTTGTAGGCGTACATACTTATTTAATCAAAGAAAGAATACTGAGCAAACTATACAAAACAACAAAACGAACCGTGAAGCAAATATGAGTAGTGCAGACTGGCAACTAAACATAGAATAAGCACCCACAAACTACCCAAGGAATATGGCTACCTAAATATGGTCCCCATTCAGAGACAATGATAAACAGCTGCCTCTGGTTCTCAATCAATCTAGGCAACCATAGACATATAAACACCTAGACTTACAAAAACCCCTAGACATAGAAAAACCCCTAGACAATACAAAAACTAAACAAACCACCCTCGACACATCCTGGCCTAACCAAAAGAATAAAGAAAACAAAGATAACTAAGGTCATGGCGTGACAGAAACTTAAACGGTATCCAAGATTAATTCAAACCAATACATGTATGTACATTCGATATTCATCAATGACTGTTATAGGCCTATATCCAATCATAACGCTTCCTATTAGGATTTTTTTATTACAATCTTCATTAAAAAAAACAGTCTTAACCCTCAAAAACAGTCTCATCCAACATGGGCTCCTTGTAGTTAAAAGAAATGGAGCCATCTCCTTGGCCTGGAGGCCTGTATTTGTCAGCCCACTGGCCGGAGCTCGGAATCGGTCCGTACCTCACCATCTGTTGCGTTATTGACCTCTCCAGAGTCCTGGTAATCAGACCTCTCATACACGGAATCAAACAACATCCACACAGAGCAAAAACACTCATACAGGTGAAAGTTGCCCACAACACCGTGATTATGACATTTTTCTATTTCCCAAACACACTATCAAACCAATTTGTTAGAGCATTATCCACCCTAGAGTTCTCTGCTAATTCGTGAGCTAATGTGGTTAAACCAGCCAGGGCCTTGGTCACCGATCTGTCTGGAGCTGTGTTATCGGGGATGAAAGTACAACATTCTGATCCGAATATCACACACCCCCCACCCTTTTCAGCCAGTAACATATCCAATGCTATTCTATTCTGCCACACCATCAAACTAGTTGCAGCTGTTTGTTCTGCTAAACCTTTTATCACATCTCTAGTATAGTTGATGAAACGCTGTTGGTTATAGCAGATATAATTAATCCAATCTACATTTTTATTGAGAGTTGACCACCAGAAGATGCTTGATTCCAATCCAGCCCATGTCTGATTCCTAGCTTTGAACTCATCAGGCACCCCCCTTGCTTCCCCTACGTCCCATCCGTGTGTGATGTATCGAGCCATACAATAATCATTTCCTCCAGTAACTGTGAAAGGGGAAGTCTGGATGTAATGGGCACATGGGGATACAGATAATGCAGATCAACACAACTGTCATTGTCTGGCTTCCCTGCCTTCATGAACAGCTTTACCATACAGGCCATTCCCCTGGGTGAATCAATTCCATCAAGTGGAAAGGGGATGGTGGTCAACTGAGGTTTGGCTGTGGCGCAGGCATAACATTCTTCTTTAGCTACTGATCTGGCTGTATACTGAATCCATTCCAACCACAGGTTGAAATCCCCATAACCAGTTTCCACCTCAATCACTTCCTTCAGATCTTTCGTCTGAACTATCCGCACCGGTACTTGGCTCTGGACGACTCCACGGTCAGTATCTGTTTCATCAGGGGCTCTGCTTGTATTCTGGCTGGCTGTAGAACTATCACCGGCCCTAACCTCTTCTACCCGGAATGGTACTATGGTGTCAACCGAAACCTGATCAAACCCCCTCTTTCTTTACGTCTTTGATGGTAATTCGTACCTTTATGCAATACTTCTCTCGCTCCGGATTACAGTCAAAAACCCTCACCTTCACTATACTCCATCTTCTTCCATACTGGGTATGTGGATTTATATAGCCCTCTCTCTCGGTGTGAGCTATAACCTGTTTCCATGAACTATACGGGGACCTGCACAGATATCTTCCATAATGGCTCATAGTTCTAGACTGCCAAGGGGTCAGAGACCCCATTTGGTCTACAGAGAACTCAACTGAGACATCCTTCCCGATCTCCACTCTCATTTCCTGTTTACCCAGATCAAGTGATCTCTTATGCTTGGTTAATACAACATTGTCTACACTATGGGTCAAGATACCACCTTCTGCATTCTCGGATGGGTCATGGTGTATTAGGAATATGGCTCCCACGGCTCCCACGATAAGACAGCTCAGACCAATCAGCACTCCTGTAAAGCCCCACCCTTTCCCAGAGAACATATCATCAGCTAGAGGCCAGCCTATACTTTCACTTCTATGAACGCACACAGGGAGGATAGGGCGGGGTTAGGGAATCTTCATTAGAGAGGTGACACCCGCACCTTATTGGTATTCGGTTCTTCTCCTAACTCTGTGATTGTTCGCCAGTGTCAGTGTGTCTTACCCTCTTGCAATGTGTGACATGAACCCAGGTAGCTCTTTCAGCTATTCTCACCGCGAAGGCTGTCACCAGGAGTACTTGGTATGGCCCCTCCCAATGTGGCTGCTTCCCGTCTATTCTCCTCAGCGACTGGATTGAGTCAATCACCTTCTCCTGTAATTCACCTGTAGAGCATAAAATCTGGGACATACGGGTTTGGTTAACTTCTCTGTGCTACGGATACCGAATACGGGTTCACTTTCCTAAACAACCGCTGAATTGCAGGGCGCCAAATTAAAAAATATTACTAAAAATATTTATAATCATGCAATCACAAGTGAAATATACCAAAACACAGCTTAGCTTATTGTTAATCCACCAATCGTGTCAGATTTTGAAAATATATTTTACAGCGAAAGATATCCAAGCTTTTGTGAGTGTAGCTTTCAATGCTATATCAGCTAGCCCCAAATTAGCATGGTCACGAAAGTCATAAAAGCAATAAAATGAATCGCTTACCTTAGATAATCTTCGGACGTTTCCACCCACGAGACTCCCAGTTACACAACAAATCTTCTTTTTGTTCGATAAATATGACTTTTATCACAAAAAAACGCCATTTGGGTTGCGCTTTATGATGAGAAAACTACAGCCTCGTTCCGGTCCTGGAAGGAAGATGAAAATTTCCAAACGTATCAGATTAAAAAATATTACAAAAAATATTTATAATTATGCAATCACAAGTGAAATATACCAAAACACAGTTTAGCTTGTTGTTAATCCACCTATCGTGTCAGATTTTGAAAATATATTTTACAGCGAAAGAAATCCAAGCTTTTGTGAGTGTAGCTTTCAATGCTATAACAGCTTAGCCTTATATTAGCTTGGTTAGCTTGGTCACGAAAGTAAGAAAAGCAATAAAATTAATCGCTTACCTTTGATAATCTTTGGGTGTTTCCACTCACGAGACTCCCAGTTACACAACAAATGTTCTTTTTGTTCGATAAATATTACTTTTATCACAAAAAAACGCCATTTGGGTTGCGAATTATTTCGACAAATCAGAAAAAGTATCCCGAAATGGTCGTAGAAACATTTCAAATGTTTTTTATAATCAAACCTCAGGTTGTCTTTAACAAACATAATCGATAATATTTCAACCGGAGCATAACCTATTCATTAACTTCTTATGGCTGCAGGGCGGTGCCGGTACACTTATGACAACAGCCACTTCAAGTGCAGGGTGCGAAATTCAAAATATATATTTTTTAAATATTTAACTTTCACACATTAACAAGTCCAATACAGCTAATGAAAGATACACATCTTGTGAATCCAGCCAACATGTCCGATTTTTAAAATGTTTTACAGCGAAAACACCACGTATATTTATGTTAGCTCACCACCAAATACAAAAAAGGACAGACATTTTTCACAGCACAGGTAGCATGCACAAAACCAACATAACTAACCAAGATCCAACCAAACTAACCAAGAAACAACTTCATCAGATGACAGTCCTATAACATGTTACACAATAAATCTATGTTTTGTTCGAAAAATGTGCATATTTGAGGTATAAATCAGTTTTACATTGCAGCTAACATCACAGCTACCGTCAGAAATAACACCGAAGCAGCCAGAGTAATTACAGACACCAACGTCAAATACCTAAATACTCATCATAAAACATTTCTGAAAAATACATGGTGTACAGCAAATGAAAGACAGGCATCTTGTGATTCCAGCCAATATTTCCGATTTATTAAGTGTTTTACAGCGAAAACACAATATAGCATTATATTAGCTTACCACAATAGCCAGAAACACAAGCCATTTCCCAGCAGCAAAAGTTAGCGATCGTAACAAACCAGCAAAAGATATATAATTTTTGACTAACCTTGATAAGCTTCATCAGATGACAGTCCTATAACATCAGGTTATACATACACTTATGTTTTGTTCGAAAATGTGCATATTTAGAGCTGAAATCAGTGGTTATACATTGTGCTAACGTAGCATCTTTTTCCCACAACGTCCGGATATTTATCTGACACTCACATATTCTGACCAAATAACTATTTATAAACATGACTAAAAAATACATGTTGTATAGGAAATGATAGATACACTAGTTCTTAATGCAATCGCAGTGTTAGAATTCTAAAAATAACTTCATTACGACATAAGGCTTACGTTATGGCGAGAGAGTGCCCAAAACCTGGGCGCAAAACTAATAGTACACAGTTCGACAGATATATGAAATAGCATCATAAAATGGGTCCTACTTTTGATGAGCTTCCATCAGAATGTTGTACAAGAGGTCCTTTGTCGGGAACAATCGTTGTTTGGTTTTAGAACGTCCTTTCTCCCTCTTGAATTAGCAAGCACACTAGCCAAGTGGCGCGAAGCTCTCCTTCCTGAACAAAGGCACACAACGCAACACGCCTAACGTCCCGAATAAATTTCAATAATCTAATAAAACTATTGTTAGGGCCTGCGTAAGGTTCAACTGAGATAGGAACAATAACACAACTGAACTTGGTTAATATAATTGTTTAATTCAAAAGTTAATAAATGGCAAATGCAATTTCCGTATATACGGGTTCACTGTAACATCACGCAGGATGAAAACAGAGAAGACACTTGTTACTGACAAAGATATTATAATATATACTCATGACAGAGATAGTTCCCGCTTCCGAGCCGGCCTGTCAGAGTAGAGACTGGGCGTGGTTTAAACTCACCCAGCCTATCGTTGGTGTTGGCGCTTTAAGCCAGTCCTGGCCCCTTAGCGCATGTGATGTCCCGACGCTGTTGCTGTGTAGATTACGCTCCCTCACCCCAAAGACTGAGGTCAGACAGCTCTGCAATATTGTCTGAGCTACTTGCACCTGTATACAAAGCCCACTGTTCTCGCTCAAGGCTAACCACAGCTTCCCAGCACACTTATCTGGGGCTAACTGTTACTTCCAGCACACACACACACACAGACACCCAGGCTCCCAGGCCAACAGTTGCTAATATTCAATCACATGTGTTATAGTATTGGGTTATAGTGCATAATTCAGAACCTCACACTAGCCACACTTTGTTGCACAATTATAACACACACACATTTCACACTGCTGTTCATATCTTATGCCCTTGTACAATGTTGCATACACACACATATTTCAGGCTGTGGCCCCATGGTTAGGCTATGAGAACTTGTTACTCCTGAGAACAAAGACAAATTGTCAGGCCTACATGTGTCAGTAGCTCAAACTTTAATTAATGTAAAATCCTTCTAGTTTATAGTTATTTTAGCACGCTAAGCCTAGCAAAACCCCACACTATATTGAAAAAACATACTTTACGATGATATTGTCACATGTATCAAATAAAATCAAAGCCGGAGATAGTAGTTGCCTATAGCGACAGCTTTCCAGAAGGCAATTCCAGGTCCATCCTCGCGCTTTCCAGAAAACAGGAAATGGGTGACACGTCATTCCAAGAGGATTTATTCCACCTCAGACCAAGATAATCACTCCATTTCTTCTCTCACTGCCTCTTGACATCTAGTGGAAGGTGTATGACGTGCATGTATACTAATACGTATCATGCCCATTTATAGGCTGGCCCTAGAACAGAGCATCGTTTTCAGACTTTCCACTTCCTGGTCAGGAAGTTTGCTGCCAAATGAGTTCTGTTTTACTCACAGATATAATTCAAACGGTTTTAGAAACTAGAGAGTGTTTTCTATCCAATAGTAATAATAATATGCATATTGTACGAGCAAGAATTGAGTACTAGGCCGTTTGAAATGGGCACCTTTTATCAGAGCTACTCAATACTGCCCCTGCAGCCCAAACAGGTTAAGAGAGAAAAGGAAAATGGTGAGCTCCTCCCGCGCGCGCAGGAAATATTCAGAGGACACCTGACCTCTTTTGAAACATCTCGCTCATTTTTCAAAATATAAGCCTGAAACTATGTCTAAAGCCTGGTCACAGCCTGAGGAAACCATTGGAAAAGGAATCTGGTTGATACCCCTTTAAATGGAGGTTAGACGGGCCAGGAAAAACAGATTTAAAAAAGAAATTATCACTTCCGGGTTACTTTTTCTCAGGTTTTTGCTTGCAGAATAAGTATTCTTTTTCTCACAGACAATATTTTGACAGTTTTGGAAACTTTGGAGTGTTTTCTATCCTAATCTGTAAATTATATGCATATTCTACGATCTGGGCCAGAGAAAATGTCCGTTTACTTTGGGCACGCTATTTAAAAAAATAAAAAACGCAAAGAAAAAAAAATAAGCGCTAGCGCTAAGAAGTTAACAAACAGTCTTCTCATGTGTTCTGCTAGTATATCTTCAACTTCTATGCCTACTTGTTCTGGTCCCTAACTCTGTCATTCTATTTGTTCTATCTGATTAGCTAGAATTTCATCCATTATTTAAAGAAATAGATCCTAGTAAACCAACTCTAGGGATAATATCTTTACCTAATATTTTAGTTACCATAATCGTGTCCGCCAAGTAAGTTGGGAACGCTTCTACCCATTTGCTATATTTATCTATTACAATTGTTATTTTATTTTTTATTAGTAGTTCATTATCACGTAGTCCACTAGGCCACGACGTCTTTCCTAACCTGCTCTACCATCATTATGCTACAAAGTTTTCTCTAATTACCTGTACCATCACCTAGGCCACTAGGCCATCATCCCTCCGGTTGATACCTGGCTCTGCCCATGTATCAATATTGCTGCATATCTAAACAATGACAGGTAAAATTTGTAAATTATCCTTATGTCGGACCTTATCTTGTAGGATCACCCCTTTCATTTTCCACGTGTCCAATTCTCCCTGGGGCGTTCGTTCATGGCTATCCTGTAACAATTATCTGTCAAGTGTCTTATCTACTTTAAGATTTATTTGTGCTGCTTTGTATGGTTTTAAATGCCTATGTGCTTGTCTATGTAAACAGTAACCTTTCTCTCCTTTCTTATTTCACAGGCACTAGTCAATGCTACTATTTCGGCCTGTTGTGCCGAATAATTTCTAGGCAATGGTTCCGTGTTTAACACCTTAGTTCCTGAAACCAACTAAGCTTTCATTCCCCTTTTTTCTCCACTCAGTAACTGTTATCTACCCATTCTGTGTCCCTCCTATCTTCTCTCCTCATTCTCCTCAAATTTCTTCTGCTCTCTCTCTATCTTGGTCATTTCCTGCCCCCCCCCCCTCCTTCTCCTCTCTGCTCCCAAACCATCAAGGTCTCAGCAGTGTGGGGAGGGCTTCTCCTTCTGCCCTTCCTCCTATCTGTTGACTACCAATAAAACCTAATAATAATGATAATTAAATTGTACTCCCTCTAATTATTAGTTTTAAATTTCCTCAAGGGTTATATGTACTTAATCGAACATGCGCTACCCTTGGATACAATACTGTACTTTAAATCTATGAAATCCCCCTACTACTTGACTAGTTTAGCCCAAGCTTGCTTTGCAACATTAAAACCCATTCAGTCTGTCTGCAAACCGTCTCTCAAAGTGCTTGATATGAATACCCTGCCATTAGACACCCACAACTGTGATTAATGTGCACTGTCCCTTTAAAATAAAATTAACTCAACCTGCAATCCCCTTTACCGACCTGACATGGTTCCACGTAATGGAAACAGATTATAATGTTAGAATACATTAACTTCCTGTTCCAATTCACTGGTGTTAACTAAACAATCAAACCAAGAATCAATAACCGGAAACTATCACAAAACTTTTACGATTCAACTATTCAGACCTGAATCTCTTACAGCCAAATATAGCCCAGTGACCGCGACTAACTGTCCTCTTCTTACCAGTGGACAAAAATATAACCTCTCCTCCACCAACGTTCTGCCTTACCGCTATCGTACGTTTAAAACCAAACTTTACAACTATCCCTTCTTTCGGCTTCACCCTTATGAATTGTTCCAGCCTTAAAAGTAATATGTAAATCGCCAAAATGTATAACCTACATCAGTCAATCCAGTCAATCCATAAGAATAAAAACACATTTCGATGGGCACAACTCTATCGCAATTATCTCTCCGTTATTATTTAGAATTCATTAGATTTAGGTAAATGTCTCTTCTATGATTCAGTAATTTAAATACGACTCCATTCTCAATACGTTATTCCAGCGGACCATTTAGGCAAGACAACGTATTCCATCGAAATCGCCTCGCTATTATTTAGAATGGATTAGTCTTTCAATTGAACCTAAACAAGCTATCAAAAAGTTCAATTTATCCCTTCTTTCAATTGGAACCAAACAAGCTATTAAACCGTTCAGTTTATATCTTATCCAAACACTAGCGACCGTATCTTTCCAGGCAAAACATACCAATAGGGGTTGTGTCCTACTCGGTCACAATGTTTACAGCCTTACACTCCCGGTGAAATGTCCTGTCTCATCGCAACTGAAACATTTTCTATCGTCTGATCCTGTCCATTTTTTCCCTTCTCTCTTAGGTCCCTTCCCCTTAAGGCCTCCTTTATGTTTGTCTACAATTATCTCGAGGTGATCTGCTTCTTTCTTTTCTATTCCTCCTCTGAGTCTGGCTGCAGGCGCCTGACCCTTTTCTCTCTGTTCTTGCCTTTGACCCTCTCTCCTATCCTTTCTGTCCTTTCTACAGTCTCGGTGATTGTGGCCCACCTTATCGCAGTGCATGCATGGTTCCTCACACTCCTTAGCCAAATGTCCTGGCTTGCTACAGTTGTAACATTTAGGTCCCTCTCTGTCTTTTCTCTTCAGAGTTCTTTGTCGTTTCTCATCTCCCGTTAATTCCGGGATTCCCTTGGAGGATTTACTACTCATGTTTATTCAATTATTATTATCCTTCCTATTTTGATAAATTCCTCCCGTTAATCTTTCCTAGAATTTTACAATAATTATTTGTATGAATCCTGATTTATTATTTAGATCTCACACTTTATACGACTATAAGTTCTACTTATTCTTAATTGTTCCTTATGACTTTTGACTGATAAATATATCTCCTTATTCTATGTGTGTGCTTTTAAATGTTTTATTAAATTACTCCTATGTGTCTCACTATTGATGTGTATGTCACTACTCCCTATGTGTGGGCTCACACTCTATGTGTATTTTGCTATATCTTAACCTAAGTATGCTTTTCCTTTCTTGAAACTTTATTTATAGAGGTGTCTTTCGATCGGACATTAGGTCTCACCGTTTACAACCTATAAGCTATTTTCCAGGGGTCGGAAACCCCTAGTAAGCCGCCTATTTTTCTGTTGTTCTATGTTCTTTTGACGTTAATATCTCGTATCTCACTCCGCTATATTAGGTTTCCCTTCTTTCTCAATTTTTTGGACTTTATTTCAGTATTGAATTGGATCTATGGCTAATTCTCTTTTGTTAATTGACCATTTAAGTTATTTGCTCGCATAGAATTACCGTCCTATCTCACAAACCTTAGCAATATCCTCACACGTTATGATTTTATTTAGGTATGTCTTTTGAATTGGATCTATGGCTAATTTACCACATGTTAATTAACCATTTAAGTTTTCCTATTTGCACAAACTCCCCGTCCTCTCTCACAGCACCTATTTATATCCCTTGCTAATAACCTCTCGGCCATCCCTCAAATAACCTTTTGGCCATTCCTCACAGACCTCAATTATTAAGCTATTTTTATTTATGGTAGTGCACATGTACCTCAGGTCATTGCGGACCTGCTCCCTCAATCGATTTTTTGCTAACACACAAAGTAAAAGTCTCCTATATCTTAAATCATTCCCCCAAATTTGTGAATCCAGATTACCGACCTTGTCTTGAAGACTGTGAAAAGCATTGTTGGTTGGATCTCGTCACCACCTCTGTCGTGTACCAGTTCACCACTGGCCTGAAATAAACCCTCAATTCAGAAGTCAGGTCTTTGTCTTACGGATCCTGGATCCGCCCGTGCACGGTTTTCAGCAGTTCCTTGGGACGACAGAGGCAGGTATTGAGATCCGGCTCGAAGGACCAAATTGTCACGAGAATTATGTTCTCGATGTTCATAAACCAATTCAATTAAACTACTCAGTCTGCTAATCAGGATTTGTAAGATACTGATTGAAATGAAACAGACGGAGGCCCAGCTAAAATAGTCAATAAGGTTTATTCACGAGAGCGCTGGTTAGTTGTACAAAACCATTCATTTTAAACTGGCTTCTTACGCACATACTTCCACACAAACAGTATTCATCATACGCACATACTTTCACACACAAACATTAGCTATCCTACGCACACACTGTCCTGCTACGCAGCCGACAAAGATTAGGGGACGTGAGAATCACTCCCCGTCCTCCCTCAAGATAGGGAGACCCTGGGAAGTACTCTGTGTCCCCCAGCCAAGGTCGGCACCGAATCTTGCTCAGACAGTCTGTTTTTAAGATACTATAATAGATAGTAGAAGATATATTGTTATACTCTAATTCTGACTAAAAACTACACTCACGGATATATAATTCTACTGACTAAAACCACACACATCATTAGAATAATCTCATGATTCTAATCAATTTCATACAATCATATGGTTTCAGGGTGGAATATTCTAGTCATTCATTTAAACATATAAATCCTGTTGACAAGTGGGTGGCAGTTTTCCAAAACCTAGGGAAAGCCAACTTGATCAACATGTTCAGGATTGTCTCATTTGTCCTCAGTGTGCCAGGCTCAAATGCCTTTGTAGAGAGGATTTTTTCTCTGATGACCATTACATGGTCAGACTCAAGAAACAGATGCAGCACAGAGCTGATCAAAAATGAACTTGAAATATCTGTGAATTGTGACTTGTCATATAAGGACTTCTCTCTGGCTATGCAAAAGGACAAAGGACTGCCTGAAACAGTCAAGAGCAGCAAAAAATATACATGGAAAAAGTAGACTTGGTGAGTGACTCATGCTCCTCTTTTCCATTTGAATTTTTTATCTATTTTTTTGCTGTAAAGGTCCAAATTGTGATTTCTTTGATCATTTATTTTGAGGTTTATTCACATAAGTTTACATGGTACAGTTTTAGTAAAGCTATAGACTAAATGGAATATAAAAATGTTTTGCCTTTCCAATTGAAAAAGAATATACACTGTATATTCATTCCCACAATGCCATACCCACACCGTTGTGGCACCGTGCACTGGCACGCCACCTTTTGTCCCTTATTTGGTAGTGAGAAAGTTGGCAACCCTACTGGTGACAGCCTATTTCTCAAAAAAAATATTGAACCAATTAAAAGTGCAATGTCAAATCAAATTCAAACGTTTACCTTGCATTTAAATGTGTGTTCGCTACAATACTCTTGCATGTTCTGATGGGACAGGAAGCTTGTTACTTTTATGTAAGGTTACTGGTTAGTTTTAGTCACAATCTTTACTTTGGGTTGAGTGTGTAGTGTGCACTCAAACCAACAGTGGCAGCAATACACAAAGTAGACGTCCATCTGCCAGAAAGACGGAGACAAAGGAATTACCAGAGACGTCACCGGTGGGGCTTTTTGAATCGATATTCCCTAAAAACGCGCCACTTTGAAAAAGATTCGACTTACGCAGATTAGGGGAATTAACATAGTAGGTTAGGAGAATTAGGTTAAGGTTAGGAAAAGGGCCATCGCTGACCGGACTGTCCGTCAATTTGTGGTGACGGTACATCACAGGCAAACAAACTGCATGGCGCTGACAGTCTACTGCAGCCATAGGAAGTCTCATTCTATATCGATTTTAACTTAACACAATTTGAAGATGTGATACAAAAATACTTTGTTTTCTTCACAGGGGGATAGAGACATCAATGAATTAGAGCAGTGCACCAGGAAATTTGTCTGATTTTCCAACCACTAGTTTTATACAAAATTATTAGTAATTAGGCAGCTGAAATGTCATAGCATATCAATTGTCATTTTTCATGAATTGGTTGTTCATAGCAAATGACATTTTTTCATACTATTTACTATAGCAGTGCGTGCTAGTGAATTTTTTTCATACTATTTACTATAGCAGTGCGTGCTAGTGCAAAAAGTTAATACAAATAATCAATACCCCAAAAAAGCAACAAAGCCGCTTTCTAACAGTATAAGGCATTACTAGGTACTGTTCATGGCCCTCTCATGAAGATATGTTTAATACAGCCATCCACTTCACATTCATCAGGTTAACTAGCATAAATTCATCATAATTGACGGTATTTAATCTGCCTATAAACTCTGCATTCTTTTCCACGTCGTGGTGGTTGTACAACATAACATACCATCGCGTGACTCCAAGTGTACTTCGATATGATGGTTATTATATCAATATTTGGGCTTAAATTCATTTCCGCCACAACTGTCGCATAATATATTTCACAGACCCCAAAAATTATCCACCCTTGTGTAGTGTATTTTGTTTTGTCGGCATTGGGAAATTTTACAGCCAAATTTGCCATTTCCATCAGGCCTATCATGAGTTTCTTTATGTGTCAGGTAATTCATCCCCATGAAATGGTTGGATGGAAACCTGGTTTTAGAGAGATAGATGTGATGTTTTTGATACCCCCTGTTTTTAAATTTAACTTAAAATTTACCTGGAAATTAAGTCAACTTTAAAGCTACACACAAAAAATATACAATAATGTCACATGAAATTAATGTTACAGCAATATCAGTAAAACAAAGTATGGTTTAAAATCAGTTTAAGTCATCTAAAGAATTTTGTGAAGGATGCTAGTTTATCTAACACAATTGTACACTGTTGGGTGTTGATGTTAAAAAGTAGCATATATGCACAGAAATGCTCAGTTTATTTTAAAGATTTTCTTGTCACATGAAATGCATACTCACTCAAAATACATTTCTCACAGAGCCGAAGATAACATATTTAGGCCTCTACATGGAAGTAAAATGATACCACCACAATGTCAAAAATATAGAAATTAAGAACTTCCAATCTTAAACTGCAGGGCTCACTAACTCATCTCTTAATACTCATTCTATTTTTGAGTTGCATGTTGTTGGAGTTTCCAGAGGTAGTCGTTGGCGAAGTTCATAATCTGAGTCATGGCGTTCAGTATCAGGATATCCATGTTGTTATCCAGCATCCCCTCCTCGTGGTAGTTCTTCACCGGCAGGATGCAGTTCATGGGAAGGCCTAGCTCATTACTGCAGAGCTCCATCTGAAAAACGTTGGAGACAAAAAGGGCTGGATCAGTTTTGCTTGAGTGATGATCATTGAATCATGTCAGCACAACCAAGATTTAATGGCTGACTACATTGCAGACATTGCATTGCGTCAACCGATGGTTGCGTGCCACGTCATCAACTGTGCAGTTGGGCATCAGATTGCCTCATCATATTATATGGTTAGCTGACATGTTAAACACTTGTCCAGGCAATGTGACAGTTGATCAGGTCTGAGGTCATGTGATTTACCTTCTCTTTGATCGCCTTGCTGTAGTAGATTCTTTTCACATCCTTGTTCACCAGCTCACAAGCCTTGTCTGGCATGGTCATGACAACAACTTGAGGGATTTCTGCCGTATAAATTAATATTTAATGAATAGAAGGACTAGCAAGCGCTACAGCTGAAAGGTGACAACTGATACCCAGCCGTAGTTGTAGTTACCATTGAGAAACAGAGTTTAAAGAGGGTACTTACTCAGTCTGCTGGCTTCTGCCCTGATGTTCTTCATCTTGTCTATGACATCCTTTGACATGATAATGAGTTTGTCCGCTGACACAATACTCACCAGGCAGTGAGTTTTGTGTCTTAAACTGGGATTCTGAATGAATTCCTTTTTTTTGTCCGATAATGGGTGGAAAGGATTGAACTGGCCAAGAAAATAAAAGATTTGTTAGTGTGTGCGCGTACGTGCAAAGTTGAAGTCGCAAGTTTACATACACTTAGGTTGGAGTCATTAAAACTCGTTTCAACCACTACACAAATGTCTTGTTAAGGCAAGTCGGTTAGGACATCAACTTTGTGCATGACACAAGTCATTTTTCTAACAATTGTTTACAGACAGATTATTTCACTGTATCACAATTCCAGTGGGTCAGAAGTTTAAATACACTACGTTGACTGTGCCCTTAAACAGCTTGGAAAATTCCAGAAAATGTCATGCTTTAGAAGCTTCTGATAGGCTAATTGACATAATTTGAGTCAATTGAAGGTGTACCTGTGGATGTATTTCAATGCCTACCTTCAAACTCAGTGCCTCTTTGTTTGACATCATGGGAAAATCAAAAGATATCAGCCAAGACCTCAGACAAAAAATGTCTCCTGAAGGTACCACATTCATCTGTACAAACAATAGTACGCAAGTATAAACACCATGGGACCACGCAGGCGTCATACCGCTCAGGAAGGAGACGCGTTCTGTCTCCTAGAGATGAAAATGTTTTGGTGCTGAAAGTGCAAATGAATCCCAGAACAGCAGCAAAGGATCTTGTGAAGAGGCTGGAGGAAAACAGGTATAAAAGTATCTATATCCACAGTAAAACGAGTCCTATATCGACATAACCTGAAAGGCCGCTCAGCAAGGAAGAAGCCACTGCTCAAAAACCGTCATAAAAAAAGCCAGACTACGGTTTGCAACTGCACAGGGGGACAAAGATTGTACTTTTTGGAGAAATGTCCTCTGGTCTGATGAAAAATATATATAACTGTTTGGCCATAATGACCATCATTATGTTTGGAGGAAATAGGGGGATGTTTGCAATCCGAAGAACACCATCCCAACCGTGAAGCACAGGGGTGGCAGCATCATGTTGTGGGGGTGCTTTGCTGCAGGAGGGACTGGTGCACTTCACAAAATAGATTATGTGGAAATTATGTGGATATATTGAAGCAACATCTCAAGACATCAGTCAGGAAGTTAAAGCGTGGTCGCAAATGGGTCTTCCAAATGGACAATGACCCCAAGCATACTTCCAAAGTCGTGGCAAAATGGCTTAAGGACAACAAAGTCAAGGTATCGGAGTGGCCATCACAAAGCCCTGACCTCAATCCTATAGAAAATTTTGGGTAGAACTGGAAAAGCGTGTGCGAGCAGGGAGGCCTACAAACCCGACTCAGTTACACCAGCTCTGTCAGGAGGAATGGGCCAAAATTCACCCAACTCATTGTGGGAAGCTTGTGGAAGGCTACCCGGAACATTTGACCCAAGTTAAACAATTTAAAGGCAATGCTATCAAATACTATTTGCGTGTATGTAAACTTCTGACCCACTGGGAATGTGATGAAAGAAATAAAAGCTGAAATAAATAATTCTCTACTATTATTCTGACATTTCACATTCTGAAAATAAAGTGGTGATCCTAACTGACCTAAGACAGAGATTTTTTACTAGGATTAAATGTCAGGAATTGTGAAAAACTGAGTTTAAATGTATTTGGCTAAGGTGTATGTAAACTTCCGACTTCAACTCTATGTACGTGTGTGTGTGTTTGACGTCTGCATTACCTCATAGCCCTCTGGTAGATGGCCCTTCAGAGCATTGATGATGTCATCAGGGTGCAACCCATTTTTTTGTGTTTCCAGACCCATGACGTCATTGAATGCAAAGGGAAGACGTTTTTCTTCTGAACTGCCTTGAATGTAGTGTGTGTCATACTGAAAATACATTTATTTAATTACATGCATCTTTTTTTCTATGGAAATGTTAAATACCCTCACACTCAGAAACATGAAAGCATACCAAACTGAGGCTCAGAATCAACAAATATATACACTGAGTGTACAAAACATTAGGAACACCTGATCTTTCACCTGAACTCTACCTACAGTACATGTACATAATACCTCGACTAACTGGTGCCCCCGCACATTGACTCTGTATTGGTACCCCCTGTAAATAGCCTCGCTATTGTTATTTTACTGCTGCGCTTTAATTATTTGTTACTTTTATTTGTAATTTTTTACTTGTCTATTTTTTCCTTAACACTTATTTTTTCTTAACTGCATTGTTGGTTAAGGGCTTGTAAGTAAGCATTTCACTGTAAGGTGAAACAACACCTGTTGTAGTCGGCACATGTGACAAATAAAATGTGATTTGATCTTTCCATGACAGACTGACCAGGTGAAAGCTATGATCCCTTGTTGATGTCACTTGTTAAATCCACTTCAATCAGTGTAGATGAAGGGGAGGAGACAGGTTAAATAATATTTTTAAGCCTTGAGACAATTGAGACATGGATTGTGTATGTGTGCCATTCAAAGGGTGAATGGGCAAGACAAAATATTTTAAGTGCCTTTAAACAGGTTCTGGTAGGTTCCAGGCGCACAGGTTTTTGTCAAAAACTGCAACGCTGTTGGGTTTTTCACGCTCAACAATTTCCCGTGTGTATCAAGAATGGTCCATCACCCAAAGGACATCCAGCCATCTTAACACAACTGTGGGAAGCGTTGGAGTAAACATGGGCCAGCGTCTCCGTGGAATGCTTTCGACACTTTGTAGAAAATGCCCGGATGAATGAAGGCTGTTTTGAGGGCAAAAGGGGGTGCAACTCAATAGTAGAAAGCTGTTCCTAGTGTAAGTGTATATATATATTACCAGTCAAACGTTTAGTACTCATTCAAGGGTTTTTCTTTATTTGGACTATTTTTCTACATGGTAGAATAATAGTGAAGACATCAAAACTATGAAATAACACCTGGAATCACGTAGTAACCAAAAAAGTGTTAAACAAATCAAAATATATTTTATATTTGAGATTCTTCAAAGTAGCCACCCTTTGCCTTGATGACAGCTTTGCACACTCTTGGCATTCTCTCAACCAGCTTCACCTGGAATGCTTTTCCAACAGTCTTGAAGGAGTTCCCACATATGCTGAGCACTTGTTGGCTGCTTTTCCTTCACTCTGTGGTCCAACTCATCCCAAACCATCCCAATTGGGTTGAGGCTGGTTGATTGTGGATGCCAGGTCATCTGATGCAGCACTCCATCACTCTCCTTGGTCAAATAGCATTTACACAGCCTGGAGGTGTGTTTTGGGTCCTTGTCCTGTTGAAAAACAAATGATAGTCCCACTAAGCACAAACCAGATGGGATGGCGTAGTGCTGCAGAATGTTGTGGTAGCCATGCTGGTTAAGTGTGCCTTCAATTCTAAATGAATCAGCAAAGCACCATCACACCTCCTCCTCCATGCTTCACGGTGGGAACCACACATGCGGAGATCATCCGTTCACCAACTCTGCATCTCAGAAAGACACGGCGGTTGGAACAAAAAAACTCAAATTAACCAAAAGACAGATTTCCACCGGTCTAATGTCCATTGCTCGTGTTTCTTGGTCCAAGCAAGTCTCTTCTTATTGGTGTCCTTTAGTAGTGGTTTCTTTGCAACAATTCGACCATGAAGGCCTGATTCACACAGTCTCCTCTGAAAAGTTGATGTTACTTGAACTTGTAAAGCATTTATTTGGGCTGCAATCTGAAGTGCAGTTAACTCTAATTTATCATCTGCAGCAGAGGTAATTCTGTGTCTTCCTTTCCTGTGGCGGTCCTCTTGATTGCCAGTTTCATCATAGCGCTTGATGGTTTTTGCGACTGCACTTGAAGAAACTTTCAAAGTTCTTGAAGTGTTCCAGATTTACTGACCTTCATGTTTTAAAGTAGTGATGGACTGCCGTTTCTGTTTGCCTATTTGAGCTGTTCTTGTCATAATATGGACATGGTCTTTTCCCAAATAGGGATATCTTCTTTATACCACCCCTACCTTATCACAACCCAATTGATTGGCTCAAATTCATTAATTAAGAAGGAAAGAAATTCCACAAATTAACTTTTAACAAGGCACACCTGTTAATTGAAATGCCTTCCAGGTGACTACCTCATGAAGCTGGTTGAGAGAATGCCAAGTGTGTGCAAAGCTGTCAGGGCAAAGGGTGACTACTTAAAGAATCTCAAATATAAAAAATATTTTTATTTGTTTAACACTAGTTTTTTTACAATGTAGAAAATAGTAAAAAATTAAGAAACCCTTGAATGAGTAGGTGTATCCAAACTTTTGACTGGTACTGTAAGTATTCAAACCCTTTACTCCTACTCTTTATATAAAATTGATTTAGGGCACAATGCCCCGAAATGTACAAAAAGGTGCATAAAGTAAAAATGCAAGACCAATGTTTCGGTTTTTAACTCAAAGGATATAACTAAGCAGTAGAATACATATTATAAACTGGTTGGTTCAAGCCCTGAATGCTGATTGGCTGACAGCCGTGGTATATCAGACCGTATACCATGGGTATGACAAAATATTTATTTTTACTGTTCTAATTATGTTGGTAACCAGTTTATAATAGCAATAAGGCACCTCATGGGTTTGTGATATATGGCCAATATACCACATCTAAGGGCTGCGTCCAGGCACTCCGCGATGCGTCGTGCATAAGAACAGCCCTTAGCCGTGGTGTATTGGCCAAATACCACACCTCCTCGGGCCTTATTGCTTAAATATAACATTTCTACTGTGTACTTTTTTACTTTGTATTCTACTGTGTAGTTACATGCTTTGCGTTTATCTAGTCTTGATTATGTGATGTATTCAACTCATTTATATTTTCTTTATAGACAGATTTGTGTGCTTTCATTTGTCTTGTCCCTTTTCTTTATGCACCTTTTCACATAAAAATATGTAAATTATATTACATTTGTGCATCTGAGTCTCCAGTCTCCTGTTTGTAGCTCATGAAATACTGTGTCTTAGTGTACCAGGATATATTAGGGAGCCATATCCCATGCCTGCATTGTGTCTGTGTTAAATGTATTAGGCACTGCAGCTTACTGTCATGGTGAAGCTTGTGCTGGAGGTAGAAGCTACCAGGGCACTACTTGTTATCCGATTTTGGAAGACATTGTTGACTGAGTTGATGAAGCTGGACTTTCCTGTACCGACTGGTCCATATAGCAGGCATCTGAGCTGACCCACGTCAGGATCACTCAGTTTAAAGTTCCTCAGTTCATCTACCATGTGGTTTCTCTCTCCTTTACTGTCAGAGACAATGAAGAGTACCTGTTACTTCTTATGTTTACCTGGCCACTGTTTCCAAATGCTAACCTTTTAGCATTTGTGGCACAGATTCAATGCAAATCAATGGTACCGATATTAGCATGTTTTTGCATGATTCATGTCCTAGTCATCCTAAAGTATTTCAAATAGATTGTGTAGCTCAATTAAGTTACTTATAGGTGATTTGGACATGAAGTGTGGAAAATGCTTATTGCGGTACCATTGACTTGCAATGGATTTGTGCCACAAATGCTAAACATTTAGCATTTAGAAACAGAGGCCATAGACTGCTTATAATTATGTACATGGAAATTGTATCAAGATAACACCAGAACTAATTTAAGATGGTGGGAAAACTGATATCAGCAGTTTAGTATAGCACACCATTCACACAACACAACCCTTGATAGTGATTGTAATTATAACCTAAACGTTTGTTTTACTTTCTCTTTCATCCTCCATATTGGTCAGTCAGTACAGTACTTACCTCCAACATGTTTTCCTCCATTGTTGGTCAAATTCTGTGTGAACACATGGAACACATTTTGATTAAATTAGTTCATTATTGTTTTCCACATTCCAACACCCCCCATCTCTTATTTTCAAAAGAATTTGAAGATTGATTACAATGACACATAATTAATGAGAGTAGGCAGGGTATGATACAGGGTATGTACTATATATGTAAAGCCTTGGGGCTGTGGTCAATGCATGCACTAAAACGGTGTAAGCAGGTTCCCAGAACAAGTAAAAAGAATTGGGACCGATGCACTTTGCTTGAACAGAATTTGCACTCACACCTGATATTCACTATCAGTGGTTGACTGTATTTTACAGATATGTCAGCTCTCTCTTACCCTCCTTTGGTGGGGGTGGTGATGGTGTCCGTGCTGGCGTTGATTCTTCTCCACCCATGTTTGCTTTTCTGAGAGGGAATGTAACAGGGTTGGGGTCAATTCCAATTTCATTAGAAATTCCTATTTAATTATTGAATTCATTCATGAAGTGGAGAATTTATATTGAATTTCAACAATCTTTCAAGTTATTGAATTGGAATTAGACTGCATGGACTTTTTAAAATTGGAATTTCATTGGAATTGTAAAACATTTAATCTGTGGAATTGAATTAAATTGGAATTCAGTATTTTTACATTTCCCAGTAATGCAATGTATCAAACATTGACTGCAGGATTTGTATTTCTATAGTTCCAGTATAGTACGGCTGTCTGAACAGTCACATGATCAATCTGAAAGCCTGAGGGAATTGAATTTGTGGAATTGTTGTGACATAATATTGAATTGGGAATTTAATTCTTGGAATTTACCTAACATTGGAATGGAGAGGAATTTAGTTCTCTGAATTCAAAGACTGACCTGGAATTTTATTTAAATTAAATGTACAGATATAATTAAATTATTTCTCATTGAATTTGTGGAATTACAGGCCCAGTGCAGTCAAAAATGTGATTTTCCTGTGTTTTATATATACTTCCACACTACGAGGTTGGAATAATACTGTGAAAATGATAATGTCCTTTTAGTGTAAAAGCTGTTTTAAAAGACCGCTTGAAACTTCAGCCTGTTTTGGTGGGATGGAGTGTTGGCCTCCCTGGTGACATCCCCAGGTGGTAAATTAGTTAGTAGACCAATAAGAAAGAGCGTTCCAAACCTCTGCCAATAACAGATAGTTTCACCTCCCCAACCAGACCACTCCCAGACAGTCTTATCAACATTTTTGTTTGAGAAATTGCTCTTTGCTAAGAAGCTTTGTGTTAGTTTTTAACCATTTTAATTGAAAACAATCACAGAAAGGTACTTAATTGTTAGCCAAAACTGATATGATAGAGATAAAAACAGCTGCATTGGACCTTTAACTCAACCCTGGAACATAAAAATATTATTTGGGTTGAATAGTACGTCATGTCTGCACTGCAGCTACTAGGGCTGGGTGGATACCAGTATTACAATATTTTTTACATGGCAAAAATGAATACGAAGCAGACCTTTGGTCCTTTAAATACCTGCTGTATGTAAGATATTGTGTGCTATAGCTTGAAAAATAATTACATGTGACACTGGATAGCAACATAATGATGTTTGTTTCCAACATAAGGGCTGTTTTCCTAAAGAAGTTTAATCCGCTTCATTTTTTGTTTCCTTGCCACCTTACTAAGGAATATTGTGATATTGGTATTGTCACGGCCTTAGTAGCTACACAACATGGCCAGATGTATGTGGACACGCCCTCAAATGAGTGGATTCAGCTATTTCAGCCATACCCGTTGATGACACGTGTTTAAAATTGAGCACACAGCCATGCAATCTCCATAGACAAACATTGGCAGTAGAATGGCCCATACTGAAGAGATCAGTGACTTTCAACGTGGCACCGTCATAGGATTCCTCCTTTCTAACAAGTCAGTTCGTAACATTTCTGCCCTGCTAGAGCTGCCTTGGGCAACTATAAGTGTTGTTATTGGGAAGTGGAAACGTCTAGGAGCAACAATGGCTCAGCCGCAAAGTGGTAGGCCACACAAGCTCACAGAACGGGACCACGAGTGCTGAAGCGTGTAAAAATCTGTCCTCGGTTGCAACACTCACTACCGAGTTCCAAACTGCCTCTGGAAGCAACATCAGCACAAAAACTGTTCGTCGGGACCTTCCTTAAATGGTTTTCCATGGCTGAGCAGCCGCGCACAAGCCTAAGATCACCATGTGCAATGCCAAGCGTTGGCTGGAGCAGTGGAAACACGTTCTCTGGAGTGATCAATCACCCTTCACCATCTGGCAGTCCGGAGGACGAATCTGGGTTTGGCGGATGCCAGGAGAACGCTACTTGCCCCAATGCATAGTGCCATCTCTAAAGTTTGGTGTGGGAGGAATAATGGTCTGGGGCTGTTTCATTGTTCGAGCTAGGCCCCTTAGTTCCAGTGAAGGGAAATCTTAACGCTACAGCATAAAATTACATTTTAGACGATTCTGTGCTTCCAGCTTTGTGGCAACAGTTTGAGGAAGACCCTTTCCTGTTTCAGCATAATGCCCCCATGCACAGAGCGAGGTCCATACAGAAATGGGTTATTGAGATCGGTGTAGAAGAACTTGACTTGCCTGCACAGAGCCCTGACCTCAACCACATCAACACCTTTGGGATGAATGCGAACGCCAACTGCGAGCCAGGCCCAATCGCCCAACATCCGTGCCTGACCTCTAATGCTCTTGTAGCTGAATGGAAGCAAGTCCCCGCAGTAATGCTCCAACGTTTAGTGGAAAACCTTCCCAGAAGAGTGGAGACTGTTATAGCAGCAAAGGGGTCGCCATATTAATGCCCATGATTTTGGAATTAAATGTTTGACGAGTAGGTGTCCATATACTTTTGGCCATGTAGTGTATCGCAGTCTGCTAAGCGCCACATACAAACAGATATATTGTCTGTATGTGCTGGGTGCCTCCTTGTTGCTGTCAACTCAAGGATCGGAAACTGTTGCAAATTATGTTAAATGCAGTAATACAATCAGTAGATGTACAACATATGTGGAACTGTCATTTAACTGCACTCAAATTTATGTCTGTTTCTTTACTCTTTTTGCAGATCTACAATGAGAAAAGAAGGCAGTTCAGCCTGGTAAAGAATTCTCCTTATGAGATGGTGGAGAAGGTAGCTTCAGACATCGAGAAGCTACTGGCCAAGAAACGCAAAGCACTTGATGTAAGTCAGCAATTTGACTTCTATTTATTTCACAAAAAAACACTACATTTAGTGGCAGTTTGACAGACAGATTTAGCTCGGTCCTGGGCTAAAAAGCAAGTTCAATAGTGAATCGCCATTGAAAATGCTTCTTAATCCAAGATTCCCGACTGGAAATTTGACACAAAATTAACACATTTCATATGCAATATATTCGTAATGCGAACGCAATGACTTGATAACCTGTTGCCAATACATTTTTAATCTATACTGAACAAAAATATAAATGCAACATTTTCAAAGATTTTACTGAGTTAAAGTTCTTAAGGAAATCAGTCACTTGAAATAAATTAGGCCCTAATCTATGGATTTTACATGACTGGGCAGGGTCGCACCCACCCACTGGGGAGCCAGGCCCAGCCAATCAGAATTGGTTTTTCCACACAGAGTGCTTTGTTGGACAGAAATACTCCTCAGTTTCATCAGCTGTCCGGGTGGCTGATCTCAGACGATCCCGCAGGTGAAGAAGCCGGATGTGGAGGTCCTGGGCTGGTTACACCTGGTCTGCGGTTGTGAGGCCGGTTGGATGTACTGCCAAATTCTCTAAAACGACGTTGGAAGCGACTTATGGTAGAGAAATGAACATTCGATTCTCTGGCAACAGCTCTGGTGGATATCCATACAGTCAGCATGCCAATTGCACACTCCCTCAAAACTTATGGCATTGTGTTGTGTGACAAACTTCATATTTTAGAGTGGCATTTTGTTGTCCCCAGCACAAGGTGCACCTGTGTAATGATCATGCTGTTTAATCAGCTTTTTGATATGCCGCACCTGTCAGGTGGATGGATTATCTTGGCAAAGGAGAAATGGTCACTAACAGGAATGTAAACAAATCTGTGCACAAAAAAAGAGAAAAGCTTTGTGCGTATGGAACATTTCTGTGATCTTTTACTTCAGCTCATGAAACATGGGACCATCACTTTACATGTCGCGTTTATATTTTTGTTCAGGTTATTTAGTAACAAAAAATGCACCCCAAACCAGCTGGTGTTTGTGAAAGCAAAGACAGGTGAAATGCATTTTTAACAAGTTCAAATTCAAGTTACAGTAAACATTTGTTATTGTATAATTAATCTATAGTTTTAATATATGTCCAGGAAACTGCCCCATAATATAGAAGATGTATAGGAACAATAGAAGACAATGTTACATTTCCTTTCTGCACAAACTATAGGCAGCTTCTACAAACATTGTAGTATAGCAAATCGATTTTTCCTTTTGCAATGCAAATATTGTACTGTATATCGATCAGGTCCTCTACCAATTTTTCCTATCAGCAGAATAAATAGTTTATAAAAGATAAAAATAAAAATCTATTAAAAAAAATGTTAATAGACTTACCTTCTTGGTACTTGTTTCTTCTGAGGCTGAGATTCTGATATAGTTGTGAAAAAAAGCATTGCACCAGCACCTATTTATACCTGCACAATAGAAAGTGAAATTCAGGTGAGGGCTGTCTAGCTCTCCTATTGCTATACCCATTTCTTGTAAATGGGGCCATTATAGTAATAAAGGGACCATAGGTTTACTTTCAATATAACTTTCACTTTTTTTTTTACAGGTAAGAGCATCAGGTGGTTATGTGATTTACACAGAAAGACAAACGCCCAGCTCTTATAGTCTTCTAAACCCATTACATTTCTATGAAGTCAGACCATTTAGGCTACTTTAGAAATGGGCTTATGAGGTGAAATAGAACCAGAACCGCCCATGTCCTCCGTCCTCCGCGAGCGCTGAGGTTAAAGAGCTAGCAACCGGCATAGCATCCAGTATAGCAGACGTTTTGGTTCATTACGTAGGCCGGTCAGGATTTGACCGTTTCTAGCAACGTCCCCAGCAACAGACGCTAACAGCTAATTGACCCAGGGGTGGAAACCATTTGGCAGTGGACACTATTTGACATGGCAGGCCCTATTATAAATAATGTGAATATCATTTTTTAAATATCCCTCCCATTCAACTAGGTCTATTCAAAATGAAGGGCAGGACCTTTGTTTTCTCTGTTCTCTAACCTGAACTCTTGAACCTGCAGAGGCTGGCCAGTGAAGCAGAACGTGTCCAGCGAGACCATCCATGGCACGACAGCGTCAAGGTAACACTACTGTAACACACCCTACCAGCAGACTGTCTGCATTTGTAATGTATAAAAGATTCAGCAGGGGGTCATGATACGAAGCACATCCCCTATTGATGTAATGATTATATCAACAGTAAATGTTCACCCAACCATCATCATGCACTCCTCAAAGTCATCAGTGACCTCCTCACCGCTGCTGGTACTGGTGCCCTCAACATCCTGTTTCTCCTTGACCTTACATAAGTATTCAGACCCTTTGCTACGAGACTCGAAATTGAGCACAGATGCATCCTGTTTCCATTGATAATACTTGAGATGTTTCTACAACTTGGAGTCCACCTGTGGTAAATTCAATTGATTGAACATGATTTAGAAAGGCATACACCTGTCTATATAAGGTCTCACAGTTGACAGTGCATATCAGAGAAAAAACCAAGCCATGAGGTGGAAGGAATTGCCCGTAGAGCTCCGAGACAGGATTGTGTCGAGGCACAGATCTGGGGAAGGGTACCAAAACATTTCTGCAGCATTCCAGGTCCCCAAGAACACAGTGGCCTCCATCATTCTTAAATGGAAGAAGTTTGGAACCACCAAGACTCTTCCTAGAGCTGGCCGCCGGGCCAAACTGAGCAATCGGGGAAGAAGGGCCTTGGTCAGGGAGGTGACCAAGAACCCGATGATCACTCTGATAGAGCTCCAGAGTCCCTCTGTGGAGATGAGAGAACCTCCCAGAAGGGCAACCATCTCTGCAGCATTCCACCAATCAGGCCTTTATGGTAGAGTGGCCAGACGGAAGCCACTCTTCAGTAAAAGGCACATGGCAGCCTGCTTGGAGTTTGCTAAAAGGCACCTAAAGACTCAGACCATGAGAAACAAGATTCTCTGGTCTGATGAAAGCAAGCTTAAACGCTTTGGCCTGAATACCAAGCATCACGTCTGGAGGAAACCTGGCACCATCCCTACGGTGAAGCATGGTGGTGGCAGCATAATGCATTTTGGATGTTTTTCAGCGGCAGGGACTGGGAGACTAGTCAGGATTGAGGCAAAGATGAATGAAGCAAAGTACAGAGAGATCCTTGATGGAAACCTGCTCCAGAGCGCTCAGGACCTCAGACTGGGGTGAAGGTTCACCTTCCAACAGGACAACGACCCTAAGGACACAGCCAAGACAATGCAGGAATGACTTCGGGACAAGTCTCTGACTGTCCTTGAGTAGCCCAGCCAGAACCCTGACTTGAACCCGATCGAACAACTCTGGAGAGATTTGAAAATAGCGGTGCAGCAACTCTCCCCATCAAAGCTGACAGAGTTTGAGAGGATTGGGAGAAACTCCCCAAATTCAGGTGTGCCAAGCTTGTAGCATCATACCCAAGAAGACTCAAGGCTGTAATCACTGCCAAAGGTGCTTCAACAAAGGGTCTGAATACTTATGTACATTTGATATTTCAGTTTTAAATTTGTTATACATTTGCAAAAATTTCTAAAAACCTGTTTTTGCTTTGTCATTATGGGGTTGTGTGTAGATTGATGAAGGGAAAAAATTTAATACATTTTAGAATAAGGCTGTAACCTAGCAAAATGTGGAAAAAGGGGTCTGAATACTTTCCGATCGCACTGTATATTTGCAGCTGCTCGACTAAAAAAAATCTTGGTCGACCAAACAATCGACCAGTCGACTAAATTGTGTCAGCCCTAAAGTCAACACACCTATATTTTAGCATTAATTATCTTTTAAAATGCTAAATTTTCTCTAAGCCTCATGTCAAAATGTGTAGAATAGCATGAGATGGGCTATAAAACTGCACATGTTCCTCTCTGCCCCATGGCAAAATGTGTAGTATTGCAGGAGCTTTACAAACAGCAACGTTTTCTCTCAGCCTCATGTCAAAATGTGTAGAATAGCATGAGATTAGATATAAAACCACACATTAGTCTCTTTGCCCAATGGCAAAATGTGTAAAATTGCAGGAAGTTAGCTGCTTCCACCCAAAATGTATTTCTGTCTACGCCACTGGTGATTCAATCCACAGGTTACATTATTCACCTTGTTTGGTCATTGTCAATTTAACACTAGGTTCATTTGGCTGTAACATCGAAAAGGCAGCATTCGGCAGAATTTTTGGTAGGGTGACCTGATTTTTCTAACTATGAACATTATTTTGCCCAAACAGATTGTGAACCCAAATATGTAACTGATTCTAGTGGGGGGACAATACAGTGCCTTCAGAAAGTATTCACACCCCTTGACTTTCTCCACATTTTGTTGCGTTACAGCCTCACTTTAAAATGTATATAAATGTCGATTTTTTTTGTCACTGGCCTACACACAATACACCATAATGTCAAAGTGGAATTATGTTTTTCAAATTTTTTTGTCAATAAGTTTTCAACCCCTTTGTTATGGCAAAGCTAAATAAGTTCAGGAGTGAAAATTTGCTTAAAACCTGTTAGGGCTGCAAGCCCGATATCGGTACACCTCTGACAACATCCAGCTCAAGTGCAGGGCGCGAAATTCAAAATCTATTTTTTTTAAATATTTAACTTTCACACATTAACAAGTCCAATACAGCATTTGAAAGATAAACATCTTGTCAATCCAGCCAACATGTCCGATTTTTTAAATGTTTTACAGAGAAAACACCACATATATTTATGTTAGCTCACCACCAAATAAAAAAGAGGACAGACATTTTTCACAGCACAAGTAGGATGAAGTAGCATGCACAAGCCAACCTAACTAACCTAAAACCAACCTAAATAACCTAGAAAAAACTACCTCAGATGACAGTCCTATAACATGTTACACAATAAATCTATGTTTTGTTCAAAAAAAATGCATATTTTAGCTATAAATCAGTTTTACATTACTGCTACCATCATAGCTACAGTAAGAAATCGCACGGGAGTAGCCAGAGAAAATACAGACACCAACGTCAACTACCTTATTACACATCAGAAAACATTTCAGAGAAATATATGGTGGATAGCTAATGAAAGACAAAGATCTTGTGAATACAGACAATATTTCCGATTTCTGAAGTGTTTTACAGCGAAAACACCACATATATTTATGTTAGCTCACCACCAAATACAAAAGACAGACAGACATTTTTCACAGCAACGGTAGCATGCAATTAGCATGCACAAAGCTAACCAAACTAACCTAGAACCAACCTAAATAACCTAGAACCAACCTAAATAACCTAGAAAAAACTACCTCAGATGACAGTCCTATAACATGTTACACAATAAATCTATGTTTTGTTCGAAAAAGTTGAATATTTTAGCTATAAATCAGTTTTACATTACTGCTACCATCTTAGCCACCATCATAGCTACAGTCAGAAATCGCACGGCAGTAGCCAGAGAAAACAGACACCAACGTCAACTACTAATTTCACATCAGAAAAGATTTCAGAAAAATATATGGTGGATAGCTAATGAAAGAGAAAGATCTTGTGAATACAGACAATATTTCCGATTTCTGAAGTGTTTTACAGCGAAAACACAATATATCGTTATATTAGCTTACTACAATACAAACACACAGCAGCATTGATTCTAGTCAAACGCTAGCGATAGCACAGTTCGACAGATATATGAAAAAGCATCCCAAATTGGGTCCTTATCTTTGTTGATTTTCCATCAGAATGTTCTCCAAAGGGTCCTTTGTTCAGAACCGTGTTCATTTGGACCTAGAACGAACGATGTCCCTCTTGAATTAGCATGACACACTGGCCATGCCGTGCTAACCTCTCCGTCTTGACAAAATTCTTGCGTCGCATCACGTCTAAAGTCCAGAATAAATTTCAATAATATAATTAAAGTATATTGAAAAAACATACTTTAGGATGATATTGTGACATGTATCAAAGAAAATCGAAGCTGGAGGTCATATTCACCTATAACGAGTGTTTTCCAGGAGCGCAGTCCAGTTCCTACTTCGCGCCCAGAAAAAAAAATTAAGTGCGCACTTATCACTCAAAGATGTTCTTTTCAGTCCCTGACAGAGATAATCAAGTCATTTTTTCTCTCACTTCCGCATGACAACCAGGGGAAGATGTGTGACGTGTTTCTACAGTCCTAAGTGCCAAGGCCTTTTATAGAGAGTATCTTGAAGAGAGACATAGCTTCTTGGAAATGTCACTTTTTACAGAAAATGGGCTGTAAAAAGAGTTATGTTTCACTTAGAGAAATAATTAAACCTGTTTTAGAAACTAGAAGGTGTTTTCTATCCAAAGGTAATAATAATATGCATATTGTACAAGCAAGAATTGAGTACGAGGCCGTTTGAAATGGCCACCTCTTTCCACTGCTGATACTCACTGCTGATTTTTGAGCCATAAGAGGTTAAAATTAACAAGTCACATAATAAGTTGCACTCGGTGTGAAATAGTATTTAACAACTCTGTACCCCACACATACTGTACAGTTATTTGTAAGGTCCCTCAGTCGAGTAGTGATTTTCAAACACAGATTCAACCACAAAGACCAGGAAGGTTTTCCAATTCCTCGCAAAGGGCACCTATTCTGCCCTACAAAGCAAAAGAGCAGTAACTGCACGTTTGGTCAGAAATGTGTTAATGACATTTTTGATACGTTAAATACATGCTTTATCATGTGGAGAAATATCCTGCCTCCACTGTGTTGTTTTGGAGAAAAGGTTACAGTGAAACCAAGGGAAAAAAGCAGTAACTTCCGTCACTCACTTCAGTTACTGCCTTTTACCTTGGTTTCACCGAGATTTGGGCTGCAGTTACTACGGTTTACCTTGGTATTATTTATTGTTGTTTGCTGATACAAGTGTCAAACTATATAACACTGACAGCCACATACAAATAAATCTATGAACACATGTTTTTGTTTAAAAAAAACTATCATAATGGAAATGTATTCCATTGGGTGTACCAAGCAAGAAGGCAGTAACTGCTGTCTAGGGTCAAAGGTCATGTCAGAGGCCAGGGTCAATATGAATAAAAAATAACCTCATAGTTAAACAGATAACTACATCTCCAATGATCAGACTACAATTCATTTGACTGGAAAATGTAAAAACGTTTAAGTCCTTTTTTTCAGTTTCAATCTATGAGCAGTCACTGCTCTTTTACTTGGTAGGGCAGTATCGGTAGATGGGTAAAAAAACACATTTAATATCCCTTTGAGCATGGTGAAGTTATAAATTATACTTTGAATGCATTCGCTACAAAGATACAGGCGTCCTTCCGAACATCTAATCAAATGGCTACCCAGACTATTTGCATGGTTCACATCAGGCAATGCTTCTTGTTAGCTTGCTAGCTATTCTGTAAGCTAGCTTGACATGCTAGAAAGTAATTGAAACAAGTTGGGAAAAAAGTAACTTCAAGAAACGTGGTTTATTATCTTCTGAAGCAATTGAGTGTCCTGTCTTCATTATAGAAGTTATATTTTGCTGTCTCACAAAACAAATTTAGTCAGTAAATTAAGCCATCTCCATTGTAAATACTCTTTCTGCCATACATGCCTTCAAACTACCGTAAACCTCCTTAAGTATTCCCTTACCTAAGGAAATATTTGAGGTTCTCTGTGCAAATTATTACCTAAGGTACTGTAACCAGGCCCTGGAACTCCCTCTGACTCTGAGTCCATCACTACCTTTCAGTTCCACCTAAAGCCCCATCTCTTCACCTTGGCCTACCCATAAGCCCCCCCCCCCCCCCCCCCCCCCCCACATACACACACACACACTCTCTCTCCCATACACACTCTTACACACACAGAATATTTTTTTTTTACTATCCTTGTGGGGAACAAACAGTTGATTCCCAAACCTAACCCTTAACCTAACCTTAACCCCAAACCCCTAACCCTGAACCTAACCCTAACTCCTAAACCTAACCCCTAACTTTAATTCTAACCCTAATTGTAACCATAAATCTAACCCCTAAGCCTAAAATAGCCTTTTAATGTGGTGACCGGCCAAATGTCCCCACTTGTCCGAATAATCCTGGTTTTACTATCCTTGTGAGGACTTCTGGTCCCCCCCCCACACACAACACCTGCTGGTTCACTCATACAGTGACTCATCACACTCTTACCCTTCCTTGAGCTCTAACCCCCTTCTCTTTGTTTGTTTTCTCCCTGCATTTTAGTCTGCCATTGTTTTCTTTGGATATCTGTTTTTTTTGTTTTGTTTCTACAATTGTAAAGTGACTTTGGGTCCTTGAAAAGCACTTTATAAGTCCCATGTATTCTTCCTCTTCTTCTTCTCATCAGATTCCATGCCCCTTATTCACCATGAAACTCAAAGGTTTACCACCATGTCTGTCTACAGCTGCTGGAGTCCAATAGTACTATTTCCTAGTAATCTACTCAGATTTGCAAAGTTTAGAATGCGCTCATCCCGTGCCACACTGCATCATCAATCATCATTCTTGCGCACAGTCAGTCATTATTACAGCCAGGGTGGTCTGAGATCACCAGTCAGGGGCAGAGGACGGAGCTCAGGGATGAGCTGGCTCGACAGTGCTGGGCTGGGATAGCTGAAGCTGTAACTGGCGGCGTGGACTAAGTCAAATCAAATTTTATTGGTCACATACACATATTTAGCAGATGTTATTGCGGGTGTAGCGAAAAGCATGGCCAGCTCAGCCGGGGGGGGGGGGGGGGGGGGCACTGCTGAGTCCTACATACATTGACATTCCACTTTTCCACATGGTTTGGTCCATTAGCCCATTGAGGCAGGACAGGGCCTGTGGACTCATCCCCCATCCTCCCTCCCTCCCTCCCCTGCCACACCACCCCAGCCCTCCCAATAGCAGTGACTCCCTCTGTGAGCCTCACCACTACTGGCTCGCTCTCTGTGTATGTGTAACAGTTTAACTTTGCGTCCGTCCCCTCGCCCCGACCCGGGCGCGAACCAGGGACCCTCTGCACACATCAACAACAGTCACCCACGAAGCATCGTTACCCATCGCACCACAAAAGCGCGGCTCTTGCAGAGCAAGGGGAACCACTACTTCAAGGTCTCAGAGCAAGTGACGTCACCGATTGAAAGGCTATTAGCGCGCACCACCGCTAACTAGCTAGCCATTTCACATCCGTTACACTCACCCCCCTTTCGACCTCCTCCTTTTTCCGCAGCAACCAGTGATCCGGGTCACGGCACCAATGTAACAATTTAACTTTACGTCCGCGCCAAACTGGTGGCAGTTGTGAAAAAGTCAATAGTTGGAAGAGTTGCTTGGTTCGTTGAAAATAATGCCATTGATGACGAGATGCTTTTTTTCATTAATTAGGCTATTTTCACTTGAACTATATAGTCTGTCCACTACAACCTCAAGGTCAATATGGACACATATACAAAAAATGAATACTATATATGAATACATTTTTTATAAATTACCAAAGTTACCATAGATTGCCATAGATTACCTGTTAATTACCAAAATTACTTACGATTCCAAATATTTGGTAAATTACCGTTAGCTTTACAACTCTAGGCCAACTTGTCATCATCCATATTATATATGTTTTATCTTGCTCTCTACCAGGAATGGAACATGACGTATTACGATTCCAAGGCAGAGCTAGACTATGTGAGTAAAAAGTGAAAAGCTAATTTCTACACATCCTCTCTCATTTGTTGATTAAGCTTTTGAAATCTGCTGAAGAAAGAAGTGGTAGTAATATTGTGTGTGTGTGTGTGTGTGTGTGTGTGTGTGTGTGTGTGTGTGTGTGTGTGTGTGTGCGCGTGCGCGTGCGCGTGCGCGTGCGTGTGCGTGTGTGTGTGTGTGCGCGTGCGCGTGTGTGTGTGTGTGTGTGCGCGTGTGCGTGTGCGTGTGTGTGTGTGTGTGTATCTACATGTGTACGTGTGTTAGCAGTACTCCCTGCAAGATGGTGATGGGGAAACAGTGAGCCCTCCACTACAGGTGGAGTTTGTGTATGACCCTAACTTCAAAAATAAGGTCAACTACTCCTTCACAGCCGTTCAGATCCCCACAGACATCTACAAAGGAGGTGAGTTTCACATTAGTGCAATGGACAATGAATGTCTTATTATTATAATATTTAGCAGTCATTTGCTGCTCAGTTGAGACTATGGCCCTGTACACACTTGGGTAGTACAACTGATGTACAACACATATGACACAATGGTTGTGAAACAACAAATATTTTGGCAGAGAGTTTGTCTCCTCAATAATGTAGAGTGTTTTACAATCTTAATTTAGACAGGTGGAAAGTATAAGGTTTACTAGTTAGTAGAGGGGAGAACAGCAGCGCTTGACTTGGACTCAATAAGTACCGGTACTCCATTTTGGGTGCCAGTACTGTTATTATTTAGGTGTAGAAGCTCCACAATTCTTTTGAGCTAATATTCTATAAGAGGAACAGGAGCTCAAGCAGCACAAATTTGAGGTGCTTGTACTCCTCTCCGGGGAGCTCCTGCCCATGTCAATCAATGGAGAACAGAAATGTTGTGGTGTTCTACTCATTAATACAAATTAAATAACAAAAATATAGTCGTTGCATAAGTATTCACCCTCTTTGTTTAGGCAAGTCTAAATTAGTTCAGAAGTAAACATTTCCAATCACAGATTTAAATACAAAGACCCGGGAGCTTTTCAAAAGCCTCATAAAGAAAAGGGCAGGGATTGGTAGATGGGTACCAATAATAAATCAGTCATTGAATATATCTTTAAGCATGGTCAAGTTAATAATTATGCTGTGGATGATGTATTAAACCACCCACACACCTCAAGCATGGTGTAGTTGCATTGTGGTATAGGTATGCTTGACATCGGCAAAGACTGAGGAGTTTTTCAGAATGAAAAGAAATGGGACGGAGCTAAGCACAGGCAAAATCCTAGGAAAACCTGCTTCAGTCCACTTTACACCAGACACTAAAAGAGGAATTCACCTTTCAGGAGGACAATGACCTACAATATATATACAAAAGTATATGGACACCCCTTCAAATGAGTGGTTTCGGCTATTTCAGCCACACCCATTGCTGACAGGTGTATAAAATCGAGCACACAGCCATGCAATCTCCATAGACAAACATTGGCAGTAGAATGGCCTTACTGAAGATCTCAGTGACTTTGAACGTGGCACCAACAAGTCAGTTTGTCAAATGTATGCGCTGCTATAGCTGCCCCAGTCAAGTGTAACTGCTGTTATTGTGAAGTGGAAATGTCTAGGAGCAACAACGGCTCAGCCGCGAAGTGGTAGGCCACACAAGCTCACAGAACGGGACCGCCGAGTCCTGAAGCGCATAGCACATAAAAAAACATCTGTCCTCGGTTGCAACACTCACTATGTCAGCACAATAACTGTTTCTCGGTGAGCTTCATGAAATGGGTTTCCATAGCCTAGCAGCCACACACAAGCCTAAGATCACCATGTGCAATGCCAAGCGTTGGTTGGAGTGGTGTAAAACTCGCCGCCATTGGACTCTGGAGCAGTGGAAACGCGTTCTCTGGAGTGATGGATCACGCTTCACCATGTGGCAGTCCGACGGACAAATCTGAGTTTGGCGGATGCCAGGAGAACGCTACCTGCCCCAATGCATAGTGCCAACTGTAAAGTTTGGTAGAGGAGGAATCTGGGGCTGTTTTTCATGGTTTGGGCTAGGCCCCTTAGTTCCAGTGAAGGAAAATCTTAACGCTAGAGCATACAATGACATTCTAGACGATTCTGTGCTTCCAACTTTGTGGAAACAGTTTGGGGGAAGGCCCTTTCCTGTTTCAACATGACAATGCCCCCGTGCACAAACCGAGGTCCATACAGAAATGGTTTGTCGAGATTGGTGTGGAAGAAGTTGGCTGGCCTGCACAGAGCCCTAACCTCAACCCCATTGAACACCTTTGGGATCAATTGGAACGCAGACTGCGAGCCAGGCCTAATCGCCCAACATCAGTGCCCGACCTCACTAGTGCTCTTGTGGCTGAATGGAAGCAAGTCCCCGCAGCAATATTCCAATATCTAGTGGAAAACCTTCCCAGAAGAGTGGAGGCTGTTATAACAACAAAGGGGGGACCAACTCCATATTAATGCTCATGATTTTGGAATGAGATGTTCGACGAGCAGGTGTCCACATACTTTTGGTCATTTAGTGTATCTGGACATTCAAAGACTTTCTGGACTCCCCTTTGTTGCTGCAAAAACACTCTCCAGCTCCAACATCCTAACCAATCACAAGTTATTACTACTGATAATGGGATTATGAAATCATAAACGGACTCATTATGCAACTAAAACGAGCTCAAGTCAAATAGTCTCTAACAGATTAATGGGCAAATATTGCACAATACAGTTGGCAAAGCTCTTTTGAGACTTACACAAGAAGACTCTGCCAAAGGTGTTTCTAGCAAGTATTAACCTCCTGAGTCAATACATATCTAATCAAGGTATATTAGTGTTTTAGTTTTCATTCATCTTTAAAAAATATAATTTTTCTTTCACTTTGACATTACAGTGTATTTTGTGTAGATCGTTGACAAAAAATTGCAATTAAATCCAGTTTAATCCCACTTTGTAACAAAATGTGAAAAAGTTCAAGGGTGTGTAGACTTTCTATAGGCACTGTAAGTGAGATCAATCCGTCTTCTACCTGGTCTTTCCCTTCAGCCCCAGTGATTCTAAATGAGCTGAACTGGACACAGGCGCTGGAGAAGGTGTTTATGGAGAACAGTCAAGAGGATCCTTCACTACTCTGGCAGGCATTTGGTAGCGCCACTGGGGTCACCCGCTACTACCCAGGTACATGATGTCCTTATAACAGGAATACATGATGCCCTTATTACAGGACATACAGGATGCCCTTATTACAGGAATAAATTATGTCTTTATTACAGGAATGTAGGATGCCCTTATTACATGAATACATGATGTCCTTATTACAGCAATACAAGATGTTGTTATTACAGGAATACATGATGTCCTTATTACAGCAATACAAGATGTTGTTATTACAGGAATACATGATGTCCTTATTACAGCAAGACAAGATGTTGTTATTACAGGAATACATGATGTCCTTATTACAGCAATACAAGATGTTGTTATTACAGGAATACATGATGTCCTTATTACAGCAATACAAGATGTTGTTATTACAGGAATACAGGACGCCCTTATTAGAATTATAGGATCTCTTTGGGCCTTTCCTTCACGACAATGCAATATACTGTAAAGCAATAAACGTTTACTTAAATGTGAATGGTTATATGGTTATATGAATGGTTGGAAATATGCTGGGTTGTGAAACTAAACTGAATGTCAGCAAGTCTGCACAATTGAAGTGTTCTATAATAACCCTCCTCTGTCTCATATATCTGTGTCCCAAATGTCACCCTATTCCCTATTATAGTGCCTTATTTTTAATCAGGGCACCCATTCCCTTTATAGTGCACTATTTTTTACTAGGGCCCCTAGTAGTGCACTACAGTATATAGGGAATAGGGTACCATTTGGGATGCACTCACTGAGTTTCTAGCTATAAACCTGTTATTTATCTATCATTTCTGGGCAACAATGAAGTACCTCACTGTGATTTGTTTCAATTAAAATGGTCAAAAATAAACTAAAATTGATTTCTGCCAAAGAACAATTTCTCAAGCTAGAATTTTGCTAGGACTGTCTGGGAGGGGTCTGAGTGGGGAGGTGAAAACTAGCTGTTACTGGCAGAGAGGTTTGGAACTCTCTTGGTCTACTAACTAATTTACTGCAAATAGCTCTTACGTGTTTTCATAATTTTCACAATGTCACAGTATTATTGCAACCTCATAGTGTGTAAATACTGTATATATAAAACACAGGAAAGTCAGGTTTTTGCACGGGTCCTTTAAGCATCTACTTCCTCAAAGAGGGCTTACTTGAAGGTTACAAATACTCAAAGGAAAGTAATACCACAAAACCTATGAAATGTAAATACAATATTAGCTCCATTGTCTTATATATATATCATCGTCTGGTGGCATACTGGTAGGGGCAAATAAAAACTGCAAGTTACAATTCTATATGTTTTTATTGCCTTATCTGTAGCCACACCATGGAGGGCCCCTGATAAGATCGACCTTTATGATGTGAGGAGAAGGCCATGGTATGTGTTACCTATTCTGTTTTCTTTTAATAATTGATTTTGATTATGGTTGAAGAGTTCATTTTGAGAATTCTTCATTCTTTTTCATAAGGTACATCCAAGGGGCCTCATCCCCCAAAGACATGATCATACTCGTTGATGTGTGAGTTCTCTAATTTAAGTTCCAACAACTTAGTACCAAAATGACTGGTTACACTATAAGAGAGTGCAGTGCAGTGCAGTGCAGTGCAGTGCGCGCGTCTCATGATACCTTTCCCCTGTCCCCCCGCAGGAGTGGCAGTGTGAGCGGCCTCACTTTGAAGCTGATCAAGTCATCAGTGATGGAGATGCTGGACACTCTGTCTGATGACGACTATGTCAACGTGGCCAGGGTGAGTGTGTTTGTGATAGTGTGGTAGTTACTGTAGTTACACCTGGGATTTACTTTTTTGTTGTTGTTGTAGAATTCTATTTCGTACTATTTTCATAGACATCAGCATAAAACATGTTGCACAACCTTAAACAACACAGCAATCACTCATATGAACAGTTATACATTTGTTCATAACCAATTTCCTCCTTCACTAACAGTCTTTATCTCTTGCTGTCTATCTAGCCTGCTCTCACTGTCTTTATCTCTTGCTGTCTATCTAGCCTGCTCTCTCACTGTCTTTATCTCTTGCTGTCTATCTAGCCTGCTCTCTCACTGTCTTATCTCTTGCTGTCAATCTCGCCTGCTCTCTCACTGTCTATCTCTTGCTGTCAATCTAGCCTGCTCTGTCATTGTTCCTCAATCCCACTTCTGCTCTGTCATTCTCTTTCCTTTCTTGTTTCAGTTTAATGAAAAGGCAGAGGCAGTGGTCCCTTGCTTCAAACACCTGGTCCAGGCCAACGTTCGCAACAAGAAGATCTTCAAAGAGGCTGTAAAGCTCATGCAAGCTAAAGGCACCACAGACTACAAGTCTGGTTTCCACTTTGCCTTCAATCAGCTACTAAACGTAAATGACTTAAAGCTCAACACTCTGAACGACCGCATTCTGTACAAGTGATGGCCAATTCTTTAGGGCTCCTACTATGAAATAGACAAGGACATTTTCCAAAGAAAATGTGTGTGCTTGCTATTTTGTGCTTTGAGCAGGCACATGAAGGACATTTCATTACAGATAACAGGCCAACCAGCAGAACATTTAAGAGTGGCTCTCAATGACTCCGTGATGCATCGTGCCTAAGAACAGCCCATAGTCGTGGTATTTTGGCCATATGCCACACTTCAACTGTACATCTGTCAAGGTTGTGCGCTACTGGTGTAGAAGTCAGGTGCAGGAGAGCAGAGAGTTGTGATCAGGCGCACACTTTATTAGGCAGAAGCAAACAACCGTAGGACGCAACTGCATCAAACAAACTTCCAGCCAAAAGCGAAAGTGTAAAGCGCGACAAAGTCACAATGAAGCAAAAATGTTTAACAATAATAAACATACTACGGGTGAACACGGTACCCGGGAAAAAACCAGCCTGGCGCGTCACACAAAACACGTAGCAAAGAACAATTCCACACAAAGACATGGGGGGAACAGAGGAATATACACTGCTCAAAAAAATAAAGGGAACACTAAAATAACACATCCTAGATCTGAATGAATGAAATATTCTTATTAAATACTTTTTTCTTTACATAGTTGAATGTGCTGACAACAAAATCACACAAAAATTATCAATGGAAATCAAATTTATCAACCCATGGAGGTCTGGATTTGGAGTCACACTCAAAATTAAAGTGGAAAACCACACTACAGGCTGATCCAACTTTGATGTAATGTCCTTAAAACAAGTCAAAATGAGGCTCAGTAGTGTGTGTGGCCTCCACGTGCCTGTATGACCTCCCTACAACGCCTGGGCATGCTCCTGATGAGGTGGCGGATGGTCTCCTGAGGGATCTCCTCCCAGACCTGGACTAAAGCATCCGCCAACTCCTGGACAGTCTGTGGTGCAACGTGGCGTTGGTGGATGGAGCGAGACATGATGTCCCAGATGTGCTCAATTGGATTCAGGTCTGGGGAACAGGCGGGCCAGTCCATAGCATCAATGCCTTCCTCTTGCAGGAACTGCTGACACACTCCAGCCACATGAGGTCTAGCATTGTCTTGCATTAGGAGGAACCCAGGGCCAACCGTACCAGCATATGGTCTCACTCACAAGGGGTCTGAGGATCTCATCTCGGTACCTAATGGCAGTCAGGCTACCTCTGGCGAGCACATGGAGGGCTGTGCGGCCCCCCAAAGAAATGCCACCCCACACCATGACTGATCCACCGCCAAACCGGTCATACTGGAGGATGTTGCAGGCAGCAGAACGTTCTCCACGGCGTCTCCAGACTCTGTCACGTCTGTCACATGCTCAGTGTGAACCTGCTTTCATCTGTGAAGAGCACAGGGCGCCAGTGGCGAATTTGCCAATCTTGGTGTTCTCTGGCAAATGCCAAACGTCCTGCACGGTGTTGGGCTGTAAGCACACCCCCCACCTGTGGACGTCGGGCCCTCATACCACCCTCATGGAGTCTGTTTCTGACCGTTTGAGCAGACACATGCACATTTGTGGCCTGCTGGAGGTCATTTTGCAGGGCTCTGGCAGTGCTCCTCCTGCTCCTCCTTGCACAAAGGCGGAGGTAGCGGTCCTGCTGCTGGGTTGTTGCCCTCCTACAGCCTCCTCCACGTCTCCTGATGTACTGGCCTGTCTCCTGGTAGCGCCTCCATGCTCTGGACACTACGCTGACAGACACAGCAAACCTTCTTGCCACAGCTCGCATTGATGTGCTGCACTACCTGAGCCACTTGTGTGTATTGTATCATGCTACCACTAGAGTGAAAGCACCGCCAGCATTCAAAAGTGACCAAAACATCAGCCATGAAGCATAGGAACTGAGAAGTGGTCTGTGGTCACCACCTGCAGAACCACTCCTTTATTGGGGGTGTCTTGCTAATTGCCTATAATTTCCACCTGTTGTCTATTCCATTTGCACAACAGCATGTGAAATTTATTGTCAATCAGTGTTGCTTCCTAAGTGGACAGTTTGATTTCACAGAAGTGTGATTGACTTGGAGTTACATTGTGTTGTTTAAGTGTTCCCTTTATTTTTTTGAGCAGTGTATATATGCAGTGTGATTAGGGAATGTAAACCAGGTGTGCGGGGGAACAAGACAAAACAAATGGAACAATGAAAAATGGAGCGGCGATGGCTAGACGGCCGGTGACGTCGAACGCCGCCTGAACAAGGAGGGGAGCCGACTTCGGCGAAGGTCGTGACAGTACCCCCCCTTGACGCGCGGCTCCAGCGGTGCGCCGACACCGGCCTCAGGCACGACCCGGAGGGCGAGTCACCGGGCGATCCGGATGGCGACGGTGGAACTCCTGCATCATTTCAGGGTCCAACACGTCCGCCGCCGGAACCCAGCATCTCTCCTCCGGACCGTACCCCTCCCACTCCACGAGATACTGAAGGCCCCTCGCCCGATGCCTCGAATCCAGGATGGAACTGACAGAGTACACTCGATGTCCAGAGGGGGCGGAGGAACCTCCCGCACCTCAGACTCCTGGAGTGGACCAACCACCACCGGCCTGTGGAGAGACACATGGAACGAGGGGTTAATACGGTAATCGGGGGGAGCTGTAACCTGTAACACACCTTGTTCACTCTCCTCAGGACTTTGAATGGCTCCGCAAACCGCGGACCCAGCTTCCGGCAGGGCAGGCGGAGGGGCAGGTTTCGGGTCGAGAGCCAGACCCGGTCCCCCGGTGCGAACACCGAGGCCTCACTGCGGTGACGGTCTGCGCTGTTTTTTTGGCGCAGCGCGGCCTGCTGGAGGTGAACATGGGCAGCTTCCCATGTCTCCTCCGCGCGCCTGAACCAGTCATCCACTGCAGGAACCTTGGTCTGACTCTGATGCCAAAACCCGGCTGGTACCCCAATACGCACTGAAAGGGGGAGAGATAGTGGAGGAGTGGCGGAGCGAGTTCTGCGCCATCTCGGCCCAGGGCACGAACACCACTTACCCCCCCGGCCGGTTCTGGCAATAAGACTGCAGAAACCTGCTCACATCCTGGTTCACTCTCTCCACCTGCCCATTACTCTCGGGGTGAAAACCTGAGGTGAGGCTGATCGAGACCCCCAGACGTTCCATGAACGCCCTCCAGACTCTCGATGTGAACTGGGAACCTCGATCAGACACTATATCCTCAGGCACCCCGTAGTGCCAGAAGACGTGTGTAAACAAGGCCTCCGCAGTCTGTAGGGCCATAGGGAGACCGGGCAGAGGGAGGAGGCGACAGAACTTAAAGAAACGATCCACAACGACCAGGATCGTGGTGTTTCCCTGTGAGGGAGGAAGATCGGTCAGAAAATCCACCGACAGGTGTTACCAAGGCCGTTGTGAAACGGGTAAGGGATGTAGCTTAACTCTGGGCAGGTGTCTAGGAGCCTTACACTGGGCGCACACTGAGCAGGAGGAAACATAAACCCTCACGTCCTTGGCCAAGGTAGGCCACCAGTACTTCCCACTCAGACAGCGCACGGTCCGACCGATCCCCGGATGACCAGAGGGTGACGTGTGGGCCCAATAGATCAACTGGTCACGGACAGGAGACGGAACGTACAGATGCCCGACGGGACACTGGAGGGGAGTGGGCTCTGTATTTAACGCCTGCTCAATGTCCGCGTCCAGCTCCCACACGACCGGCGCTACCAGGCAGGAGGCCAGGAGTATGGGAGTCTGATCCATGGGCCTCTCCTCTGTGTCATGCAGCCGGGACAGTGCATCTGCCTTAACATGTTGGGAACCTGGTCTGTAGGGGAGGGTAAACACAAAACAGGTAAAAAACATGGCCCACCTTGCCTGACGAGAATTCAGTCTCCTCGCTGCCCGGATGTACTCCAGGTTGCAGTGGTCAGTCCAGATGAGGAAATGTTGTTTAGCCCCCTCAAGCCAATGTCTCCACGCCTTCAAAGCTTTAACCACAGCCAACAACTCTCGGGATGAGCTTCTTCGGGAAGAAAGCACAGGGGCGGAGCTTCGGTGGCGTACCCTAGCGCTGAGAGACCACGGCTCCTATCCCAGCCTGGGACGCGTCCACCTCCACTATGAACGCCAAAGAGGGATCCGAATGGGCCAGCACGGGAGCCGAGGTAAACAGAGCCCTTAGGTGCTCAAAAGCCCTGTCCGCCTCAGCCGACCACTGCAAACGTACATGACCCCCCTTCAGCAGTGAGGTAATGGGAGCAGCCACCTGGCCAAAACCCCGGATAAATCTTCGGTAGTAATTGGCAAACCCTAAAAACCGCTGCACCTCCTTTACCGTGGTGGGAGTCTGCCAATTACGCATGGCTGAAATGCGGTCACTCTCCATCTCCACCCCTGATGTGGAAATGCGATACCCTAGGAAGGAGATGGCCTGCTGAAAGAACAGGCATTTCTCAGCCTTGACGTACAGGTCATGCTCCAACAGTCGTCCAAGTACCCTGCGCACCAAGGACACATGCTCGGCGCGTGTAGCGGAGTATATCAGAATGTCATCGATCTACACCCTGCCCGTGCAGGTCCCTGAAAATCTTGTCTACAAAGGATTGGAAGACTGATGGAGCATTCCTCAACCTGTACGGCATGACGAGGTACTCATAATGGCCTGAGGTGGTACTAAACGCCGTCTTCCACTCGTCTCCCTCCCGGATACGCACCAGGTTGTAAGCGCTCCTGAGATCCAGTTTAGTGAAGAAGCACGCCCCGTGCATTGACTCAATCGCCGTGGCGATGAGAGGTAGCGGGTAACTGTACCTCACCGTGATTTGATTTAGACCTCAATACATGGGCACAGACCTCCCTCCTTCTTCTTCTTCACGAAAAGAAACTCGAGGAGGCAGGTGAAGTGGAGGACCGAATGTACCCCTGACGCAGGGATTCAAAGACATATGTCTCCATAGCCGCCGTCTCCACTTGCGACAGGGGATACACGTGACTCCTGGGAAGTGTAGCGTCTACCAGGAGATTTATCGCACAATCCCCCCGTCGATGGGGTGGTAATTGAGTCGCCTTCTTTTTGGGGAAGGCGAGAGCCAAATCGGCATATTCTGGGGGGGTGTGCACGGTGGAGACCTGGTCTGGACTTTCTACCGTGGTAGCACCAACGGAAACCCCTACACACCTCCCTGAGCACTCTCGCGACCACCCCGTGAGAGCCCTCTGTTGCCATGAAATGGTGGGGTCATGACGAGCCAACCAGGGACGGCCTAGTACCACGGGAAACGCAGGAGAGTCAATGAGAAAGAGACTGATTTTCTCCTCGTGACCCTCCTAAACTAAGGGCGAACGCTCTGTCGATAAAATTCCCAGCCGCGCCTGATCGACAAGCGCCTTATGCTGGGAATGCGGGGAAAACTCAGGAAAACAAACATTAACAAACAGGTGGACAACAGAGGACTCTGGATGAGAGTGGTGCAAACTCACCTGGGGTGACGCCAGAGAGCCCTGCCTGCTGCCTCGACTCCCAGAGGGACCAACCCTGCACCGACCGGCAGTGTGCCCTCTGCGGCCACAGATAGTGCACGTGAAGGCCCCTCCTCCAGCCTCCCTAAGCGCAGCCCCTCCCAGCTCCATTGGCACCGGAGCGGTGGTGCTGGAAGATGGAACCGACAGAGCCCTCTCTGGACGTCCGCGGGTAACCAGCAGGTTATCCAACCGAATGGACAGATCCACCAGTTGGTCAAAGGTGATGGTGGCATCCCTGCAGGCCAACTCCCGACAGACGTCCTCGCGCAGGCTGCATCTGTAGTGGTCGATAAGGGCCCTGTCGTTCCATCCTGCTCCGGCGGCCAAGGTCCGAAATTCCAGGGCGAACTCCTGGGCGCTCCTCGTCCCCTGCCTCAGGTGGAAGAGCCGTTCCCCCGCCGCTCTACCCTCGGGCGGATGGTCGAAGACTGCCCGGAAGCGGTGGATGAACTCCTCAAAGTGGTCCAACACCGTATCTCCTTCTCCCCACACGGCGTTTGCCCACTCTAGAGCTCTCCCCGAGAGGCACGAGACGAGGGCGGACAACCTCTCTCTTCCCGAAGGAGCTGGATGAACGGTGGCCAGCTGGAGCGGCGAAGGCCGGTGACGTCGACCACCAAACGACGCCCGAACTAGGAGGGGAGCCGACTTCCAGCGGAAGTCGTGACAACATCACATGCGACTTGTAATAAGACTTTGCAATTAATATGATCAAAGTTTATTAAACTGAATATCCGAATTTACTGAATACCATTTAACATTATAGTAAAAACATTTGCAATCAAGTATTATTTAATAACTGTAAAATGAATGGATTCACATACTTAAGTTACAAGGCAATACTGACATTAACAAAACCTAATTCTAGGCATATAGATCCTAAGGTTAACTTACAAGACAAAGCATGAACAAAGAGATGCCTACTAGACTAGAAGCCTAGGAAATGAGAATTGATCATACAACTTTCCTCCATAGACTGGAAACAGGATAAGAGAGAGGACAAAGGCATTTAATTCCATCCATAACATCTGAAGGTGTAACTCTTTTAACCCACAACCAACCACCATTGACCAATCAAACGATACCAAGTTTAGCGTAACCTGACCAACAAACCCAATCTCCACAGGGTGTGACAGCATAGATTCTAAAGGCTTGTGTGGGGGATGAGACCAATTCCAGAGACGACCATCAAACTCTTTGCATAGAGTCATTTAGAGTTCACCCTGTATAGATACAAGTTACTACAGTGACCATACATCCATATAGATAGCATTAGAGTTATCCTCAGTGAACACGTTTCAGATTGATACCAAACATGGATACTATAGTATTATTATATCACACATTCAATAGTCAGTCCTCTGTATACTGTAACAGAGAGTATAACATTTTGGCTCCTCATAAGGAAAATGGCTGTCTAGTCCTTAGGCATTGTCCTTTGTGCTTTCCTTCTGTTCATGGCCATTTGCCATGCGGACCCAGAGGTGAAGGCATTGACCTTTGTGCTTTCCTTGGATTCCTGGCCATTTGCCATGCGGACCCAGAGGTTATAGAGAGCACATATATTAGGGCAGAGCCTACAGTGGTAAGAAAGATAGCTGTAATGACGTCTGTTTGTAGCTGGTGTGGAGGAGTCAGGCGCAGGACAGCAGATATGAGTAATAAACGTAATTTACTCAAAAATGTCACAAATACAACGCAATAATGCGAGCCCATAATAACGGACCGTATTACATAAAGACAATCACTCACAAACAAACATGGGGAACAGAGGGTTAAATAATTAACAAGTAATTGGGTGAGTGAAACAAGGTGTGTAAGACAAAGACAAAACAAATGGAAAATGAAAAGTGGATCGGCGATGGCTAGAAGGCCGGTGACGTCGACCGCCGCCCGAACAAGGAGAGGGACCGACTTCGGCGGAAGTCGTGACAATAGCAAACTAAATATGTAAAAACTAGCTAACATAAAGGAAATGACAGTGTAAAAATGATAGTTATACAAAGTCAAAGATATGAACTGTAACTCAGTAAAATCATTGAAATTGTTGCATGTTGCATTTCTACTTTTGTTCAGTATAGTTGTTTAAGGTCTTACAAAGACAGCGTGCAGTAACTGCATTTTATGGGTCATAGGTCAAATCAGTGGTCATGGTTGATATGCATAACACATTACTTCATAATAAGATAATACATCAGTGCATTATCACATATCTTCCTACAACATGCTGAATTTGAATACACTTTAAGCCATTTTTCTCAGTTTCACTGTTTGCGTAGTTACTGCTCTTTGCCTTTGTAGGGCATCATAGTGAAAGCCATATTAGGGGAGCAGCTCATCTTATTCCCTATATAGTGCACTACATTTTACCAGATCCCTATTTTTAAATAGGGTGCCCTTTGGGACATAGACACTGTTCCCCTCTTGCCTGCTTAATTCGTCACACACTTACAGTCTGTATTAATCATTCACTTGCTGTGTTTTGATTAATGTTAACATACACTCTTTCTGTTTCTCTTTCTAGAAGACCAATGTCCCGCGAGCTCACTGCAATAAAATAATCATGCTGTTCACTGATGGAGGAGAGGATCGAGCTCAGGACATCTTTGAGCAGTACAACTGGCCCAACAAAACGGTCCGTTTCTCAGAAACTAAACACACACACAAAACATTTCAATCACTATTTCATTGGTAACTTCATTTTTCCTTATTCATTGATGATTTCATTCTTGGAATCCATAAATGCGTCACTAGGGTTTAAAAAATTCCTCCTGCTTATTTCCTCCTGATTACAGGAATCTTCCAAATGGGATTTCTGGTCAAAGGATACCACAATGGATATCACAGTTGGCCGTGTATCTCTGTGTTAATGTCCCAGAATAAAGATGAATGGGTTCTTTGAATTCTCTTTCTCCTAAGGTGCGGGTCTTTACATTCTCTGTGGGGCAGCACAACTATGATGTCACACCCTTGCAATGGATAGCGTGTGCCAATAAAGGTGAGTGGGATCTGTGCAGGGGCTATTTTTCCTAACCAGCATCAGTGAAGATCCCTCTTGTCCAAAACTAGATGCAGTAGGGGGTTGTAACAAAATGGCCGTTTTCATTTCCTTGTGCCCTCATAAACATGACACTTGTCTGCTTAAGAGAAGTTACTGTAGTCTTTCAGTTTATAACCCCTAGCCTAGTTTATAAGCGCCTGATACACAACCTCCATCTTTACTCTCCCTCATCTGTGCCATAATTGTGAGCACTGTTTCTCATCCTATCTCTCTTTTTATTCCCCCCCCCCCCTCTCTCTCTCTGCTCTCGCTCTAGGTTTCTATTTTGAGATCCGCTCCATCTGTGCCATAAGGATTAACACCCAGGTGGGTTTGTCTAGTGCCTCTTACACAGCTGATCCTGGGTCAGCCAGTTCTCCTCCTGGCACTGCTTCCTGGAATCGTTGTTGTTTATCGGAGACTGACTCTAATGTAGCGTATATATTATTACCCTGAGGTTATTACTGTGAAGTGTTTTTCACTTACAGCTGGATGACAGGCAAAGATATAAAGTTGGACAAACTTTACTGAGCATCTTTCCATCAGCAACAGCACATAATCATGTGAATTTTTTTTCAGCTTCCTGTGTGACATCAGCATGAGTGCGTCCCTATTTTCTACATAGTACACTACTTTTAACCATATCCCTGTGTTCAAAGTAGTGCACTATAACGGGAATACAGTGCCATTTGGGACACAAGCTACAGAATGTGTAACATCAGTATTGCTACACAGTTGATGCCTGACTGTTTGCTATTCCTGTGTGTTGTTACCAGGAGTACCTGGATGTGCTGGGCCGCCCCATGGTCCTGGCAGGCAGCCGTGCCAAGCAGGTTCAGTGGACCAATGTCTATCAGGATGCCTTGGTGAGGTCACCTAGCTCAGAACATTCAGCTATACCTAATCTATAGTCTGAATGCCTGTCTGTTTGTGCTATCATGCCAACTTCATTGCAGTCAGTCGCTGTTTGGTATGACATTGAGTGACAAAGAGTTGGCATGATAGCACAAACAGACTGGCACTCATGCTAATTCATCTACATTGGACTTAAAGAGCGACTGCACTTCCTGCTTTGGCCAAATTCTTTATCAATGCTCATTAAGAAATGCTAGTGGCCATGACTGAAGGCAAACACGAGTTGTCTTGGGGGTGTGGTTTGAGGTGGGTCTTTCTTTGGGTTTGTCTTTGCCAGTCAATCAAAACAAACAAGAAAAGTAGCTAGCCATTTCGAGTTGAAACATTGAAAGCAAGCTGGCAACATGCATCAAACATGTCATCAAGTTTGCTTGGTTATGAGCTAGCTAGCTAATGTTAGCTAGCAGGGATAAAACCTTCAGGTTCAACGATAGCTATGCAAATCTATCTCTGACATTACACATAAGCGAGAGGCTATGTATTTATCTAGTTAGCCCACAGTATCACAGCCTAGTATCATAGCAGCGTAGCCTATAATGACATGTAGCTGTTTGACGGTTGACAGCCCAATAAAAAACTAGTTGGATGTAATCCATATCCTGGCCATCTGCCCAAGATTGTTGAACAACTTTCTGGAAGCCCATTTTCTCTAGAGCAGCTACTAACCACACGTCTTGTCTGGGGAAGAGGTTCCAGTGGGCGAGTTCGTTTTGCGCAGTGGTGGAAAAAGTAGGCTTCCCAATTTTTATACATGAGTAAAAGTAAAGATACCTTGATAGAAAATGACTCAAGTAAAAGTGAAAGTCACACAGCAAAATACTACTTGAGGAAAAGTCTAAAAGTAATAGGTTTTAAATATACTTAAATATAAAAAGTAAATGTCATTGCTAAAATATAAAATGTATCAAAAGTAAAAGTAAAAGTAGAAATCATTTCACATTCTTTATATTAAGAAAACCAGATGGGACCATTTTCTTGTTTTTTTAAATTTATGGATAGCCAGGGGCACACTCAGACATCATTTACAAATGAAGCCTTTTTGTTTAGTGAGATCACCAGATTAGAGGCAGTAGGCATGACCAGGGATGTGCTCTTGATTAGTGTGTGAATTGGACCATTTTCCTGTCCTGCTAAGCATTTGAAATGTAATAAGTACTTTTGGGTGTCAGGGAAAATATATGGAGAAAAAAGTACAGTCGTGGCCAAAAGTTTTGAGAATGACACAAATATTAATTTTCACAAAGTCTGCTGCCTCAGTTTGTATGATGGCAATTTGCATATACTCCAGAATGTTATGAAGAGTGATCAGATGAATTGCAATTAATTGCAAAGTCCCTCTTTGCCATGCAAATGAACTGAATCCCAAAAAAGCATTTCCACTGCATTTCAGCCCTGCCACAAAAGGACCAGCTGACATCATGTCAGTGATTCTCTCGTTAACACAGGCGTGAGTGTTGACGAGGACAAGGCTGAAGATCACTCTGTCATGCTGATTGAGTTCGAATAACAGACTGGAAGCTTCAAAAGGAGGGTGGTGCTTGGAATCATTGTTCTTCCTCTGTCAACCATGGTTACTTGCAAGGAAACACGTGCCATCATTATTGCTTTGCACAAAAATGGCTTCAAAGGCAAGGATATTGCTGCCAGTAAGATTGCACCTAAATCAACCATTTATCAGATCATCAAGAACTTCAAGGAGAGCGGTTCAATTGTTGTGAAGAAGGCTTCAGGGTGCCCAAGAAAGTCCAGCAAGCGCCAGGACCGTCTCCTAAAGTTGATTCAGCTGCGGGATCGGGGCACCACCAGTACATCTGCACGCACAGTGAGGCGAAGACTTTTGGAGGATGGCCTGGTGTCAAGAAGGGCAGCAAAGAAGCCACTTCTCTCCAGGAAAAACATCAGGGACAGACTGATATTCTGCAAAAGGTACAGGGATTGGACTGCTGAGGACTGGGGTAAAGTCATTTTCTCTGATGAATCCCCTTTCCGATTGTTTGGGGCATCCGGAGAAAAGCTTGTCCGGAGAAGACAAGGTGAGCGCTACCATCAGTCCTGTGTCATGCCAACAGTAAAGCATCCTGAGACCATTCATGTGTGGGGCTGCTTCTCAGCCAAGGGAGTGGGCTCACTCACAATTCTGCCTAAGAACACAGCCATGAATAAAGAATGGTACCAACACATCCTCCGAGAGCAACTTCTCCCAACCATCCAGGAACAGTTTGGTGACGAACAATGCCTTTTCCAGTATGATGGAGCACCTTGCCATAAGGCAAAAGTGATAACTAAGTGGCTCGGGGAACAAAACATCGATATTTTGGGTCCATGGCCAGGAAACTCCCCAACCTTAATCCCATTGAGAACTTGTGGTCAATCCTCAAGAGGCGGGTGGACAAACAAAAGCCCACAAATTCTGACAAACTCCAAGCATTGATTATGCAAGAATGGCCTGCCATCAGTCAGGATGTGGCCCAGAAGTTAATTGACAGCATGCCAGGGCGGATTGCAGAGGTCTTGAAAAAGAAGGGTCGACACTGCAAAAATTGACTCTGCATCAACTTCATGTAATTGTCAATAAAAGCCTTTGACACTTATGAAATGCTTGTAATTATACTTCAGTATTCCATAGTAACATCTGACAAAAATATCTAAAGACACTGAAGCAGAAAACTTTGTGGAAATTAATATTTGTGTCATTCTCAAAACTTTTGGCCACGACTTTACATTTGTTTCTTTAGGAATGTAGTGCATTAAAAGTAAAAGTTGTCAAAAATATAAATAGTAAAGTACAGATTGCCCCAAAAACGACTTAAGTAGTACTTTAAATTATTTTTCCTTAAGTACTTTACACCACTGGTTTTGAGTGCCCCGGTTGGGTGGGGTTTGCTCAGTTTCGACCATTCCATTGGTCCTCCTAAGGAGAGTTCTCCGTCCACCCAGGGCAACGGGCCATGCAAAGCGAACTTGCCCTGTCTTTTCCACTAAAATATGGTGGCACCATGTGGTAATAGGCAAAAGGGGGCATGAAATGTTGACATAATTATAATACAAACCAAACCCTTAAGTAAGTAATGACGCAGTCACTTACCAAACTCAAATTTGGACGAGACTGAATTCATGACCAAAATTATCCTATTTACACCTTGTAGTCAATTTTGACAATTCATGTTTCTGACTCATATTGATGCCACATAGGCTGTTTAAAACCAGAGAAGTCGGTTCTAAGGGCAGTTGACCGTACAGTATATACACATAGTCCACTGACAGAGACATACCATTGAGTGCTGTCACTCCTGCTTCCGCTGTTCCCCCCTGGTACTCGAGGGCGCCAGGCTCCTCAGCATTGCGCACTCCTGCCATCATCATTACACACACCTGCCTTCCCCCCATCACGCGCATCAGCAATTATTGGACTCACCTGGACTCAATCACCTTTGTCATTACCTTCCCTATATCTGTCTGGTTCCCTGCTCTGTTCCCTGCTTCTGCATTGATTGTCATACGTCCTTGTTTACCCGTGTGCTAATGCTGTTCCTGTCTTGTTCTATGTCTGTTCCCGATTAAATGTTTGACTCCCCGTACCTGCTTCTCATCTCCGGCATCGACCCTTACAAGTGCTCTGAAGGTGGATGATAATATATTCACATCTAATTTCTAAGTTCCATAAGCATTACAATCTCCTGTAATCATATAGTGAGGTGCCATTGCTCAATGTAGACACATTGGGGCGGTTTCCTAGACACAGATTAAGCCTAGGCCTGGATTATGATGTCTTCTGTTGGTAGTGTGGGGGAGGACTATTAGGGAAAACACTTAACGTTTTGTTCTTCTGTTTGTCTTGTTTCTTTATAGGGTCTGGGACTGGTTTTTACTGGAACCATGCCTGTTTTTAATCTCACCGTGGATGGAAACTCACAGGTGCAGTCATTTAAAACAGTTCACGTTGACCTAATGGACAATCTTTCTTTAATGAATCACAATTTCTTGAGGTTTCGTTTACTGGTTATTTTCTCCACAGAATCAGCTCATATTAGGTGTCATGGGGGTGGACGTGCATCTGGACGAAATCAAAAAGCTGACACCACGATACAACGTCAGTATACCGCATCATATCTTACTTCACACACGCTTGCATGCACACAAGTAATAATTTATTCTCTGCTTCGTAACTTTGCAGCTTGGAGCCAATGGGTACATATACGCCATCGACCCAAATGGATACCTTCTCCTGCATCCAAACCTTCACCCAAAGGTTATGTATACTTTATTCCCCCACTGAAAGATCACTGTGCAGTTTATAGGGAGCATTGTAAATAGATTGTAGATTGTACATTTCGATTTGATACAAAGTGAATGTGGTTGGATGTAGGTTAGATATAGAACCTAGTGTGTACTGCTTATTGCATGTCATTCCAATTAGCTAAGATAAGACTGCCACTGCATGTATTAAACTGAACATAGAATACAACTGAGATGTATTCAACTGAATGTGTTACTGTAAAACATGGGAATGATGTGATATCCCTAATGTGACTGGTGCTTTTCTGCAACAGCTGCTCGACCTACCAGAGCCTGTAACACTTGACTTCCTGGATGCTGAGGTGGAGGACAGCTCCAAACAGGAAGTGAGTATAATAACATGCACTGTGCCATAAATTATATACACTGAGTATACAAAACATTAAGAACACCTGGGCCCAGATTCACAAAACACTTCTTACGCAAGAACTTAAGAAGCTTCGTAAGAAAAAAAATAAGAAGTTCATAAGAGTTCGTAAGATCAATTCCTCAACAATATTTTAAGATCGAATGATTTTCTTACGAATGTCTCAAATATCTTCTTACGAATCTTCTTAAGATGTGTGTTGCTAGGCAACCAATTTAGCCAGCTATCTAGCTAGGAATGGCAATCATGTTAGCATATTTCCTACTGAGATTACTGTTGTAAAACATGCTCTTGGGTTAGACCATGGAGATGCGACAGCGTATTTTTCTATATTTTTTTATTTCACCTTTATTTAACCAGGTAGGCTAGTTGAGAACAAGTTCTCATTTACAACTGCGACCTGGCCAAGATAAAGCAAAGCAGTTCGACACATACAGCAACACAGAGTTACACATGGAATAAACAAACATACAGTCAATAATACAGTAGAAAAAGTCTATATACAGTGTGTGCAAATGAGGTAGGATAAGGGAGGTAAGGCAATAAATAGGCCATGGTGGCGAAGTAATTACAATATAGCAATTAAACACTGAACACTGCGTAGGTAACATACTATCTCTACATTCCAGATCCGCAAACATATGATTGATGGCAGGCCGGGTGACATGCAGATTAAGACGCTTGTAAAATCAATTGATGAGGCAAGTGTGTGTATGTGTGTGTGTATTTGTTAATTACTTCACACCTAGGCAATATATCAGGTATACTTTACTTCACATACTTAATTCACAGTAATGACTTTGTCAACCCCAGTAAGCCAACAGCCATGGTCATGGACGGTTGATCAACACACTTACGTGAGAGCAAACCTATTTTAATATGTGGCTTTTCCCCCTTCATTGCAGCGATACATAGATGAGGGAGTTCGGAGTTACACCTGGACACCCATCAATGGTACAGACTACAGGTGAGAAGGCAGGAGATGGAGGTGTGGGTTGAAGGGTAGAGGTTTAGTACTGGTAACCATAGCAATAGGATATGAACTGCTGAAGATGACAGGGTTGAGAGTGTAGGTGGACGGACTCTATATCTAGCAGCCTAATGGCGGTAGTGTCTTCTATTGAGCCTCAGACTTTGATTAATTCCCTCTGTTTTCTGTTGGGGATGCTGCCACTTGTAGTCTGGGCCTGGTACTGCCGCCCTACAGTGAATACTACATCCAGGCAGACCTGAGTGATGTGATGCTGCAGCTCCAGTGTGAGTACCACTGCCCACCCAGAGAGCCGCTGTCTCCCTTTAGCTCTGGTCCAGGGCGTTATGTGCGGCTTGATGACACTGATCCCGATGACATGGGCGGTTGATAACTTTTTCTCTCCGTTGCAGATCTGCAATCTTTGCTGCCCAGCTCCTTTGAATCAGGGGGACACGTGTTCCTGGCTCCCAGGTACAGAGATTTCTGTGTGTGTGTGTGTGTGTGTGTGTGTGTGTGTGTGTGTGTGTGTGTGTGTGTGTGTGTGTGTGTGTGTGTGTGTGTGTGTGTGTGATCTCATCTCTGTCTAACCATTCTTATTTTAGGGAATACTGCAAGCGTCTGCACATCTCTGACAACAACACACAGTTCCTGGAGAACTTCCTGTCTCTCATGGTGGAGATCACACCAGAATCTGAAGACTGTGAGTTTCTCTTCTTTATGTCAATGAGTTTGTAGAGTGGTTAGGGCCATGCCATTCACCATACTACACCAGCTTTGAACTGCTGAAGATGACATGGAATTGTGCAAAAAGCAAATTTTTCACCTATGATATTTTATAAAGACTGACGGGTTACATTAACTGTGTGTGTTCACAGGTGATCAAGGCCTCATTCACAACCTGATCTTGGATTCTGGAATCATCTGGCAGTTAGCATCTAGAGTGTGGAAGAACAAGGATATCCAAACGTGAGTGAACTCAACAAATAATAACCTATATCATTGATATTAAAACTAATTCATTTGAATAATAACAATATGTGAAACGTCTGAGTGAACTAAATTACTTTTTGCTTCAGGTATGGTTTCCTGGCATTATTTGCAGCCACAGACGGAGGTGTAACCCGGGTCTTCCCCAACTCGTGAGTGTGTCTTTGAGTAGTTACAGATATCACTCTGACTAATAAAATGTACTGTTTGTTTGTTTGTTAATAATTGCATGCCTTTCCTGTCTGTGAGCATTATGGCAGTTGAATGTGAGTATGCTTGAATACTTAGGCATTGCTCAAGCAATACTGCTTGAATACTTATGTATTTCTCAAGCAATACTGCTTGAATACTCAACCAATGCTGCGTGAATGTGAAATGTTTTGTGCTTCCAAGGGCTGCTGAGTCGTGGGATGAGGACCCTGAGCCCTTCAACTCCAACTACTACCGCCGCAGCCTTGACAACAAGGGCTATATGTTCAGAGCTCCACCCAGAGCCTGTGAGTAACACACACTGATATATATGCTACATGGCTAAAAGTATGAGGAAACTCCTTCAAATTAGTGAATTTGGCTGACAGGTGTATAAATCTGAGCTCACAGCCATGCAATCTCCATAGACAAACAATGGCAGTAGAATGGCCCGTGAAGAGCTCAGTGACTTTCAACGTGGCACCGTCATAGGATGCCACATTTCCAACAAGTCAGTTAATAAAATGTCTGCCCTGCTAGAGCTGCCTCGGTAAACTGTAAATGCTGTTATTGTGAAGTGGAAATGTCTAGGAGCAACAACGGCTCAGCCGCGAGGTGGTAGGCCACACAAGCTCACATAACGGGACCGCCGAGTCCTGAAGCGAGTAGCACATAAAAATTGTCTGTGCCCGGTTGCAACACTCATTACAGTGTTCCAAACTGCCTCTGGAAGCAACGTCAGCACAAGAACTGTTGGGAGCTTCATGAAATGGGTTTTCATGACTGAGCAGCTGCACACAAGCCTAAGATCACCATGCGCAATGCCATGCATCTGGAATGGTGTAAAGGTCGCCGCCATTGGACTCTGGAGCAGTGGAAACACGTTCTCTGGAGTGATGAATCACGCTTCATCTGGCAGTCTGACAGATTAATCTGGGTTTGTCAGATGCCAGGAGAATGCTACCTGCCCGAATGCATAGTTCCAGCTGTAAAGTTTGGTGGAGGAGGAATAATGGTCTGGGGCTGCTTTTCTTAGTTTGGGCTAGCCCCCTTAGTTCCATTGAAGGGAAATATTAACGCTACAGCAAACAATGACATTCTAGAGGATTCTGTGCTTCCAACTTTGTGGCAACAGTTTGGGGGCAGGCCCTTTCATGTTTTAGCATGACAATGCCCGTGTGCACAAACCGATGTCCATACAGAAATGGTTTGTCGACATCGGTATGGAAGAACATAACTGGTCTGCACAGAGCCCTGACCTCAACCCCATCTAATACCTTTGGGATGAATTGGAAACCTGACTGCAAGCCAGGCCTAATCGCCCAACATCAGTGCCCGACCTCACTAATGCTCCTGTGGCTGAATGGAAGCAAATCCCTGCAGCAATGTTCCAACATCTAGTGGAAGCCTTCCCAGGAAGGTGGAGGCTGTTATAGCAGCAAAGGCGGGACCAACTCCATATTAATGCCCATGATTTTGGAATGAGATGTTCGACGAGCAGGTGTCCACATACTTTTGACCATGTAGTGTATATGACCTTGGAGATAAAAGACAGGTTTTTAGATAGCAAACAGGTTGTAGGCATTTAAATACATTTCACTCATATAACATGAAAATACATGATTCACACATTTAGTTTTTAACCTGTCAGGCTAACACAGATCAATCACTGCTTTCTGTTTGCATGAACTTTGACCCTGTTAAACTTTGTCATAGCCATGGATGATCCGGTGACCTCGGAGAATGGCACCATCGGAATCCTGGTCAGCACTGCCGTGGAAGTCAACCTGGGAGGCAAGAACCTGAAACCGGCAGGTAAAGCTGTTTTGGTTATGAATAAAGTAATTGGAGGAGGTGTTATCTTTTAATGTCAATGTTCCCTAGCGTTGCAAAATTCCAGGAACTTTCCTCAAATTCCCAGGAAATCTGGAATCCTCCAACCAGGATTTCTGGAAAACCTGGGAATTTAGGGAAAGTTACTGGAATTTTGCAACTCTAATGGCCTTAGATCCTGGTTGCTTTGTCCTGCTCCATCTTCTTAAAGTAGAAGTTCACCCAAAATCCCAAAACACCCAAGTGATTCCATAAATTGAAACTAGTTCAGTGGATGTTGCCCTCTCCCCCCCCCTCTGTAGTGCTGCTGTACTGCTGTACTGAAACAGCTGAAAAATGGGTCATGTTACTCGTGACGTTGCTGGATGCAGGCTTCTCTCTTATCCGTTGCCAGTGTGGGCAACTGTTTTGTTTTATTGAAAGCGTATGGCCGAACTAGCTATTTTTGTCAAAAGTACTATCGGTTTTGAGTCAGGGAATGTGTACTTTTCCATCTAAAACATTTGCTATTATTTTATGTAATTATTTTATGAAGGCGACTGCCACAGCAGCGGAGATGAGTAACAACTGCGCATGTGCGCCCTCGTGGGGAAGGGCCCTGCTACGAAGGAACGTCACGATATGCCTTTATATGGAGCTTGATGTCACAGATTCATTTTTTGGGGGCGGGAGACGGCGCTAGTGCGAAAGTTGATGGAGCATATCGCAGGTAAAATTAGTTACACAAAATGGAAAAGAGATGGCAGCTAGAGGAAGCTGGTGTTCGGTCCAGTGTTGCCAACTTAGCGACTTTGTCGCTATATTTAGCGAGTATTCAGACCCCTCTAGTGACACATTGTCAAAAAAGTGACTAGCGACAAATCTAGCGACTTTTTCTGGTGTTATTGGAGACTTTGAGACTCTGACGTGAAAGCACATATCGTTCTTACTCTTCTCAATGAGCAGCGGGTGCTGCCGTGGGCCCCACCCCGTCCCAAAACACTCACAGGCGGCCCATTCCTCGCGCAGCAGTCCCTCCCAGCTGCAGTCAGAGCAGGAGATGTTCACCCCTCCACGTCCAGACTGCAAATGAATCGCGCATGCGGGAAGCCGCCGCTGGCTGATCCCGCCCTGGCTTACATTCAGGGCGTATGTAGAATGTTCTTTGTCTAACATAAATAAATCACTGCACAGAAATAAATCACTACATTTGACTCACACAGCCTCAGTCACTTACTCACCTTGTCCACTGTGTGTGTGCCTCTCTGTGACATAAGCTAAACATCAAGCTGGTTAGCTCATCATGTCTCAGTCTAAACTGTACAGTCAAAAATATAGAAAGGAGTGGGAATCAAACCCTGAATTCAAAGGCTGGTTGAAGCCGTTTATTGGAGATGATACACGGGCATACTGCCTGTATTGTAAGGCTGATTTTTACGCCAAGGTTTGGCCCGGCAGGGATATCCTTGTCTCATCGCGCACTAGCGACCCCTGTGGCAGGCCGGGTGCAGTGCAGGCCGCGAGCTTGGGCTCGAACGACAAATCGAGCCTGGGCTCGAACCCAGAATCTCTGGTGGCACAGCTAGCAATGCAGTGCTTTAGACCACTGCGCCACCCGGGAGGCCCAACCGATAGTACTTTGACAAAAATAACTAATTCGGCTGTACACTTTCAATAAAACAAGAATTTATCCACACTTTGCGGATTTCTGAATCATGAATTCACTGGCAACGGGAGCAGAGCAAGGCCTACTCCTTTAGTGGGCTATCTCTTACTCTTCTGTTATCTCTATCTTTCATGGTCTGGTCTCATGGTTTCGTTTGAACTCTCCTGCTGACCAGTTGTGGGGGTGAAGCTAGACTTGGAAGCATGGGTAGACAAGTTCAAGATCTTGGCCAGCAACGTGTCTGACAGTCGTCAGGGCTCGCAAAAGGTACCGTATGAAAGGCTGGGTAAAAAAATGATCAGTCCTCTATGTGACTGCTGTCAAGTGACTTGAACAGATCCAGTCTAACGTTATTATGTCATGATGACTCTGATTTCCTTTGTACAGTGTGGGCCGTCCAGAAGTTGTGAGATGGACTGCGAAGTCAACACTGACGTAAGAATTCATCTCCTATCACACAGGTGTCAAACTCATTCCACGGGGGGCCGAGTGTCTGCGGGTTTTCGCTCCTCCCTTGTACTTGATTGATGAATTAACATCACTAATTAGTTAGGAACTCCCCACACCTGGTTGTCTAGGGCTTTATTGAAAGGAAAAACCAAAAACCTGCAGACACTAGGCCCTCCGTGGAATGAGTTTGACACCCCTGTCCTATCACATAGCCCTACCCCAGGAAGAGTAGCTGCTGCTTTTGCAACAGCTAATGGGGATCCTAATACAAATACCAAATACCAAAATTGTACAAACTGCTGTCACAGTACCCAACCAGACACAACCCACACACACATACAGTTTGACTAGTTCATGTCAACCAAGTGTCTGGGGAATTGTGGCGTGATTTGTTTCTGTGTGTGTCCAGTGCTGGTCTGTGTGACAGAGAGAATAAGAGAGAGTGTGAGAGTCTGTATGTGCCTGTCGGTAGTGATATAATAATCCAATCCAATTCCCTGTCTCTAGGACTTACTCTGCTATCTGATTGACGATGGGGGCTTCCTGGTGATGTCCAACCAGAGGGATCACTGGAAAAAGGTATGGAGGGTAAACGTCAGTAGGTACCAATCAGGTCAACTTACACAATCTCTATATAGTCAAATAGCACAATAAACTAGATTATCGAAGATATTGAGAGATTCTTTGGTAGCTGTATGTTAATATTATAACATTCAGTCTGTATTATTTGACTCCATTAGTTTTAATAGGTGCAGACCAGTCACAAAGCCTTACCCTTGTTTTTTTGCTATAGCTCAGTGTGCAAATAATACAGACTGATTGTTATCAAATATATTGTATGATAGATCTGTGTATTAAAGATATGGCGATGTTGGTCTGACAAAGATCTTTTCTACCTGCCTGTCAGTTATCCCAGTATCTTTCTGTTCTAGGTGGGCCTTTTCTTTGGTGATGTGGACCCCTATCTTATGCACGCGCTGTATAACAACTCCATCTATGCCCGCCGGCAGTCCTTTCAGTACCAGTCAGCATGTGAGCCAGTCAGCAGCAGCCACACAGGGGCAGCACCCAGGGGCATCTTTGTGGTGAGAGTTCAAGGACCAGGGCAGTCTTACCTTACCTTACTTACCTTATTTCATCTCCAGGGTCCATATGTGTGAACTGTTTCAGAATAGGAGTGCTGATCTAGGATCAGTTTTGCATTTTACAGGGAGTTCTGATCCTAGATCTGCACTCCTACTCTGAGACGTTTTACGGGTGGATACAGGCCCAGAGAAAATGACTAACTATTCCACCTAGCCTATCAAAGATGCAGCTACCACAACATTGTTTATACCCTCAGATCTACACAAGTCCCTTAGCGGGAAACTCTTAGAAAAAAGGGTTCCAAAAGGGTTCTTCGGCTGGCCCCATACAATAAATATTTTTGGTTCCAGGTAGAACTACTTTTTGGTTCCAGGTAGAACCGTTTTGGGTTCCATGTAGATCCCTCTACAGAAAGGGTTCTACAGTGCCTTCGGAAAGTATTCAGACCCCTTGACTTTTTCCACATTTTGTTAAGTTACCGCCTTATTCTAAAATGTATTAAATCGTTTTTTCCCCTCATCAATCTACACACAATACCCCATAATGACAAAGCAAAAACTGTTTTTAGACATTTTTGCTAATTTATAAAAATGTAAGAAACTGAAATATCACATTACATAAGTATTCAGACCCTTTACTCAGTACTTTGTTGTAGCACCTTTGGCAGCGATTAAAGACTCGAGTCTTCTTGGGTATGACGCTACATGCTTGGCACACCTGTATTTGGGGAGTTTCTCCCATTCTTCTCTGCAGATCCTCTCAAGCTCTGTCAGGTTGGATGGGGAGCGTTGCTGCACAGCTATTTTCAGGTCTCTCCAGAGATATTCGATCAGGTTCAAGTCTGGGCTCTGGCTGGTCCACTCAAGAACATTCAGAGACTTGTCCCGAAGTCACTCCTACAATGTCTTGGCTGTGTGCTTAGGGTCGTTGTCCTGTTGGAAGGTGAACCTTCGACCCAGTCTGAAGTTGTGAGCGCTCTGGAGCAGGTTTTCATCAAGGATCTCTCTGTAATTTGCTCCGTTCATCTTTGCCTCAATCCTGACTAGTCTCCCAGTCCCTGCCGCTGAAAAACACCACCACAGCATGATGCTGCCACCATCATGCTTCACCGTAGCGATGGTGCCAGTTTTCCTCCAGACGTGACGCTTGGCAATCAGGCCAAAGAGTTCAATCTTGGTTTCATCAGAATCTTGTTTCTCATGGTCTGCGAGTCTTTAGGTGCCTTTTGCCAAACACCAAGCGGGCTGTCATGTGCCTTTTACTGAGGAGTGGCTTCCGTCTGGCCATTCTACCATAAAGGCCTAATTGGCGGAGTGCTGCAGAGATGATTGTCCTTCTGGAAGGTTCTCCAATCTCCACAGAGGGACTCTAGAGCTCTGTCAGAGTGACCATCAGGTTCTTGGTCACCTCCCGGACCAAGGCCCTTCTCCCCCAGTTGCTCAGTTTGGCCCCGGGAGGCCAGCTCTAGAAAGAGTCTTGGTGATTCCAAACTTCTTCCATTTAAAAACGATGGAGGCCACTGTGTTCTTGGGGACCTTCAATGCTGCATACATTTTTTGGTACCCTTCCCCAGATCTGTGCCTGGACACAATCCTGTCTCTACGGACAATTCCTTCAACCACATGGCTTGGGTTTTGCCATGACATGCACTTTCAACTGTGGAACCTTATATAGACAGGTGTGTGCCTTTCCAAATCATGTCCAATCAATTGAATTTACCACAGGTGGACTCCAATCAAATTGTAGAAACATTTCAAGGATGATCAATGGAAATAGGATGCATTTTGAGTCTCATATCAAAGGGTCTGAATACTTATGTAAATACGTTTTTTATTTTTAATAAATTAGCTACAATTTCTAAAACCTGTTTTCGCTTCGTCATTATGGGGGGGAAGTGTGTAGATTGCTGAGGAAATCGTTTAATTGAATCCATTTTAGATTAAGGCTGTGGAAAAATTCAAGGGGTCTGAATACTACCCGAAGGAGCTGTAAATGGAACCCAAAACGGTTGTACTTGGAACCAAAAAGGGTTTTTCTATGGGGACGGCCAAAGAACTCCTTTTGGTTCTAGATAGCACCTTTTTTTCTAACAGTGTAGGGGGGATAAAGGTTGTTTCTGGAAGGGGCTATCAACTTCAACCTCATAAGGCTCTGGTAAAAAGTAGTGCACTATAGGGAACGGCGTTTGGGACTTATTCTAAATCTTTCAGTGAATAATGGCTTCTCCTTGTGTTTTCTCTTCTTCTCCTCCCATCCTGGTCCCCAATGTGTTGTGTCTAGCCCTCCATCGCAGACATGCTCAGTCTGGCCTGGTGGACATCGGCGGCAGCATGGTGAGGCTTTCTCTATTTTAGCACAGATCACATGACCTAAAGAACAAGATGTATGAAACGTAACCCTTTAAAGGGATGATCTGGGATTAGTACATACATTTTTTAACTTAATGATACAGCCATAGATTCTTGGAGAATATAACTTAGAAATAGTTCAACTGTCTTGCTCCATCACAATCCAAAATAAAACCTTGTTTTACAATATAATTAATAAACGAGTACTGTATAACTTCAAAATAGGAATATAATTTTGATCTAATGCATGGTCAGTCCTTGCATCCATAGCTCCGTGTTTGAATTTGAGAGTAGTTCGATTTCTCCAGCTCCATCCCTCAGCTGTTTACCAAAACGTTGTTGTTGATTGCCCCTTTAAGCGTGTCTAGTCTCGGCTGTTAACCCACTAAGGTCGATGTCCCTGCCCCCACAGAAATCTCATTAGGATAATAAAATAATCCCCATAAGAGTCTGTCAGTTTAAGCTAGAGATATGTTTTTGGCATTGGATGCGTCTCAATCCACCGCATTCGCCTATTTCGCACTTCCGCATCTGCGGTGAAAGGTGACAGAGCTAGAGCGGTGTTTATCAGACCATGAGACACCACAAAAATCAGTCTTCTCACAAAATCGTCTGTAGTCTACAAACTATTATGACCCCTCTATGGAAAGATGAGACTCACGAACCCGATGGTGATGATGGTGTTCTCCTCTCACAAGCGTCTTGGGACTTGTCTAAAGTCAGTACAGCCGATCTGCTAACTTCTGGCTGTAGTGTCCGAACAGTTTGGGCTACACACTAATATGACGTCTCTGTGGAAAGGTGAGACTCACGAACACGTACATGTCGGTTGTTTTGCTCTAGGATGCCCACAGGCCTCACAAGACTTGTTGAAGGTCTCCCAGTACCAGTTGAAAAAATGAATGGAAGTATACAGTGCATTCGGAAAGTATTCAGACCCCTTCCCTCACATTTTGTTACGTTACACCCTTATTCTAAAATGGATATCAATCTACATACAATACGCCATAATGGCAAAGCGGGGGATTTCTTTTTTAAATGTGCAAATGTATTAACAATAAAATAAAAAACAGATACCTAATTTACATAAATATTCAGACCCCTTGCTATGGGACTCGAAATTGAGCTCAGGTGCATCCTGTTTTCATTGATCATCCTTGAGATGTTTCTACAAGTTGATTGGAGTCCACCTGTGGTAAGTTCAATTGATTGATCATGATTTGGAAAGGCACACACCTATCTATATAAGGTCTCACAGTTGTCATCGCATGTCAGAGGAAACACCAAGGCATGAGGTCGAAGGAATTGTATGTAGAGCTTGAGACAGGATTGTGCTGAGGCAAGCGTCTTCCTAGCTGGCCGCCTGGCCAAACTGAGCAATCGGGGGAGAAGGGATTGGTCAGGGAGGTGACCAAGAACCTGATGGTCACTCTGACAGAGCTCCAGAGTTACTCTGTGGAGGTGGGAGAACCTTCCAGAAGGATAACCATCTCTGCAGCACTCTACCAATCAGGCCTTTATGGTGGAGTGGCCAGACGGAAGCCACCCCTCAGTAAAAGGCACATGACAGCCCGCTTGGAGTTTGCCAAAAGGCACCTAAAGGGCTATGACCATGAGAAACAAGATTCTCTGTTCTGATGAAACCAAGATTGAACTCTTTGGCCTGAATGCCAAGCGTCACATCTAGAGGATACCTGGCACCATCCCTACGATGAAGCACGGTGGTGGCAGCATCATGCTGTGGGGATGTTTTTCAGCGGCAGAGACAGGGAGACGAGGCAGGATCGAGGGAAAAATGAACGGAGCAAAGTACAGAGAGATCCTTGATGAAAACCTGCTCCAGAGCGCTCAGACTGGCTCAGATCTTCCAACAGGAAAATGACCCTAAGCACACAGCCAAGACAACGCAGGAGTGGCTTCGGGACAAGTCTCTGAATGTCCTTGAGTGGCCCAGCCAGAGCCCGGACATGAACCCGATTGAAGATCTCTGGAGAGACCTGAAAATAGCTGTGCAGCGACATGCCCCCATCCAACCTGACAGAGCTTGAGAGCATCTGCAGAGAAGAATGGGAGAAACTCCCCAAATACAGATGTGCCAAGCTTTTAGTGTCATACTCAAGAAGACTCGAGGTTGTAACTGCTGCCAAAGGTGCTTCAACAAAGTACTGAGTAAAGGGTCTGGAATACTTATGTATATATAATTTCTGTTTTTTATTTTTAACAAAGTTGCTCAAATTTAGAAAAAATTTTTTTTTTGCTTTGTCATTACGGAGTATTGTGTGTAGATTGATGAGGGGAAAAAACAATTGAATCAACTTTCAGAATAAGGCTGTAACGTAACAAAAGGGGTCTGAATACTTTCCAAAGGCACTGTAGAAATGGAGACTGGCAACAATATGGGTTACATACATGTAAAACATTTTTTTTTTTTTAAGTTTCCTGATCTTTCTCATGTCTCTCAGATATAGGACAGACACTTCAGAACAAACTTCCTTTAGATTTTTTTTGGGGGGGTCTATCTGTTGTTCCGTGTAGTGAATCTGTTATTCAATGCGTTTGTATGGGCTAATAGCAGTAAGGCAACCATTTTTTTTTATCAAATATTCTTTTCATATATTTTTGGGACACTTCAAGGGTTCTTAAAAATCAAAGTTAGACAGCAAAATTATCCTTGGTAGTAGAACCCCCCCCCCCCCCCCCTCCCCCCTAGACAGGGTTTAGACTTATGGGTTTATGAAGTATTAAGTCAGGTTTAGGTCAGAGAGATGTCCTGTCTATTACTGTGATATTACACTATGACTCAGCTTCCCTCTCACTGTGTGTTGTTGCCTGATTCATCTATATCAGGTCTGTAGTCCAGCAGCTGCTCTATGGACTGGCCTACAACACTTGGCTCTACACAGGTTGGTGCACATTTCTTCTTCTTGTGCTGTATGTGTGCCTTTCTCCAAGCTGACATGTTAGGGGAATATGTTTCCATAAGCTATGGGAAAGTAGTTGGTGTACACGGGACAACACATTGCCAGGGCTGTCTTGCTGGAAATGAATGGAGCTCGATGTGTTTTTACATATAAACATGTACATGTCACATGTATGAAGCTGGCTCCCCACTGTAGACCAAGGTTCAATCCCCGCGTCCACCTTTCACACTGTTTCTCCCACTTGCCTGTATCCCCCTCTCATTTCATAACTGTCAAATAAAGTGCCAAGATACCCTAAACAAAAAACATTTCTGTGTGTTTCATTCCTCCTTTGTTGCAGGTGATGTTCTGGCAGATGGGTTTGACCAGAAGGAGAGCAGCTGTGTGACCATCCAAAGCCAGTTCTACTTCACCAACACCACCAACTCATACAATGTGCTGCAGGACTGCGGGAACTGCTCCAGGTGTGTGTACGCATGCATGTTTTGTGTGTGTGTGTGTGTGTGTGTGTGTGTGTGTGTGTGTGTGTGTGTGTGTGTGTGTGTGTGTGTGTGTGTGTGTGTGTGTGTGTGTGTGTGTGTGTGTATGTTTGTACAAATACGTGACCTCTTTTCCTCTGTTGTAGGTTATTTCATGCTAAGAGGATAGAGAACACCAACCTGTTGTTTGTGGTGGCTGAGACACTGCCCTGTAGCTCCTGTGAGATCGAGAGACTGACCCAGGTCAAAACAGAGTGTATCCTTCATTTGGCCACCAGGACTGCAACGTCTACAAATCTGCACAAAGGCTGTCCACAAACGGGGGCATGATCTCCTGCATGTTACAAAAACCTAATGCATTGACTTATTAGATAATACAGCTAGCTGTAGCCTACATTTTGTAAATAAGTGAATCACTTGTTATCGTATCCATATAGAAGACTCTATATAGGCCCAAAGTGTCATTGAATTTCCTTGTTGACCCTCTGACCTTAACCCAGGCCAACAGTCCAGGAGGAGGATCCCTGTGAGGTGTTGAACTCTGCACGCTACCGGAGAGGCCCGACCGAATGCTGGGACTACAACATCTGGGTAAGGAGTTCTCTAGTACCACAGACATACTGTGTCCCCACTTGGCACCCTTTTCCTTATATACAGTAATGCCCTACTTTTGACCAGAGTCCTATGGGCCCTGGTCAAAAGTAGTGCCCTATAAAGGGTATAGGGTGCCATTTGGGACACATCCGTGGTCTCTTGTGCATCACTTCCTATTGTTATTATTTTGATATATATTATATAGGTGGCTGTTCTCTAGTCCTCTCAGTCTGCGTCTTCTCTTTATTTCTCTCTTATAGGAGAACACATCGGAGTGTGGGAGAGGCCATTCCCTACAATCTTCAATAGGAATCCTTTTCTCTATCCAGCTGATCCTGACTCTTCTCTCTCTCTGACACCTGGACTAGACCATTACCACAGTCATCATCCACTATCTCCTGACATCCATTCTCTTACTCTTCCCTTTGTTCTTCAACATTTCTTTATCCACTTCTGGTCGGGGTTTGACCTCTGCAAAAACAGTTATTTTTTTTTCATAATTCCAACTTCCTCTTTCCTCTCCCTTTCTCTAGTGTGATTTCCATTCATCTCTCTCTCTGCATTGCCATTGCATGTCTCATATGACAGGCCACTTGAAAAGAAGAGAGTTTCTCTTATTTTGATGACAGTAAATTGCCCCAAGTGTGAGATATGGAACTTTTTTTTAATCATCCATATCCTTAAAAAAAATCACTCCATTTGAATGTGTGATAAAGGGATGTTATGACAAATATTTTATTGACTTAGATGTTAGTTAGCATCAATGCTCAATATGTTCTAAAAGTGCTTCCAAAAGCCAAATAAATGATTGAGAGATTTAGAAAAACATTGTAACAAAAGTACAGTGGACTGTTGCTATCAACTGATACAGTACATTTCGTTTTTGTGAATTTTACATGAACATATAGTAAATATAAATTCAAAAAACACATGCGTAAAATATATTCCAAAGATGTATTTTTGTTCATATATATATATATATATATATATATATATATATATATATATATACACACACAGTACCAGTCAAAAGTTGACACACCTACTCATTCCAGGGTTTTTCTTTATTTTTACTATTTTCTACATTGTAGAATAAAGTAGCCACCCTTTGCCTTGATGACAGCTTTGCATTCCAGGGTTTTGCATTCCAGAGTGTGCAAAGCTGTCTTCGAGGCAAAAGGTGGCTACTTTGAAGAATCTCAAATATAAAATATATTTTGATTTGTTTAACACTTTTTTGGTTACTACATGATTCCATATGTGTAATTTCATAGTTTTGATGTCTTCACTATTATTCTACAATGTAGAGAATAGTAAAAATTAAGAAAAACTCTGGAATGATTAGGTGTGTCCAAACTTTTGACTGGTACTGTGTATATATATATATATATATATATATATAAGAAAAATACATGTATTGAATTAGATGTATGAACAAACATGCATAGCCTATATGTCAAATGTTATACTCCATTTGGATGGTTGAAGATGACCTACTGAAGCTTTACCTTGCATCTTGTGCAATGATTTGTCTATGTGATCTGAAAAGCTCATGCATTTGTGTATGCTAACTTCTGGAGAATGTAGCTTATGTATGGGCAGCTTTCAGTGTAAACATTTGATGATGCCACTCCCAGATTCCCTTTGTTGATATTCCCTTCTAGTCCAAGCAGAGCTTTATAGCCCCTGGAAGCCTTTATGATGAAACACATTTGGGTTATAGAAAAAGGAGTAATATTTTTGACACACTTTTTTTGATGAAATATTTGTAAAATGTTTTTTCTTTCATGTCATGCCTGGTGTTCCACCCAGCAGTGCCTTGGTGCACTCCTATTGGATGAGCGGGACTTTAGATCTCAGTTCTGGACAGTAGACACTTCTGCTCCAGCCCTGGAGAAAGGCACACTCGACTCTATGGACAGTACTGACTGAAAGGACAGCCCTCAATGGATTTTGTGGGCCATGGGAAATGTTAAGGTGGACTGTGTGAGGTGAAGGGAGATAGGTGTAGTTTAGGATTACATTTCAGACTGCAAGGTATTAGGGATACAGCACAATTGAAACAGCGCACAGTTGGAGTGCAGTTACAGTACTTTCCCTTGTAATTTCCCCATGGACACAGAGGCACAGCTATCGTTCAGCCTGAACCAGTCTGTTTGTGAAAAGGTGCAGTCAACCGTGTGACCAAGAGCGGATCATGGATAAAGGACAGCCTAGATAGCCTGCTTCCCCAGTGCTCAGTGTCATCTCCCTCTACCCTGTAGTTCAGTGGTGTACCGCAGTATCTCATGCAATTCTACACATTTTGCCATGAGGCTGAGAGAATTTTGCATTTTTAAAGCAAATTTCCTGTTATTCTATACATTTTGGCATGAGGCTGAGAGATAATGTTGCAGTTTTACAGCAAATTTCCTGTAATTATTTTTTTTTTACATGGCTTATGACATGTTCATATCGTATCTGGGGAGGGTGAGGGGACCATAGAGATCCTATTAAATTACTAGAGGGCGGTTATGTCATTAACCCTCGAAGTTCCAGAATGGAGTGAAAATGGCTGCCATATTGGTCAGGGAGAAATCCAAACCAGTCTAAATGGAATGAAAGGCATAATCCTGATTTTACTTATGCAGGAAATTAAAACAAAGGCATGTGATGAATCAGAAATTGTGTAATAGAATTATTTTCAACCAAATATGTTATATAATCATAAAAACAGTGTATGTGGGTTTTATACACATTTTCTCTATAAATAGCCACAAAAATACATGTAACCAGACCATAAATGTCAACATTTTAGCTTTCTTGGAAATCTGAGAGTGCTATTATATGATACAATATAAGTACTTGTTGCATTTACAACTTGTCTAAGTCCTATCATCTACTGATTTCAGCCAGTGTATGGCTGTAGATTGACTACATTGTTTGAATGGAATATTGGCAGTAAAACTGTCTGGATAGCTAGCTAACAAATATACAGTGCAGATACATTTTACACAATATCTTATCACAGCACTGGCAGACCATAGTTGACCAACTCCCTGACCAAAATGGCTGACCTTTAAACCATTCTAGTATTCTAATTCCTAATTCTATGGGGGCGACCTCCAACCCACGGGAATTTCCATACTCTCTGTAGGAATACCAGATACCAGATCACCGTTCCTACTGACCTCACTGTATACACGAGACATCCAGGAAGTGACTTGCCATCAGCCAATCAGATATGACGAGTCACTCAATTACAATGACTGTTAGAATACAGTATTAGCAGTAGTACAGTTGAACTGTTTTTCTGCAATTCTCAATCATGTAGAGCCTTTAAATAGACTGAAGAAAACTCAGTTTGGACCATTTTTTTATTTATATATTATTCAAGACAGACTAGACAAAAACCTGATTGTACAAAACATAAAAATAATCGTCTCTTCGAGAATGTGTTTACAAAAGTAAATTAACAAACAAAAATGGTATACATCGAAGCTGCACATCTCAACCCAGTACCCATCCCAGACCATGGGCATTTTAAAGACGCGCATTTTATCTGGGCTTTTCATGATTGATTTGGGGGAATTAAATATTGAAAACAACTCTTAGTCCACATTATAGGAGGACTATTGCTCTTTATACAGTGTGCTATTAACTCTGAAGTCAGTGTTTTAGTTTGGTACGTTTCATTTATGATATACTTATTGCATGATTTTATGGAACATTTCCAGATTGATGTATAAACTAGTAATAAAAAGTATTTGACATTTCTTTACAGGTGAACGTGAGTAGCCTAAGCACTCTCCTACTCCGTGAGGATTTCCCAATGGGTGCCACCTTACACTTAGCTCTGGTCCAGGGCGTCATTCAGCTTTGAGAGCGCTGACAAACAGCGTTCTGGACCAGAGCTACCTTACACTATGAGTGTTGTGAGAATCTGATAGGCATGTGGGGGTTTTGGTCGATGACCTCTGATTGACCTTTGAGTATCCTTCATATTACCTGTTATACATTAGGTAATAGCATTGATTGTGAGAATGAACTCAGTGGGCAGTTTGTTCATTGCAAAATTTAAAGAACGTTGAATGTTTTTGAAAAATATGGGGGATGGGCATTTTAATCAGTTTATTCAACAAAGCCCGTAACAGCTTTCCTATCGTTTTATTTATTAGGCTATGAAATAATATGAATGTTTAATGTCTTTCTGTACTTTAGGTTTGGTTTGCTGCTATTGTTGTTGTTTGCTTGGGACAGCGTTTCCTCTCCTTGTGCGCAGTCGTCCATGTCACCTCGTGTTTTGTACAGATGACTCAAAGCAGTCAACGGAAGAAGGCCAACTTTGTACAACATTTTGTCTGCTACATGAAAAAAATGTATCTCTAAATGTTTATATATGATATTTGGTGATTAAATGCTATTGATATTTTTCACTTCAGCTCTTTGTGATTTGTGTTCCTTTGATTTAATACTATTGTGGTGTGCAGTGCATTTGATAACTTCTGTTTTATAGTACTGTAACTTATGACTAACCTACACAATTGAAATATTATACACACACACACACACACACACACACACACACACACACACAGTGTACAAAACATTAAGGACACCTTCCTAATATTAAGTTGCACCCCCTCCTCTTTTCCCTTAGAACAGCAAGGTGTCGAAAGCGTTTGACAGTTATGCTGGTCCATGTTGACTCCAATGCTTCCCACAGTTGTGTCAAGTTGGCTGGATGTCCTTTGGGTGGTGGACCATTCTTGATACACACAGGAAACTGTTGAGCGTGAAAAACACAGCACCGTTGCAGTTCTTGACAAAAACCGGTGCGCCTGGCACCTACTACCAGAACCCATTCAAAGGCACTTAAATAGTTAGTCTTGCCCATTCACCCTCTGAATGGCACACATACACAATCCATGTCTCAATTGTCTCGAGGCTCAAAAATACTTCTTTAATCTGTCTCCTCCCCTTCATCTACACTGATTGAAGTGGATTTAATAACTGACATCAATAAGGGATGATAGCTTTCACATGGATTCACCTGGGCAGTCTATGTCATGGAAAGAGCAAGTGTCATTAATGTTTTGTATACTCAGTGCATACATACATACATACATACATACATACATACATACATACATACATACATACATACATACAGTTGAAGTCGGAAGTTTACATATACATTTAAACTCAGTTTTTCACAATTCCTGACATTTACTCCTAGTAAAAATTCCCTGTCAGTTAGGATCACCACTTTATTTTAAGACTGAAATGTCAGAATAATAGAGAGAATTATTTATTTCAGCTTTTATTTCTTTCATCACATTCCCAGTGGGTCAGAAGCTTACATACACTCAATTAGTATTTGGTAGCATTGCCTTTAAATTGTTTAACGCGTCAAACGTTTTGGGTAACCTTCCATAAACTTCCCACAATAAGTTGGCGTGAACTTTGGCCCATTCTTCCTGACAGAGGTGGTGTAACTGAGTCAGGTTTGTAGGCCTCCTTGCTCGCACACGCTTTTTCAGTTCTGCCCACAAATTTTCTATAGGATTGAGGTCAGGGCTTTGTGATGGCCACTACAATACCTTGACTTTGTTGTCCTTAAGCCATTTTGCCACAACTTTGGAAGTATGCTTGGGGTCATTGTCCATTTGGAATAGCCATTTGCGACCAAGCTTTAACTTCCCGACTGATGTCTTGAGATGTTGCTTCAATATATCCACATACTTTTCCTCCCTCATGATGCCATCTATTTTGTGAAGTGCACCAGTCCCTACTGCAGCAAAGTACCCCCACAACATGATGCTGCCTCCTCTGTGCTTCACGGTTGGGATGGTGTTCTTCGGCTTGCAAGCCTCCCCCTTTTTCCTCCAAACATAACGATGGTCATTATGGCCAACAGTTCCATTTTGTTTCATCAGACCAGAGGACATTTCTCCAAAAAGTACGATCTTTGTCCCCATGTGCAGATGCAAACCGTAGTCTGGCTTTTTTTATGGCGGTTTTCTGGCTTTTTTATGGCGGTTTGGGAGCAGTGGCTTCTTCCTTGCTCAGCGGCCTTTCAGGTTATGTCGATATAGGACTACTGTGGATATAGATACTTTGTACCTGTTTCCTCCAGCATCTTCACAAGGTCCTTTGCTGTTGTTCCGGGATTGATTTGCACTTTTCGCACCAAAGTACGTTCATCTCTAGCAGACATAACACGTCTCCTTCATGAGCGGTATGACGGCTGCGTGGTCCCATGGTGTTTTTACTTGCGTACTATTGTTTGTACAGATGAACGTGGTACCTTCAGGAGTTTGGAAATTGCTTCCAAGGATGAACCAGACTTGTGGACATCTACAATAATTTTTCTGAGGTCTTGGCTGATAATTGTTTTTATTTTCCCATGATGTCAAGCAAAGAGGCACTGAGTTTGAAGGTAGACCTTGAAATACATCCACAGGTACACCTCCAATTGACTCAAATTATGTAAATTAGCCTATCAGAAGCTTCTAAAGCCATGACATCATTTTCTGGAATTTTCCAAACTGTTTAAAGGCACAGTCAACTTAGTGTATGTACATTTCTGACCCACTGGAATTGTGATACGGGGAATTATAAGTGAAATAATCTGCCTGTAAACAATTGTTGGAAAAATGACTTGTGTCATGCACAAAGTAGATGTCCTAACCGACTTGCCAAAACTATAGTTTGTTAACAAGAATTTTGTGGAGTGGTTGAAAAACGAGTTTTAATGACTCCAACCTAAGTGTATGTAAACTTCCGACTTCAATTGTACATACATACTCTCTGAATGGCAGATAAAGGCCTAGTTTTCTGTGACATTTTAGAGGCAATAAGTATGAATAGGAAGGCCCCACTCACGCACCCACACACCCATGAAGAAGTTTTACTTACACTCACACATGGAGCACAAAGAAGAATGAACAGAGAACATTTGACATTGACCTTAGAAAATAAGAAAAAGAAGAAGAATTTAATTGGGACTGGAATTTATTAAAATAATAATTAAAGGTTAAATATTTTGAATGTTAAAGGTTGACTAAAGTAATATAGTAAAATGGTTAAGGATGAGATGTTGGTTTTAAGGTACAGTATATTTGGACTTGGAGGATAAGGTCTTAGGATGTTGATAGTGATATGTTAGAATGTTGAAATAAGAGCATGGTGAGATGTTGGATGTTTAAGATGTAAATGGAGTAATAGAATTAGGTTAGAGTGAGATTAGAATTGAGTGAAATTAGAATAGTCAAGGGAATAAGAAGTGTTAATGTCAAAAACTAGTAATGGTGATGATATGTAGCTAAAAGTTCCCACATATGCATCTGTTCACCTACTCTGCGGTTGGAACCACACATTTCAAATTTGGACTCCTCAGAACAAAGGGAAGACTTCCACCGGTCTAATGTCTATTGCTTGTGTTTTTGGCCCAAGCAAGTCTCTTCTTATTATTGGTGTCCTTATTGGTTTCTTTGCAGCAATTTGACCATAAAGGCCTGATTCACGCAGTCTCCTCTGAACAGTTGATGTTGTGATGTGTCTGTTACTTGAACTCTCTGAAGCATTTCTTTGGGCTGCAATTTTTGAGGCTGGTAACTCTAATGAACGTATTATCCTCTGCAGCAGAGGTAACTCTGGGACTTCCTTTCCTGTGGTGGTCCTCATGAGAGCTAGTTTCATCATAGCACTTGATGGTTTTTGCGACAGCACTTGAAGAAACTTTTAAAGTTCTTTAAATGTTTTCGGATTGACTGACCTTCATGTCTTAAAGTAATGATGGACTGTCGTTTCTCTTTGTTTATTTGAGCTGTTCTTGCCATAATACGGACTTGGTATTTTACCAAATAGGGATATATTCTGTATACCAACCCTACCTTGTCACAACACAACTGACTGGCTCAAACACATTAAGGAAAAAAATTCCACAAATGAACTTTTAACAAGGCACACCTGTTAATTGAAATGCATTCCAGGTGACTATGTACCTCATGAAGCTGGTTGAGAGAATGCCAAGAGTGTGCAAAGCTGTCATCAAGGCAAAGTGTGGCCACTTTGAAGAATCTAACATTTATTTGATTTAACACCTTTTTGGTTACTACATGATTCCACATGTGTTATTTCATAGTTTTGATGACTTCACTATTATTCTATAATGTAGAAAATAGTACAAATAAAGAAAAACCCTGTTATGAGTAGGTGTGTCCAAACTTTTGACTGGTACTGCTTTTCGCACTGATTTTTACTTAACTTTGGAGAAAACGAACATTGTTGCTAGGTGAGTACATCTGACAATATGCTCTCCACTCCATTAGACATTGTGTCGGCGGGAACTCGCTCTTTCTCACTCGGTCCACTCGTCCAAGTGCCGATGCATTTGTGTCATGATTTGAACAGTACGAACTTGTGTCACTACCAAAATCCAATGGTTTTACATGACTGTTTTGTATTGTCTGGAAGCTCACTTGTAGAATTCGCTTGCAGTAGGTCTCTTAAAAAAGAGAAGCCGTGGAAGGTTATTAAACAGAGATGCCTAGTTATTCTTATTTTGATGAAATCAGGTAACGTGCAACCTAATCCTGGCCCTGGTATGCAATTCTCCAAACCCCCTCTGATTTTAAATCTAGATCTGGTCTTGGTATTTTTTATTTAAATGTATGCAGCCTGTTGTCTAAAATGTATGGAGTTGAGAGAGAGAGAGAGAGAGAGAGAGAGAGAGAGAGAGAGAGAGAGAGAGAGAGAGAGAGAGAGAGAGAGAGAGAGAGAGAGAGAGAGAGAGAGAGAGAGAGAGAGAGAGAGAGAGAGAGAGAGAGAGAGAGAGAGTTTGAGTTTTTATAAAACCTTTATTTTCTACTCAATTGTTAACATCAATAATGACACACTGCCTTTTCAGAAATGAAACAATAAATGTAATTCCTACACAAAATAAATAAAAATACAAAAGAACATATACATTCAACTTATTTCCTCAACAAAAAATAATTTCCCCTCCTCTACAAAACAAAGCGCTCCTTCATATGCCCACTTCTCCTCAAACACAGGGAGATCTTTTACAGCTGAGAAGAATTCAAAATCCACTTTTATTCTTGCTTTCACTAATCCTTTAAAAACACATCTTATATCCTTCTCATATCCCGTGTCTATCTTATGTTTCCTACTCAAAAAAATTGACATCTTAGCTTGTCCCAAGATAAAATTTAACAGTTGACATTTTCTTTTCTGTTGCTTACTATATTGAAACCCCAAAATAAAAACATTGTTATTGAAAATCTCACCTACAGCTCTAAACAAAGATTCCAGTATTTCCAATAGAGGTTTTATCCTCTCACTCTCACACTCCATAAAACAGTGAAAAATGGTTTCTCTTATATTACAAAAAGGACATCCATCTCTAACATCTGAGTTAATGACAGATACAAAAGCATTAACTGCAATAATGCCATGTAAAACCCTCCATTGCATATCACCAGTACCCTTTTGTAACGGTGGTTTATACAGTGCTCTCCATGCTGGCTTTACCTTGTCATCAATTCCCAATTTTACCCTCCATGGAGTGTCTTTTCTATCTTTCAATTTATCTTTATTTATCACCTTGACACACCCCCTATACAAGTCCTTCCCATTCACCTCATCCAAACCCACCTCCTCCAACCCTCTCAAATCCAACAATAAACCCTTTCTCTCTGACTCTGGGATATTTGGTGTAATCCCTAGTCTTGGAAATGAGACGTCTTCATCTTGTACCTTCTTCTCGTGGCTATTAAGCATTCCCCACTCTTCCTCTGACAGAGCCTTCCTGCAGCTTCCCAGCATTTGTTCGACAATCCTTTCCGACCTCACCCCCAAATGTTCAGCCAACCGTCTTCCATCCATTAAGGCGGGCCCAGCTATGGCCATTAACTGTTTTAAGGTGATGATTTTGCCCTTCACCAAAATCTTAGAGAAATGTGGAACAGCTGCAGTTGTACAATCCAGTCTTGCCCCATACACCAGAGGTTCCTCCAACAACCAATGCACTGACTCCGCTGAAGTTCGTCTGGACACCTTCATTATACTCCACACTCTGAGAAGACCTCTGTAAAACGGAGGTACTCCCTCCCTAGAAATCTGTCTACTATCAACCAGAAATAAAGCCTTCTTTAATCCTAATCCTCCAACCCTCTGTAATACAAGACCTGCCACCCCTCTCCACACCACCTTTTCCGGTCCATAAAGCAACCTTTGAATAAACTGAAACCGGAAAGCAGCAGCTCTACTAGCAAGATGTACAAGACCTTGACCCCCCTCCTCTTTTGATAAATATAAAACACTTTGTGGAACCCAATGATATTTATCCCAAAAGAAATCCACAATAATTGCCTGTATCTTAGCCAGAAGGCCAGATGGTGGTTCTAAAACTGACAACCGATGCCACAGTGCAGAGGCAATCACATTATTAACTATAATAGTGCGCCCCCTATATGACATACGAGATAATAACCAACGCCATCTCCTCATCCTCCCTTCCACCATTTCAACCACCCCACTCCAATTTTTTTCCATAGTCCCCTCATCTCCTAGGTACACTCCAAGATACTTAAAACCTCCCTTACACCATTCTAGCCCCCCTGGCAAAGCCATGATCCCTCCAGCCCATTTTCCAATCTGTAAAGCACAACTCTTTTCCCAATTTACCTTTGCAGAGGATATTCCCCTAAAACGATCAACCATTATACTCAAACTATCCACCTCCGCTTGATTTTTCACTAACACAACTACATCATCAGCATAGGCTGAGAGACAAATAGGAGGAATATCCTCTGAAAGGTACACCCCTTCAATGCGACTTCTAATGCTATTTAGTAGTGGCTCTATAGCAATGGCATACAACATCCCTGACAAAGAACATCCCTGCCTAATACCTCTACACACTTTAAAAGGAGCACTCAAACCACCGTTAACTTTCAATACCCTTTCAATGTCACCATATATCACCTTTATCATGGCAATAAAACCCGAGCTGAACCCAAACGCCTCAAGCGTGTGCCATAAATATTTATGTTCAACTCGGTCAAATGCCTTTTCCTGATCAATTGAAATTAGACCAGCATCCAACCCAATAGCCTTAGAGACGTCCAAAAAATCACGAATCAGAGAAATGTTATCCCCTATCTGCCTGCCAGGAACACAGTAGGACTGGTCCGTATGTATGATTTGCCCCATCACCTCCCTCAGCCTGTTGGACAAAGCCTTTGACAATATCTTATAATCAGTGCACAATAAAGCCACCGGCCTCCAGTTCTTCACCTCCCTAGGGTCACCCTTTTTGGGCAATAGGGTGAGGACAGCCCTTCTGCAGCTTATTGGTAGTAACCCTCCGGTTAAACTATCATTAACTACCTCAAGCCAATCCTCTCCCAACATAGCCCAAAAAGACTTAAAAAAGTCAACGGGAAGCCCATCAATGCCTGGTGCCCTTCCATTTTCCATGCCTTTTAATGCAGTGTATAACTCCTGCAAAGACAATGGTTGCTCCAGCTCAACCTGCGCTTCTGCAGCCACCTTTGGGAGCCCATCACAGAACTGCTGTGTCACTGTTTTATCCTCTTTGTACTCACACTTATAGAGCTCAGCATAGAACTCTACTGCCCTCTTTCTAATTTCACTCGGGCTAGTGAGCTCTTGTCCAACAGCTGATTTGAGACAATGAATAATTTTTCTTTGTCCATTCTTTTTCTCTAAACCAAAGAAAAACTTGGATGAGGCATCCATTTCAGATATTCCCTGAAACTTACTTCTCACCAATGCCCCCTGTGCTCTGATACCCAGCAGGTCTGCCAATGCAGCTTTTCTCCTCTTGAGGGCCTGCGTATGGCCTCGATTTCCTGTGGTCTCAACCAACGTCATGAGTTCCACTATTTCAACCTCTAAGGCTTTCATTGATCTGGTGATATCCTTGGTGACATTCCTCGTGTATTGATTACAGAATTGTTGAATCTGGATTTTCCCTATATCCCACCACTGTTGAAGGGATACAAAACTGTCCTTTTTAGACCTCCACCTCTCCCACAAAAAACTGAAACATTTCCTGAAATGAGCATCACTCAATAAAGTTATATTAAAATGCCAGTATGCACTTTTGGGTTTTACATCATTAATGAACACCACCTCTGTTATTAAACAATGATCAGAAAATCCCACTGGGGTTATCACACTTGATTTACAGACCTGAGATTGATGCTCAAAACAATAAAACCTATCTAACCTAGCCATAGAGATGGTGTTCTCTCTCACATGCGCCCAGGTGTACTGCCTTGTGCCTCCATTTTGACTCCGCCAAATATCACACAGTTCATGTGTTACAATGAGGCGTTTTAAAAAAATCCTTGAAGCTATATGAGGTTCTTGGTGATTTCTATCTAAATCGCTGACTGTGCAGTTGAAATCCCCAGCAATAAATAAAAAATCCTCTTTATTACATTTCTCAATGGTATTTGATAATGTCTCTAAAAAACATACCCTCTCAACTGTCACCACTGGGGCATATACATTTATCAGACACATAGTGATGTTTTCATACCTTGCTCTGACTTTTAATAACCTCCCCTCAACTATCTCCTCAACCTCATAAGACAAAGGCAAAAACCCTTTTGAGAACAAAATAGCCACACCCCCACTTTTTGAGTTTTTATGACTACACACCACTGTCCCCCCCCACTCCTGTTGCCACATAACTTCATTTTCCAAATTACTATGCGTTTCTTGTAAAAAAATTATGTCACTTCCCTTTCCCCTAATTAACTCATACACCATGGCTCTTTTTTTACCATCTCTTCCCCCATTTACGTTTAAAGAAGAAATCTTAAAACTGCTCATGTATGAAAAAAATATACAGAGGATGATACAGCCACCACATCTCTTTACAGAGTTAAAACTGCAACTAAACTCTTTCATTTTCTTTCGAATTTACATCACTTATCACTCTCGTGACCACTTTCTTGAGTCTAGCAATTTCAGGGCTTTTCAACCCTCCTCCTGTAATTTTTGACATCAGAAACTTTGCTGATTCAATAAACAATTCACTTTCAGGGAAAAAATCATTTACATTGTAATCTTGCATATATTTCTTCCCTTTTGTCACCTTTAGAAATTGACGTATCTTCTCTATTCCATATCTCCCTTCCACCCCATTTGTCTCACTATATTGTTGTGACGCGTCAGATGACTCACTCTCGCTATCCTCCCCAGAAGAAAACTCCACCATCTCTACCACTTGTTCATCTTCAACTGACTTATCACTCTCTACCTTTCTCTTAGAACTAGACCCTTCACCCCCCCTTACATTCTTCCTTTTACTCCTCGGTATTTTGAAAACATCTGCTTCTTTTTCAACCTCCTCTTGCCCTCCAATTTCATTCTCCAGCACCACCTCAGCGACGGCAGTCGCAATCTCACCACCTGTTTCCAATCCCTCATTTTTCTGATCTACCACAATTTCCACCTTATCCACAATGCCTTCTTCTCCTACTTTTCCAACCACATCTGCCCACCTTCTCCCTTCCCCTGCACCCTTAGCATTTTCATCCCCTCGCGTTGGTGCGTTATTTGCACCAGCACTATAACTACTACCGGTCTCAGCGCGCTCATTCTCGGGACAACTGCGCACCAAATGCCCCTCTCTTCCACAACCAAAACATTTCATTGATTCAGTCGAAGCGTAAAATACGTAATCAAATCCATCAATCTTAAAACTGAACGCTAAATTCAGTTCATCTACGTCCTTTTTTAATATCATATGCACTTGCCTCCTATGAGACACGACATGTTTCAGCAACGGAGATTTGCATCCAAAAAGAACCTTCTTTATTGTAGATACGATTTGACCATGACGAGATAACTCTCGCTGCAACACTTCATCTCTAACAAAAGGTGGCACGTTAGAAAGTATCACTTTTTTCGCCGGATTCATAAGCGGAAACACCTGCGTCTGTGTCTCCCGTAACACAACACCCGTCTCAACTATTTTATTCACCTTTTCAATAGAATCTAAGAAGATCACTACAGCGCTATTCATCCTTGAGGCTGATTTTATGCTATCATACCCAATGATCGCACCCACAGCAAGACTACATTCTTCTACTGAACACCCGGCCTCGGCTAGAATCTTCACTCCATGCCTCCGACTAAGTTTTTCAAACTCTACACATCCGCGAGTGGCCATTTCAACCAGCCCCACCCGCTGGTTGTGCCCTCGCGAAAAAACACACAAACAACCTCAACGATCCCACCACCCTTATACGTGCTTAATGATAGTTAAACAATATACCCTTAAAACAACTAAACTAATCAATATATATATATATACATACCAAAACCCAATAGAGTGAAAAGAATTTCCATTCGCTCTCACAAACACTCCTGCTTGACGACTCACTCCCAGCATGCACTCCGAAGAGAGAGAGAGAGAGAGAGAGAGAGAGAGAGAGAGAGAGAGAGAGAGAGAGAGAGAGAGAGAGAGAGAGAGAGAGAGAGAGAGAGAGAGAGAGAGAGAGACATTTCTACAATCTGCTAAAACCATCTCCGAGCTCACAGGAAGAAAAAAAAGTCCCGCTCCAAATTGTCTCCATTCATTAAAATCACAATTTAACCAACACCCATCTATTTTTGTGACTACCTGGACCTACTAATTGTTTTTTATGTATTGAAACCAAACCATATGAATTTGAATGAAAAGTATTTAAATAAACATGAAAAGGTTGATGTAAGAAGCAAGCGTAATTTCAAATAGGCTACATGCATGTAGATCTTGGTGGTGCAAAGAAAATGGGATGCATGCCAGCAAAGCCATTACACAACACAACACTCAACAATAAATTAATTGCACGATAACGGTGACAAACTGTTAGGGCCTACATAAAGCTGTCCCAAAAGCAGTCCCAACATCTTACCACCACTACACCTGGCTATCAGCTGAGATTTGTCAGTGACATTCATGAGTGAGCTAGGACAGACGTAGTCAATATAACTATTTGTTTAGCACTTTTGAAATGTACAGTGACAGAATTCAGAGCATGGGTCGTTCTTGGTACAGTGTTCTCCCTGTACCAAGTCAGAACCGTAGGATAAATAAAGGGGGGTAAATAGAACATATTATTAGGGTGAGGCACATGGGCTACTAACATCTTACTACACAACATACACTTAGTTTTACTTTCTTAGCTACAGTATACATATCTCCCTGGCATATTACATAATTTATGCAGCAGCATACAAGACATTTTTGGACTTGTTGTGCTGTGCTCACTTTAACAGGAAGATTGCGCGGCGGTCCTTCGCGGGAAAATTTTGTCATCAAAGTCTGGCATTCTATGAATTTATAGTGCTTTCAAAACAACTGGAGGCTGGATTTACAATTCCGAGTTGGATGACCATTCAAAACGTATTTTCCCAGTCAGAGCTCGTTTATTCCCGACTTCCCAGTTGTCTTGAACTCACTGAAGTCAAGTTTTCGCAGTTCCGAGTTAACAGTTGTTTTGAGAGCGGCACAAATCATGTTTCATTGACAGCATGGCCAATGTTGAATGTTTATCATTTTAAACTTGGAAAAGAGTCCCGACAGACATGGCAGATCTGCTTCTAGCTCCTAAGCAACTTTGCAGTATTTAAAATGTTATTTCTTACATTATTAGCCCAGAAGGTTTTTCGTGTTATTACATACAGCCGGAAAAAACTTTGGGATATCAGAGCGGCGGTAACTCACCAGCATTACAACCAGGAATACGACTTTCCCAAATTGGATCCTTTGTTGGTACCCCCCTGGGCAATTGAACTTATCCCAGAGGCTGCTCCAAGACGCCACCGGCGGAGAAGAGGTATTCGGAGTGGACTTCTAGTCGTGCACACTGTCCACCGCTTACTAGTATATTACTCACTAATGTTCAGTCTCTGGACAATAAAGTAGACAAGCTCAGGGCAAGGATCTCCTTCCAGAGAGACATCAGGGACTGTAAATACTCTGTTTAAAGAAATCATGGCTCTCTGCGAATATACTTTCCCCGTGCATACAGCCAGCTGGGTTCTCAGTACATTGTTGCAGACATGAATAAAGAAGTCTCCGAGAGAATTCTCTTCGGTTATAGTCACAGCCGTGTATATTCCCCCTCAAGCCGATACCACAACGGCCCTCAAAGAACTAAACTGGACTTTGTGCAAACTGGAAACCACATATCCTGAGACCGCATTCATTGTTGCTGGGGATTCTAACAAAGCAAATTTGAGGAAAACGCTTCCAAAGTTCTATCAACACATTGACTGTAGTACTCGCGGTGCTAAAACGCTCGACCACTGTTACTCACCCTTCCGGAAAATCAGATCACGACTCCATTTTGCTCCTCCCTTCCTATAGGCAGAAACTCAACCAGGAAGTACCCGTGCTAAGGTATATTCAACGCTGGTCTGACCAACCGGAATCCATGCCTCAAGATTGTTTTGATCTTACAGACTGGGATATGTTCCGGGTAGCCTCTGAGAATAACATTGACGTATACACGGACAGGGTGAATGAGTTCATCAGGAAGTGTATAGGGGATGTTGTTACCACTGTGACTATTAAAACCTACCCAAACCAGAAACCGTGGAGAGATGGCAGCATTCACGTAAAACTGAAAGCGCGAACCACCGCATTTAACCATGGCAAGGAGACTGGGAATATGCTTGAATACAAACAGTTTAGTTATTCCCTCTGTAAGGCAATCAAACAGGCAAAACGTCAGTACAATCACGGATTACAAAGGGAAAACTAGCCACGTCGCGGACACTGATGTCTTGCTCCCGGACAAGCTAAACAACTTCTTCGCCAGCTTTGAGGATAACACAGTGCCACCGACGCGGCCCGCACCCTAGGACTGTGGGCTCTCGTTCTCCGTGGCGGACATGAGTAAAACATTTAAGCACGTTAACCCTCGCAAGGCTGCCGGCCCAGACAGCATCCCTAGCCGCGTCCTCAGAGTATGTGCAGACCCAGTCTTCTGTCCCCACTTGCTTTAAGATGTCCACCATTGCTCGGGGATCCAAGAAAGCAAAGATAACTGAACTAAAGGACTACCGCCCCGTAGCACTCACTTCTGTCATCACGAAGTGCTTTGAGAGGCTAGTTAAGGATCATAACACCTCTACCTTACCTGACACCCTAGACCCACTTCAATTTGCATACCAACCCAATAGATCCACAGACGATGCCATCGCACTGCACACTGCCATATCCCATCTGGACAAGAGGAATACCTATGTAAGAATGCTGTTCATTGACTAAAGCTCAGCCTTCAACACCATAGTACCCTCCAAGCTCATCATTAAGCTTGTGGCCCTGGGTCTGAACCCCCGCCCTGTGCAATTTGGTCCTGGACTTCCTGATGGGCCGCCCCCAGGTGGTGAAGGAAGGAAACAACACCTCCACTTTGCTGATCCTCAACACATGGCCCCCACAAGGGTGCGTGCTCAGCCCCCTCCTGTACTCCCTGTTCACCCATGACTGCGTGGCCACACACGCCTCCAACTCAATCATCAAGTTTGCAGACGACACAACAGTACTAGGCCTGATAACCAACAATGACCAGACAGCCTACAGGTGAGGACCCTGGCGGAGTGGTGCTAGGAAAAAAAAAACTCTCCCTCAACATCAACAATACTAAGGAGCTGATCATGGACTTCAGGAAACAGCAGAGGGAGCACGCCCCTCTTCACATCGACGGGACCGCCGGGGAGAAGATAAAAAGCTTAAAGTTCCTTGGCGTACACATCACTGAGAATCTGAAATGGTCCACCCACACAGACAGTGTGGTGAAGAAGGCGCAACAGTGCCTTTTCAACCTCGGGAGGCTGAAGAAATTTGTCTTGGCCCCTAAGACCCTCACAAACTTTTACAGATGCACAATTGAGAGCATCCTGTGGGGCTGGCATGGCAACTGCACCACCCACAATCGCAGGGCTCTCTAGAGGGTGGTGCGGTCTGCCCAATGCATCACCGGGGGGGCACCCTACCTGTCCTCCAGGACACATACAGCACCCGATGTCACAGGAAGGCCAAAAAGATCATCAAGGACATCAAACCACCCGAGCCACGGCCTGTTCACCCCGCTACAATCCAGAAGGCGAGGTCAATACAGGTGCATCAAAGCTGGGACCGAGAGACTAAAAAACAGCTTCTATCTCAAGGCCATCAGACTGTTAAATAGCCATCTCTAGCTGGCTACCACCCGGTACCAACCCTGCGACTTAGAGGCTGCTGCCCTATATACATAGGTATGGAATCAGTGACTTTAGTAATAGAACACTAGTCACTTTAATAATGTTTACATACTGCTTCACTCATTTCATGTGTATATACTGTATTCTATTCTACTGTGTTTTAGTCAATGCCACTCCGACATTGCTCGTCCTAATATTTATATATTTCTTAATTCCATTCTTTTTCTTTTAGATTTGTGCGTATTGTTGTGAGTCATTAGATACTACTGCACTGTTGGAGCTAGGAGAACAAGCATTTCACTACACCCGCAATAACATCTGCTAAATACAGTGGCAAGAAAAAGTATGTGAACCCTTTGGAAAAACCTGGATTTCTGCATAAATTGCTCATAAAAATTGATCTGATCTTCATCTAGGTCACAACAATAGACAAACACAGTCTGCTTATACTAATAACACACAAACAATTATAAGTTTCATGTCTTTATTGAACACAATTGGGGTTCACTTATATTGGGTGTAGTGCCTTTCCTCAGCCACAGTGTGTTATACACTACCGTTCAAAAGTTTGGGGTCACTTAGAAATGTCCTTGATTTTTGTCCATTAAAATAACATCAAATTGATCAGAAATACAGTGTAGACATTGTTAATGTTGTAAATGACTATTGTAGCTGGAAACGGCAGATTTTTTTATGGAATATCTACATATTATCAGCAGCCATCGCTCCTGTGTTCCAATGGCACGTTGTGTTAGCTAATCCAAGTTTATAATTTTAAAAGGCTAATTGATCATTAGAAAACCCTTTTGCAATTATGTTAGCACAGCTGAAAACTGTTGTTCTGATTAAAAAAGCAATAAAACTGGCCTTCTTTAGACTAGTTGAGTCTCTGGAGCATCAGCATTTGTGGGTTCGATTACAGGCTCAAAATGGCCAGAAAAAAAGGCCTTTCTTCTGAAACGTGTCAGTCTATTCTTGTTCTGAGAAATTAAGGCTATTCCATGCAATAAATTGCCAAGAAACTGAAGATCTCGTACAACGCTGTGTACTACTCCCTTCACAGAACAGCGCAAACTGGCCCTAACCAAAATCGAAAGAGGAGTGGGAGGCCCCGGTGCACAACTGAGCAAGAGGAGAAGTACATTAGAGTGTCTAGTTTGACAAACATACGCCTCAGAAGTCCTCAACTGGCAGCTTCATTAAATAGTACCCGCAAAACACCAGTCTCAACGTCAACAGTGAAGAGGCAACTCCAGGATGCTGGCCTTCTAGGCAGAGTTGCAAAGAAAAAGCCATATCTCAGACTGGCCAATAAAAATAAAAGATTTAGATGGGCAAAAGAACACAGACACTGGATAGAGGAAGATTTGAAAAAAAGTGTTATGGACAGACAAATCTAAGTTTGAGGTCTACAGATCACAAAGAAGAACATTCGTGAGACACAGAAAAAATGAAAAGATGCTGGAGAAGTGCTTGACGCCACCTGTCAAGCATGGTGGAGGCAATGTGATGGTCTGGGGTTGCTTTGGTGGAGGTAAAGTGGGAGATTTGTATAGAGTAAAAGGGATATTGAAGAAGGAAGGCTATCACTCCATTTTGCAACGCCATGCCATATCCTGTGGACGGCACTTAATTGGAGCCAATTTCCTCCTACAACAGGACAATGACCCAAAGCACAGCTCCAAACTATGCAAGAACTATTTAGGGAAGAAGCAGTCAGCTGGTATTCTGTCTATAATGGAGTGGCCAGGACAGTCACCGGATCTCAACCCTATTGAGCTGTTGTGGGAGCAGCTTGACTATATGGTATGTAAGAAGTGCCCATCAAGCCAATCCAACTTGTGGGGGTGATTCAGGAAGCATGGGGTGAAATCTCCAGATAACCTCAACAAATTGACAACTAGAATGCCAAAGGTCTGCAAGGATGTAATTTCTGCAAATGGAGGATTCTTTGACGAAAGCAAAGTTTGAAGGATTTCAATTAAAACTCATTATTTATAACTTGTCAACGTCTTGACTATATTTCCTATTCATTTTGCAACTCATTTCATGTAGGTTTTCATGGACAACAAGAACATTTCTAAGCGACCCCAAACTTTTGAATGGTAGTGTATATACAGTGCATTCAGAAAGTATTCAGACACCTTGACCTGATTCAGAGGGGTTGGGTTAAATGCGAAAGACACATTTCAGTTGAAATTCCCTTTCCATTTTTCCACATTTTGTTATGTTACAGCCTTATTCTAAAATTGATAAAATATTTTTTTTAGTCATCAATCTACAAACAGTACCTCATAATGACAAAGCAAAAACATGTTTTTAGATTTTAGAAAACAGAAATACCTTATTTACGTAAGTATTCAGACCCTTTGCTATGAGCCACAAAATTGAGCTCAGGTGCATCCTGTTTCCATTGATCATCCTGTGGTAAATTCAATTGATTGGACATGATTTGGAAAGGCACACACCTGTCTTTATAAGGTCCCACAGTTGACAGTGCATGTCAGAGCAAAAACCAAGCCATGAGGTCAAAGGAATTGTCCGTAGGGCTCCGAGACACGATTGTGTCGAGGCACAGAATTGCAGAAAGATATCAAAACATTTCTGCAGCATTGAAGGTCCCCAAGAACACAGTGGCCTCCATCATTCTTAATAGGGATAGCCCCCTTTTAAAAAAATTTATCCTAAATGACATACCCAAATCTAACTGCCTGTAGCTCAGGCCCTGAAGCAAGGATATGCATATTCTTGGTGCCATTTGAAAGGAAACACTTTGAAGTTTGTGGAAATGTGAATTGAATGTAGGAGAATTTAACACACTAGATCTGGTAGAAGAAAATACAATGAAAAAACAAACCAGTGTTTTGATACCACCATCTTTGAAATGCAAGAGAAAGGTCATTGTTATAGCCATCACTCTGGTTGTAATTTCGATAGTGTCCACAAGATGGCAGCAGTGTATGTGCAATGTTTCAGATGGATAATTTGGAGTTTGATTGATCCTCAAGACTTTTAGTGTGAAGTCCCCAGGTAGATTTGGGCAAATCGTGAAGGAGACATTCGCACTCATATTCCATTTTTTCTGCAAGAATATCGTCAAATCTGTATACTTGGACTTTTATTTAACTTTCCAAGTATTAGTAGCCATATTATAAGTTCAACATTTGCAAAACAACCAGTTTTCATAACTTCATAACTCTGAATATCCTTATAGTTTTTGTCCAAAATGAAAAGGCATGCTGTCGTACAAGGTTAAAAGCTACATTTTACGACATATACATGGTTTCCGGATACTCCCGTAAAGCCCAGCTCATTGGCTATCTATTTAGCTTTGTTTGACCCCGATTGGTGCTTATTTGACAAAGAAACACTCATTAAAGTGATGGCCGCCCTCGTCATCGGCATGCCATGAAGGCGTCGCTCTCTGACCAAATATGGTGTCCAACAGGATATACTACACCCCTAATGAAATAGTGAAGTCTTGTTACCTTCTAGGATCTCTGAGGAATAGATACAAATGGAATTTGAGTCGTTGAAACAACGTTTAAGGTGAGGTATTCACAGATTCCTTTCTTTGCAAATTGAACGAGTGGAAATACAAAATCGATCGCGCATGCTATATGGACCTTTTTAGGATATGAAAAGGGATTTTATCTAACAAAACAACACTTCATGTTATCTCTGGGACCCTTTGGATGATAAATCAGAGCAAGAATTCAGATTGTAAGTACACATTTCACCTTCAGAGGTGAATTTATCAAACCTATCGCAGTGAAAAAACGTTTGTTGTTAGGAGCTCTCCTCAAACAATAGAATCGCATTTTTTCTCAGTAATAGCTACTGTAAATTGGACAGTGCAGTTATATTAACAAGAATTTAAGCTTTCAGCCGATATAAGACACGATATAAGACACATCTTGACATCACGCGCTGTATGATTTACAGCTGTCCCGTTGACAGAACGCCGAATTCCTAAATGGAAGAAGTTTAGAACCACCAAGATTCTTTCTAGAGCTGGCCACCGGGCTAAACTGAGCAATTGGGGGAGAAGAGCCTTGGTCAGGGAGGTGACCAAGAATCAGATGGTCACTGATGGAGCTCCAGAGTTCCTCTGGGGAGATGGGAGAACCTTCTAGAAGGACAACCATCTCTGCAGTACTCCACCAGACGGAAGCCACTCCTCAGTAAAAGGCACATGACAGCCATCTTGAAGTTTGCCAAAAGGCACCTAATGACTCTCAGACCATGAGAAACAAGATCCTCTGTTCTGATGAAACCAAGATTGAACTCTTTGGCCTGAATATAATGTGTCACATCTAGAGAACCTGCCAACATCCCTGCTGTGAAGCATGGTGGTGGCAGCATCATGGTGTGGGGATGTTTTTCAGTGGCAGGGACTGGGAGACTAATCAGGGTCGAGGGAAAGATGAACGGAGCAAAGTACAGAGAGATCCTTGATGAAAACCTCTTCCAGAGCACTCAGGACCTCAGACTGGGGCGAAAGTTCACCTTCCAACAAGACAACGACCCTAAGCACACAGCCAAAATAACGCAAGAGTGGCTTCGAGACAAGTCTGTGAATGTCCTTGAGTGGCCCAGCCAGAGCCCGGACTTGAACCCAATTGAACATATCTGGATCTTCAGAGAAGAATGGGTGAAACTCCCCAAATACAGGTGTGCCAAGCTTGTAGCGTCATACCCAAGAAAACTCGAGGCTGTAATCGCTGCCGAAGGTGCTTCAACAAAGTACTGAGTTAAATCTCTGACCACTTCTGTAAATGTAATGTTTCAGGTTATATTTTTTATATATTTGCAAAAATGTCCTTATCTGGCAGAACCAATGGCATAGTCCCGAAAGTGCAAACTCCGGCCACTGTGCACAGTTACAAAAAACAAAATTGGAGCTTCACCTTAGTTTAGACTAGCTTAAATGTCTTAATATTTAAATTATTTTCTTTTGACCTTTAATAAAGACACGGAGTCTAAAAATCATTAGGAACACCTGGCGAATATTGAGTTGTACCCCCTTTATCCCTCAGAACAGCCTCAATTCGTCAGGGCATGGACTCTACAAGGTGTCGAAAGCGTTCCACAGGGATGCTGGCCCACGTTTACTCCAATGCTTCTCACAGTTGGCTGGATGTCCTTTGGTTGGTAAACCATTCTTGATACACACAGGAATCTGTTGAGTGTGAAAAATCCAGCAGCTTTGCACTCAAACCGGTGCGGCTGGCACTTACTACCATACCCTGTTCAAAGGCACTTAAATATTTTGTCTTTCCCATTCACCCTCTGAGTGGCACACATACACAATCCATTTCTGCATTGTCTCAAGAAGGTTTAAAAATCCTTCTTTAATCTGTCTCCTCCCCTTTATCTACACTGATTGAACTGGATTTAACAAGTGACAATATGGGATCCTACCTTTCACCTGTAAAGTTTGTGTTCCTAATGTTTTGTACACTCAGTGTATGTATAGTGTGCAACGTATGTACAAACTTTGTACTACTGCAACAAATGTAGGTAAAAACACAAAGCAGGTACAGTGCTTAAAGGTATTGAGAGGCTGTAAAATGTTTGTGCTTTCTCTTCCTCAGCCAAATGACAGACCACCGGAGACATCAAAGCTGCCAATCTACTATAATTGACCAGTTTGCTTCAATTATATGAGTAAAGGAAAATTATAATTTCAATAGAGCTTTGCTTGGTCTTGTGAAACAGCTGTGTATCCATACATGTGTCACACTTCCATACCACATCCTCTAGATGGCAGTGTCTGTGTAATGTAAAGAAACAACCACTCATCACCTCTTCACACACAGCTATGCATTAACACACACACCTCATAGTTAGGGCCCTGTCTTTTGGTTAATCACGTCACATGACCTGAATTGTAACCATTTATATTTAATTGTATTTAACTAGACAAGTCAGTTAAGAACAAAATCTTATTTACAATGATAGCCTACCAAAAGGCCTCCTGCAGGGGCTGTAGTGTGCCGCTATTCTGTAGTGTGCCGCTGTTGTGTTGGGTCCCCACCAGACCAGGGCAGAAAATAATTGTGTTTTGTAGTTTATTTGAAAATACTAACTTTTCAAATACTCACGGTAGTGGAATATAGCTTATATAGAGTTTCAACTAAAAGGCAACTATTTTCTTTGATATTCAAATACAGGTCTCAGAAAAACAAATAATATTTGAAAGTATTTAAAATACTTCTCAGAAAACCAAATTATATTAAGGCATTTATTATTTTCTTTGTAGATTTAAAAAAAAAAAAATATTCACACCAGATACAAACATACAGTTGAAGTCGGAAGTTTACATACACTTAGGTTGGAGTCATTAAAACTAGTTTTTCAACCACTCAACCACACAAATTTCTTGTTAACAAACTATAGTTTTGGCAAGTCGTTTAAGACATCTACTTTGTGCTTGACACAAGTAATTTTTCCAACAATTGTTTACAGACAGATTATTTCACTTATAATTCACTGTATCACAATTCCAGTGGGTCAGAAGCTTACATACACTAAGTTGACTGTGCCTTTTAACAGCTTGGAAAATTCCAGAAAATGATGTTATGGCTCTAGAAGCTTGTGATAATTTGAGTCAATTGGAGGTGTACTTGTGGATGTATTTCAAGGCCTAGCTTCAAACTCAGTGCCACTTTGCTTGACATCATGGGAATATCAAAAAAGAAATCAGCCAAGAGCTCAGAAAAAAAATGTAGACATCCACAAGTCTGGTTCATCCTTGGGAGCAATTTCCAAACGCCTGAAGGAACCACGTTCATCTCTACAAACAATAGTACGCAAGTATAAACACCATGGGACCACACAGCTGTCATACCGCTCAGGAAGGAGACTCGTTGTAGTTCGAGTTTAAATGTATTTTTCTGACGTGTATGTAAACTTCCGACTTCAACGGCATATATGCCTTGTTAGGGAGATTAAGTAATCATACATAAGGTGTTATGTAGTCAAAAAAGTGTGTTATTGCTGACAATATTGTGTTTATGTGATGACACATCTTCACTATTTACTTTAAAATGACAGAATAAGGGCCATAAATATTCAAGTGTACGTCATCAGAAACATTCAACTCCAATTCCAGTTAACTACATATATTTCATACGTGTCCGTAGACTTGGTTAGGTGCACATCTAATGTACTTCTATGTTCATTCTTCGTACTGTATGAATTTTTTTTACGCTATGTTTAGAATTGTGATTAAAAAAAATGCTTATTGTCATGTTATGACTAGTATTTATTACCTCACCCACAAGCATTTGTGGGGCTGCAGAGTTTTCAACTGAATGATGGAGAAGGAAAGAGGACTTTTTGTCTGTAGACCTCACAACAGCAACCGTCAGCTCGCAATTGTTTCTTCACCACAGAGCTGTGACCTGCAATATGCATATGAAACCCATTTAGAAGAGTTGTTGTCCTCTTAAACATGAACTGAAAACAAACTATCACAATCCTTTAACATTTGAAAAAAACATTGCACTTTGTGCTTGTATGTCATCTTTCCTGTCCTCTAGAGTCTCTGCCTCGTCTTCTGTCTCTCTGTCTCTGGAGTAATGATCTAGTTGGTTGGTGTTGACTGAATTTCTGGCCATCATCAATATTTCCCTTTCCCTTGTCATCTTTATTTGCCAGTTTCATGACGCGCTTTGTTTCTAACGTGTTGTTAACTCGATCATTTTGTTGTAGTTGTATGTTTTCTGTAATGACATTAAAAGTGAATCACTGTGTCGATACCTTTACGTCACTCAGAAATACTAAAAGCTATCAAAATGTAAGTTGATCACTGCACAGGGAAAAAACTGTAGTTTCAACGTGTAGTTGTGGTGTCTAATGTTATACATTTTGGTGTTACACAAAAGACATAAGAATTTATTTTTCCAGTTAGAAATAGTAGGCCATGCATCAAATAACCATTTGCATATGAAAAAGGAACCCTCAAATGCACTATAGCATTTTGTAAGTTGTCTGCAGGTGGCTTGTTGTGAATGCACTCAAATATCTAGTCATTATCAGGTTATGTAAACTGCGTTGTAATACTCAACGTAGAAGGATTTGTCTTAATGTACAGTATATGAAAGTGATGCTATGAAAATGATAATTTCACGTTATCAAGCTCACTCTGACAAATCCCTGCCTACTACTGTGATTAAAAAGAGCACATGAAACAGTGTTTTTCATGAGGCCTACCTGTCTTCCTTTAAGCACCTCTGTTTGAACACCTCTCCTGTCATTGATCCATACCACATACAGCCATTTGTGGATCTTTTCAGTGTCCATGTGAAAGATAGTTATTGCGAGGCTGGAACATTTTGTTAACTTAAAATGTTTTTTTAACACCCATGTAAAATGAAGGCCTGCAAAGCTTACAGATTTAAGTCTAATAGCATGAGATGAAAGTAGACAAACATCAGAGTGTGCGATATGAAGGCATAGTCAGTGGACATTCTGAACCTTATTTGATGTCAGTAGGTCACATGACCAAGGAGCTATTGACATTTTAATTTTTTTTAAATTCATGTAAAAACGTGCGAAATGAAAATGGACAAACCAAAGGGTGTGCAATATAGAAGGGTAGTCAGTGGACATTCTGAACCTTGTTTGACTCAAGTAGGTCACATGACCAAGGAGCAATTGAAATTCGTTTACACTCCCTAACTAATTCAACTAGGAATACCAAATGCTGCTCACATTTCCACATGTTTATTAGCTTTGGAAAGCGAATTAATGTCCAAATCGTGAAAATAAGACCTGTGCAATGTTGTGCCCAATTTTTCCAACATCATGAGAATTATTTGGAGTCTGTGGCTCAAGTGGTTTGAAAGCTATTGAAGTTTGAAAGCGCGAATATCCGTTGAATATCCAACTTGAAACTGTCTACCTCGGTCCTCAAACAAGGGAAATAGAAAACTGTTTCCAGTGTGCGTGAGATATTTCTCTGTGTCTGATGGAGTGCAGTGCAAGTCACTTGACGTTTATGAAGACAGTGATTAAACTGATAATGGCATACATCAAGCTCTGATGAACTGTCTGGAAAAGCATGAACTGGATATTAGACACATCACAGCCTATGCCGCAGATAATGCCAATGTCAACTTTGGAAAACACCACTCCGTTTACCAGTTATTGAGCAGTGCCAACGATCGCATTCTGAAAGCTATTTGCCCAGCTCACGTAGTTCATAATGCCTGTAAGCACGCCTGCGATCAGCTGTCAGTGGATATTGAGACAATTGTTTTAAAGATCTACAGCCACTTCTCAGTTTCTGCTTCCCGATGAGAGGAACTGCGTGCATTTTTTGCCTCTGTTGACATTGAGTGGTGTGAAATTCTGCAACATGTTTGCAGTAGATGGCCCTCTCTTCATCCAGCTGTCGATCGTCTCCTGCAAAGCTGGCCAGCTCTTACGTCATACTTCAGGTCCCTTGGGGAGACCTGTCCTGTGACACTGAAGAGTATATTTTGAGTATGAAGAAAAAACGGAAGCTGCTGAGATTTCTCTGTGCTTTTTCCACAACGTGGGGTGTGTTTTTGACCAACTCATAAAAAGCTGGAGGAAACAACGCTCTGCATCACAGATGTTTACGAGGAAGTCCAAAAATTCAAAATTAAGATGCTTCAGCGTAAACAGGACAGCTTTTTTGGATACCAGACCAAGCAAAGCAGCTGATGGACAAACAATTGTCAGCACAAAGGTCCACGCAGCAACAGGACTTTGTGAAGTTCTATGACACTGTCATTACATTCATTGACAAGTGGTTTGATTTCTCACCAGAAAATGTAATGTTGAAACTGAAACCGATCGGCCTCTATGAGGAGCTCTCCTTCACTGACCTGGAGCAGGTGGTGGTTGCCCTCAAAATGACAGAGACAGTCAGTATGGACGAACTCTATGAAGAGTTTGTGCTAGCCGGGAGAAAATACAGAAAGCCAGACAGGATACCACAAAATCCACCAGTGAGAAGGGGTGTCACGAGAATTATGTTCTCGATGTTCATAAACCAATTCAATTAAACTACTCAGTCTGCTAATCAGGATTTGTAAGATATTGATTGAAATGAAACAGACGGAGGCCCAGCTAAAATAGTCAATAAGGTTTATTCACGAGAGCGCTGGTTAGTTGTACAAAACCATTCATTTTATACTGGCTTCTTACGCACATACTTCCACACAAACAGTATTCATCATACGCACATACTTTCACACACAAACATTAGCTATCCTACGCACACACTGTCCTACTACGCAGCCGACAAAGATTAGGGGACGTGAGAATCACTCCCCGTCCTCCCTCAAGATAGGGAGACCCTGGGAAGTACTCTGTGTCCCCCAGCCAAGGTCGGCACCGAATCTTGCTCAGACAGTCTGTTTTTAAGATACTATAATACAGATATATTGTTATCCTCTAATTCTGACTAAAAACTACACTCACGGATATATAATTCTACTGACTAAAACCACACACATCATTAGAATAATCTCATGATTCTAATCAATTTCATACAATCGTATGGTTTCAGGGTGGAATATTCTAGTCATTCATTTAAACATATAAATCCCATTGACAAGTGGGTGGCAGTTTTCCAAAACCTAGGGAAAGCCAACTTGATCAACATGTTCAGGATTGTCTCATTTGTTCTCAGTGTGCCAGGCTCAAATGCCTTTGTAGAGAGGATGTTTTCTCTGATGACCATTACATGGTCAGACTCAAGAAACAGATGCAGCACAGAGCTCATCAAAAATGAACTTGAAATATCTGTGAATTGTGACTTGTCATATAAGGACTTCTCTCTGGCTATGCAAAAGGACAAAGGACTGCCTGAAACAGTCAAGAGCAGCAAAAAATATACATGGAAAAAGTAGACTTGGTGAGTGACTCATGCTCCTCTTTTCCATTTAATTTTTTCCAAATTGTGATTTCTTTGATCATTTATTTTGAGGTTTATTCACATAAGTTTACATGATACAGTTTTAGTAAAGCTATAGACTAAATGGAATATAAAAATGTTTTGCATTCCAATTGAATAAGAATATACACTGTATATTCATTCCCACAATGCCATACCCACACCGCCGTGACACCGTGCACTGGCACGCCACCTTTTGTCCCTTATTTGGTAGTGAGAAAGTTGGCAACCCTACTGGTGACAGCCTATTTCTCAAAAAAGATATTGAACCAATTAAAAGTGCAATGTCAAATCAAATTCAAACGTTTACCTTGCATTTAAATATGTGTTCGCTACAATACTCTTGCATGTTCTGATGGGACAGGAAGCTTGTTACTTTTATGTAAGGTTACTGGTTAGTTTTAGTCACAATCTTTACTTTGGGTTGAGTGTGTAGTGTGCACTCAAACCAACAGTGGCAGCAATACACAAAGTAGACGTCCATCTGCCAGAAAGACGGAGACAAAGGAATTACCAGAGACGTCACCGGTGGGGCTTTTTGAATCGAGATTCCCTAAAAACGCGCCACTTTGAAAAAGATACGACTTACGCAGATTAGGGGAATTAACATAGTAGGTTAGGAGAATTAGGTTAAGGTTAGGAAAAGGGCCATCGCTGACCGGACTGTCCGTCAATTTGTGGTGACGGTACATCACAGGCAAACAAACTGCATGGCGCTGACAGTCTACTGCAGCCATAGGAAGTCTCATTCTATATCGATTTTAACTTAACACAATTTGAAGATGTGATACAAAAATACTTTGTTTTCTTCACAGGGGGATAGAGACATCAATGAATAAGAGCAGTGCACCAGGAAATTTGTCTGATTTTCCAACCACTAGTTTTATACAAAATTATTAGTAATTAGGCAGCTGAAATGTCATAGCATATCAATTGTCATTTTTCATGAATTTGTTGTTCATAGCAAATGACATTTTTTCATACTATATACTATAGCAGTGTGTGCTAGTGCAAAAAGTTAATACAAATAATCAATACCCCAAAAAAGCAACAAAGCCGCTTTCTAACAGTATAAGACATTACTAGGTACTGTTCATGGCCCTCTCATGAAGATATGTTTAATACAGCCATCCACTTCACATTCATCAGGTTAACTAGCATAAATTCATCATAATTTAGGATATTTAACCTGCCTATAAACTCTGCATTCTTTTCCACATCGTGGTGGTTGTACAAGATAACATACCATCGCGTGACTCCAAGTGTACTTCGATATGATGGTTATTATATCAATATTTGGGCTTAAATGCATTTCCGCCACAACTGTCGCATAATATATTTCACAGACCCACAATATTATCCACCCTTGTGTAGTGTATTTTGTTTTGTCGGCATTGGGAAATTTTACAGCCAAATTTGCCATTTCCATCAGGCCTATCATGAGTTTCTTTATGTGTCAGGTAATTCATCCCCATGAAATGGTTGGATGGAAACCTGGTTTTAGAGAGATAGATGTGATGTTTTTGATACCCCCTGTTTTTTTTAATTTAACTTAAAATTTACCTGGAAATTAAGTCAACTTTAAAGCTACACACAAAAAATATACAATAATGTCACATGAAATTAATGTTACAGCAATATCAGTAAAACAAAGTATGATTTAAAATCAGTTTAAGTCATCTAAAGAATTTTGTGAAGGATGCTAGTTTATCTAACACAATTGTACACTGTTGGGTGTACTATATATGCACAGAAATGCTCAGTTTATTTTAAAGATTTTCTTGTCACATGAAATGCATACTCACTCAAAATACATTTCTCACAGAGCCGCAGATAACATATTTAGGCCTCTACATGGAAGTAAAATGATACCACCACAATGTCAAAAATATAGAAATTAAGAACTTTATTCCAATCTTAAACTGCAGGGCTCACTAACTCATCTCTTAATATTCATTCTATTTTTGATTTGCATGTTGTTGGAGGTCCCAGAGGTAGTCTTTGGCGAAGTTCATAATCTGAGTCATGGCGTTCAGTATCAGGATATCCATGTCGTTATCCAGCATCCCCTCCTCGTGGTAGTTCTTCACCGGCAGGATGCAGTTCATGGGAACGCCTAGCTCATTACTGCATTCCTGCATCTGAAAAACGTTGGAGACAAAAAGGGCTGGATCAGTTTTGCTTGAGTGATGATCATTGAATCATGTCAGCATAACCAAGATTTAATGGCTGACTACATCACAGACATTGCATTGCGTCAACCGATGGTTGCGTGCCACGTCATCAACTGTGCAGTTGGGCATCAGATTGCCTCATCATATTATATGGTTAGCTGACATGTTAAACACTTGTCCAGGCAATGTAAAATTTGATCAGGTCTGAGGTTATTTGATTTACCTTCTTTTTGATCTCCTTGCTGTAGTAGATTCTCTTCACATCCTTGTTCACCAGCTCACAAGCCTTGTCTGGCATGGTCATGACAACAACTTGAGGGATTTCTGCCATAGAAATGAATATTTAATGAATAGAAGGACTAGCATAAGTAACACTGTATCATGTAATAGTGAAAAGTCAAGAGCTGCAGCTGAAAGGTGACAACTGATCGCCAGCCATAGTTGTAGTTACCGTTGAGAAACAGAGTTTAAAGAGCGTACTTACTCAGTCTGCTGGCTTCTGCCCTGATGTTCTTCATCTTGTCTATGACTTCCTTTGACATGATAGAGATGTTGACCGCTGACACAATACTCACCAGGCAGTGAGTTTTGCCACTTAAGCTGGGATTCTGAATGAATTCCTTTTTTTGGTCCGATAATGGTTGTAAAGGATTGAACTGGCCAAGAAAATATAAGATTTGTTAGTGTGTGCGCGTACGTGCAAAGTTGAAGTCGCAAGTTTACATACACTTAGGTTGGAGTCATTAAAACTCGTTTCAACCACTACACAAATGTCTTGTTAAGGCAAGTCGGTTAGGACATCAACTTTGTGCATGACACAAGTCATTTTTCTAACAATTGTTTACAGACAGATTATTTCACTGTATCACAATTCCAGTGGGTCAGAAGTTTAAATACACTACGTTGACTGTGCCTTTAAACAGCTTGGAAAATTCCAGAAAATGTCATGCTTTAGAAGCTTCTGATAGGCTAATTCAGACAAAAAATGTGGGCCTCCACAAGTCTGGTTCATCCTTGGGAGCAATTTCCAAACTCCTGAAGGTACCACATTCATCTGTACAAACAATAGTACGCAAGTATAAACACCATGGGACCACGCAGCCGTCATACCGCTCAGGAAGGAGACGCGTTCTGTCTCCTAGAGATGATAATGTTCTGGTGCTGAAAGTGCAAATGAATCCCAGAACAGCAGCAAAGGATCTTGTGAAGATGCTGGAGGAAACAGGTATAAAAGTATCTATATCCACAGTAAAACGAGTCCTATATCGACATAACCTGAAAGGCCGCTCAGCAAGGAAGAAGCCACTGCTCAAAAACCGTCATAAAAAAAGCCAGACTACGGTTTGCAACTGCACATGGGGACAAAGATTGTACTTTTTGGAGAAATGTCCTCTGGTCTGATGAAAAATATATATAACTGTTTTGCCATTATGACCATCATTATGTTTGGAGGAAATAGGGGGATGCTTGCAAGCCGAAGAACACCATCCCAACCGTGAAGCACGGGGGTGGCAGCATCATGTTGTGGGGGTGCTTTGCTGCAGGAGGGACTGGTGCACTTCACAAAATAGATTATGTGGAAATTATGTGGATATATTGAAGCAACATCTCAAGACATCAGTCAGGAAGTTAAAGCGTGGTCGCAAATGGCTCTTCCAAATGGACAATGACCCCAAGCATACTTCCAAAGTTGTGGCAAAATGGCTTAAGGACAACAAAGTCAAGGTATCGGAGTGGCCATCACAAAGCCCTGACCTCATTCCTATAGAACATTTTGGGCAGAACTGAAAAAGCGTGTGCGAGCAGGGAGGCCTACAAACCCGACTCAGTTACACCAGCTCTGTCAGGAGGAATGGGCCAAAATTCACCCAACTTATTGTGGGAAGCTTGTGGAAGGCTACCCGGAACATTTGACCCAAGTTAAACAATTTAAAGGCAATGCTATCAAATACTATTTGCGTGTATGTAAACTTCTGACCCACTGGGAATGTGATGAAAGAAATAAAAGCTGAAATAAATAATTCTCTACTATTATTCTGACATTTCACATTCTGAAAATAAAGTGGTGATCCTAACTGACCTAAGACAGAGATTTTTTACTAGGATTAAATGTCAGGAATTGTGAAAAACTGAGTTTAAATGTATTTGGCTAAGGTGTATGTAAACTTCCGACTTCAACTCTATGTACATGTGTGTGTGTTTGACATCTGCATTACCTTATAGCCCTCTGGTAGATGGCCCTTCAGAGCATTGATGATGTCATCAGGGTGCAACCTATTTTTTTGTGTTTCCAGACCCATGAGGTCATTGAATGCAAAGGGAAGACGTTTTTCTCCTGAACGGCCCTGAATGTAGTGTGTGTCATACTGAAAATACATTTATTTAATTACATGCATCTTTTTTTCTATGGAAATGTTAAATACCCTCACACTCAGAAACATGAAAGCATACCAAACTGAGGCTCAGAATCAACAAATATATACACTGAGTGTACAAAACATTAGGAACACCTGATCTTTCACCTGAACTCTACCTACAGTACATGTACATAATACCTCGACTAACTGGTGCCCCCGCACATTGACTCTGTATTGGTACCCCCTGTTAATAGCCTCGCTATTGTTATTTTACTGCTGCTCTTTAATTATTTGTTACTTTTATTTGTAATTTTTTACTTATCTATTTTTTTCCTTAACACTTATTTTTTCTTAACTGCATTGTTGGTTAAGGGCTTGTAAGTAAACATTTCACTGTAAGGTGAAACAACACCTGTTGCATTCGGTGCATGTGACAAATAAAATGTGATTTGATCTTTCCATGACAGACTGACCAGGTGAAAGCTATGATCCCTTGTTGATGTCACTTGTTAAATCCACTTCAATCAGTGTAGATGAAGGGGAGGAGACAGGTTAAAGAATATTTTTAAGCCTTGAGACAATTGAGACATGGATTGTGTATGTGTGCCATTCAAAGGGTGAATGGTCAAGACAATATATCTTAAGAGCCTTTAAACAGGTTCTGGTAGGTTCCAGGCGCACAGGTTTTTGTCAAAAACTGCAACGCTGCTGGGTTTTTCACGCTCAACAATTTCCCGTGTGTATCAAGAATGGTCCATCACCCAAAGGACATCCAGCCATCTTAACACAACTGTGGGAAGCGTTGGAGTAAACATGGGCCAGCGTCCCCGTGGAATGCTTTCGACACTTTGTAGAAAATGCCCGGATGAATGAAGGCTGTTTTGAGGGCAAAAGGGGGTGCAACTCAATAGTAGAAAGCTGTTCCTAGTGTAAGTGTATATATATATTACCAGTCAAACATTTAGTACTCATTCAAGGGTTTTTCTTTATTTGTACTATTGTTCTACATGGTAGAATAATAGTGAAGACATCAAAACTATGAAATAACACCTGGAATCACGTAGTAACCAAAAAAGGGTTAAACAAATCAAAATATATTTTATATTTGAGATTCTTCAAAGTAGCCACCCTTTGCCTTGATGACAGCTTTGCACACTCTTGGCATTCTCTCAACCAGCTTCACCTGGAATGCTTTTCCAACAGTCTTGAAGGAGTTCCCACATATGCTGAGCACTTGTTGGCTGCTTTTCCTTCACTCTGTGGTCCAACTCATCCCAAACCATCCCAATTGGGTTGAGGCTGGTTGATTGTGGATGCCAGGTCATCTGATGCAGCACTCCATCACTCTCCTTGGTCAAATAGCATTTACACAGCCTGGAGGTGTGTTTTGGGTCCTTGTCCTGTTGAAAAACAAATGATAGTCCCACTAAGCACAAACCAGATGGGATGGCGTAGTGCTGCAGAATGCTGTGGTAGACATGCTGGTTAAGTGTGCCTTCAATTCTAAATGAATCAGCAAAGCACCATCACACCTCCTCCTCCATGCTTCACGGTGGGAACCACACATGCGGAGATCATCCGTTCACCAACTCTGCATCTCAGAAAGACACGGCGGTTGGAACAAAAAAAACTCAAATTAACCAAAAGACAGATTTCCACCGGTCTAATGTCCATTGCTCATGTTTCTTGGTCCAAGCAAGTCTCTTCTTATTGGTGTCCTTTAGTAGTGGTTTCTTTGCAACAATTTGACCATGAAGGCCTGATTCACGCAGTCTCCTCTGAACAGTTGAAGTTGATGTGTCTGTTACTTGGATTTTGTGAAGCATTTATTTTGGCTGCAATCTGAAGTGCAGTTAACTCTAATTTATCATCTGCAGCAGAGGTAATTCTGTGTCTTCCTTTCCTGTGGCGGTCCTCTTGATTGCCAGTTTCATCATAGCGCTTGATGTTTTTTGCGACTGCACTTGAAGAAACTTTCAAAGTTCTTGAAGTGTTCCAGATTTACTGACCTTCATGTTTTAAAGTAGTGATGGACTGTCGTTTCTGTTGGCCTATTTGAGCTGTTCTTGTCATAATATGGACATGGTCTTTTCCCAAATAGGGATATCTTCTTTATACCACCCCTACCTTATCACAACCCAATTGATTGGCTCAAATGCATTAATTTAGAAGGAAAGAAATTCCACAAATTAACTTTTAACAAGGCACACCTGTTAATTGAAATGCCTTCCAGGTGACTACCTCATGAAGCTGGTTGAGAGAATGCCAAGTGTGTGCAAAGCTGTCAGGGCAAAGGGTGACTACTTAAAGAATCTCAAATATAAAAAATATTTTTATTTGTTTAACACTTTAGTTTTTTTACAATGTAGAAAATAGTAAAAAATTAAGAAATCCTTGAATGAGTAGGTGTATCCAAACTTTTGACTGGTACTGTAACTATTCAAACCCTTTACTCCTACTCTTTATATAAAATTGATTTAGGGCACAATGCCCCGAAATGTACAAAAAGGTGCATAAAGTAAATATTGCAAGACCAATGTTTCGGTTTTTAACTCAAAGGATATAACTAAGCAGTAGAATACATATTATAAACTGGGTGGTTCAAGCCCTGAATGCTGATTGGCTGACAGCCGTGGTATATCAGACCGTATACCATGGGTATGACAAAACATTTATTTTTAATGTTCTAATTATATTGGTAACCAGTTTATAATAGCAATAAGGCACCTCATGGGTTTGTGATATATGGATGTCATAAGGTGAATGCACCAATTTGTAAGTCGCTCTGGATAAGAGCGTCTGCTAAATGACTTAAATGTAATGTAAATGTATATGGCCAATATACCACATCTAAGGGCTGCGTCCAGGCACTCTGTGATGCGTCGTGCTTAAGAACAGCCCTTAGCCGTGGTGTATTGGCCAAATACCACACCTCCTCGGGCCTTATTGCTTAAATATAACATTTCTACTGTGTACTTTTTTTCTTTGTATTCTACTGTGTAGTTACATGCTTTGCGTTTGTCTAGTCTTGATTATGTGATGTATTCAACTCATTTATATTTTCTTTATAGACAGATTTGTGTGCTTTCATTTGTCTTGTCCCTTTTCTTTATGCACCTTTTCACATAAAAATATGTAAATTATATTACATTTGTGCATCTGAGTCTCCAGTCTCCTGTTTGTAGCTCATGAAATACTGTGTCTTAGTGTACCAGGATATATTAGGGAGCCATATCCCATGCCTGCATTGTGTCTGTGTTAAATGTATTAGGCACTGCAGCTTACTGTCATGGTGAGGCTTGTGCTGGAGAGAGAAGCTACCAGGGCACTACTTGTTATCCGATTTTGGAAGACATTGTTGACTGAGTTGATGAAGCTGGACTTTCCTGCACCGATTTGTCCATATAGCAGGCATCTGAGCTGACCCACGTCAGGATCACTCAGTTTAAAGTTCCTCAGTTCATCCACCATGTGGTTTCTCTCTCCTTTACTGTGAGAGACAATGAAGAGTACCTGTTACTTCTTATGTTTACCTGGCCACTGTTTCCAAATGCTAACCTTTTAGCATTTGTGGCACAGGTTCAATGCAAATCAATGGTACCGATATTAGCATGTTTTTGCATGATTCATGTCCTAGTCATCCTAAAGTATTTCAAATAGATTGTGTAGCTCAATTAAGTTACTTATAGGTGATTTGGACATGAAGCGTGGAAAATGCTTATTGCGGTACCATTGACTTGCAATGGATTTGTGCCACAAATGCTAAACATTTAGCATTTAGAAACAGAGGCCATAGACTGCTTATAATTATGTACATGGAAATTGTATCAAGATAACACCAGGACTAATTTAAGATGGTGGGAAAACTGATATCAGCAGTTTAGTATAGCACACCATTCACACAACACAACCCTTGATAGTGATTGTAATTATAACCTAAACGTTTGTTTTACTTTCTCTTTCTTCCTCCATATTGGTCAGTCAGTACAGTACTTACCTCCAACATGTTTTCCTCCATTGTTGGTCAAATTCTGTGTGAACACATGGAACACATTTTGATTAAATTAGTTCATTATTGTTTTCCACATTCCAACACCCCCCATCTCTTATTTTCAAAAGAATTTGAAGATTGATTACAATGACACATCATTAATGAGAGTAGGCAGGGTATGATACAGGGTATGTACTATATATGTAAAGCCTTGGGGCTGTGGTCAATGCATGCACTAAAACGGTGTAAGCAGGTTCCCAGAACAAGTAAAAAGAATTGGGACCGATGCACTTTGCTTGAACAGAATTTGCACTCACACCTGATATTCACTATCAGTGGTTGACTGTATTTTACAGATATGTCATCTCTCTCTTACCCTTCTTTGGTGGGGGTGGTGATGGTGTCCGTGCTGGCGTTGATTCTTCTCCACCCATGTTTGCTTTTCTGAGAGGGAATGTAACAGGGTTGGGGTCAATTCCAATTTCATTAGAAATTCCTATTTAATTATTGAATTCATTCATGAAGTGGAGAATTTATATTGAATTTCAACAATCTTTCAAGTTATTGAATTGGAATTAGACTTTATGGACTTTTTAAAATTGGAATTTCATTGGAATTGTAAAACATTTAATCTGTGGAATTGAATTAAATTGGAATTCAGTATTATTACATTTCCCAGTTAATGCAATGTATCAAACATTGACTGCAGGATTTGTATTTCTATAGTTCCAGTATAGTACGGCTGTGTGAACAGTCACATGATCAGTCTGAAAGCCTGAGGGAATTGAATTTGTGGAATTGTTGTGACATAATATTGAATTGGGAATTTAATTCTTGGAATTTACCTAACATTGGAATGGAGAGGAATTTAGTTCTCTGAATTCAAAGACTGACCTGGAATTTTAATTGAATTAAATTTACAGATATAATTAAATTATTTCTCATTGAATTTGTGGAATTACAGGCCCAGTGCAGTTAAAAATGTGATTTCCCTGTGTTTTATATATACTAACACACTTTGAGGTTGGAATACTGTGAAATTGATGATAATGTCCTTTTAGTGTAAGAGCTGTTTTAAAAGACCGCTTGAAACTTCAGCCTGTTTTGGTGGGATGGAGTGTTGGCCTCCCTGGTGACATCCCCAGGTGGTAAATTAGTTAGTAGACCAATAAGAAAGAGCGTTCCAAACCTCTGCCAATAACAGATAGTTTCACCTCCCCAACCAGACCACTCCCAGACAGTCTTATCAACATTTTTGTTTGAGAAATTGCTCTTTGCTAAGAAGCTTTGTGTTAGTTTTTAACCATTTTAATTGAAAACAATCACAGAAAGGTACTTAATTGTTAGCCAAAACTGATTTGATAGAGATAAAAACAGCTGCATTGGACCTTTAACTCAACCCATGAACATAAAAATATTATTTGGGTTGAATAGTACGTCATGTCTGCACTGTAGCTGCTAGGGCTGGGTGGATACCAGTATTACAATATTTTTCCCATGGCAAAAATGAAAATACGAAGCAGACCTTTGGTCCTTTAAATACCTGCTGTATGTAAGATATTGTGTGCTATAGCTTGAAAAATAATTACATGTGACACTGGATGGCAACATAATGATGTTTGTTTCCAACATTAGGGTTGTTTTCCTAAAGAAGTTTAATCCACCTCATGTTTTGTTTCCTTGCCACCTTACTAAGGAATATTGTGATATTGGTATCGTCACGGCCTTAGTAGCTACACTACATGGCCAGATGTATGTGGACACCCCTTCAAATTAGTGGATTCAGCTATTTCAGCCATACCCGTTGATGACACGTGTTTAAAATTGAGCACACAGCCATGCAATCTCCATAGACAAACATTGGCAGTAGAATGGCCCATACTGAAGAGATCAGTGACTTTCAACGTGGCACCGTCATAGGATTCCTCCTTTCCAACAAGTCAGTTCGTAACATTTCTGCCCTGCTAGAGCTGCCTTGGGCAACTGTAAGTGTTGTTATTGGGAAGTGGAAACGTCTAGGAGCAACAATGGCTCAGCCTCAAAGTGGTAGGCCACACAAGCTCACAGAACGGGACCACGAGTGCTGAAGCGTGTAAAAATCTGTCCTCGGTTGCAACACTCACTACCGAGTTCCAAACTGCCTCTGGAAGCAACATCAGCACAAAAACTGTTCTTCGGGACCTTCATTAAATGGTTTTCCATGGCCGAGCAGCCGCGCACAAGCCTAAGATCACCATGCGCAATGCCAAGCGTTGGCTGGAGCAGTGGAAACACGTTCTCTGGAGTGATCAATCACTCTTCACCATCTGGCAGTCCGGAGGACAAATCTGGGTTTGGCGGATGCCAGGAGAACGCTACCTGCCCCAATGCATAGTGCCATTTCTAAAGTTTGGTGTGGGAGGAATAATGGTCTGGGGCTGTTTCATTGTTCGAGCTAGGCCCCTTAGTTCCAGTGAAGGGAAATCTTAACGCTACACCATAAAATGACATATTAGACGATTCTGTGCTTCCAGCTTTGTGGCAACAGTTTGAGGAAGACCCTTTCCTGCTTCAGCATAATGCCCCCATGCACAGAGCGAGGTCCATACAGAAATGGGTTATTGAGATCGGTGTAGAAGAACTTGACTTGCCTTCACAGAGCCCTGACCTCAACCACATCAACACCTTTGGGATGAATGCGAACGCCAACTGCGAGCCAGGCCCAATCGCCCAACATCAGTGCCTGACCTCTAATGCTCTTGTAGCTGAATGGAAGCAAGTCCCCGCAGTAATGCTCCAACGTTTAGTGGAAAACCTTCCCAGAAGAGTGGAGACTGTTATAGCAGCAAAGGGGTCGCCATATTAATGCCCATGATTTTGGAATTAAATGTTTGACGAGTAGGTGTCCATATACTTTTGGCCATGTAGTGTATCGCAGTCTGCTAAGCGTCACATACAAACAGATATATGGTCTGTATGTGCTGGGTGCCTCCTTGTTGCTGTCAACTCAAGGATCGGAAACTTTTGCAAATGATGTTAAATGCAGTAATACAATCAGTACATGTACAACATATGTGGAACTGTCATTTAACTGCACTCAAGTTGATGTCTGTTTTTTTACTCTTTTTGCAGATCTACAATGAGAAAAGAAGGCAGTTCAGCCTGGTAAAGAATTCTCCTTATGAGATGGTGGAGAAGGTAGCTTCAGACATCGAGAAGCTACTTGCCAAGAAACGCAAAGCACTTGATGTAAGTACGCAATTTGACTTCTATTTATTTCACAAAAAAATACTACATTTAGTGGCAGTTTGACAGACAGATTTAGCTCGGTCCGGGGCAAAAAAAAGTTCAATTGTGAATCGCCATTGAAAATGCTTCTTAATCCAAGATTCCCTACTGGAAATTTCACACAAAATGAACACATTTCAAATGCAATATATTCCTATTGCGAACGCAATGACTTGATAACCTGCTCCCAATACATTTTGAATCTAAAAGGACGTTGGAGGCGACTTATGGTAGAGAAATGAACATTCAATTCTCTGGCAACAGCTCTGGTGGATATTCCTGCAGTCAGCATGCCAATTGCACGCTCCCTCAAAACTTATGGCATTGTGTTGTGTGACAAACTTCATATTTTAGAGTGGCATTTTGCTGTCCCCAGCCCAAGGTGCACCTGTGTAATGATCATGCTGTTTAATCAGCTTTTTTATATGCCGCACCTGTCAGGTGGATGGATTATCTTGGCAAAGGAGAAATGGTCACTAACAGGAATGTAAACAAATTTGTGCACAACATTTGAGAGAAATAAGCTTTTTGTGTGTATGGAATATTTCTGTGATCTTTTATTTCAGCTCATGAAACATGGGACCAACACTTTACATGTCGCGTTTATATTTTTGTTCAGTTTATTTAGGAACAAAAAATGCACCCCAAACCATTTGGTGTTTAAGTTAAAATTCAAGTTACAGTAAACATTTGTTATTGTATAATTAATTTATAGTTTTAATATATGTCCAGGAAACTGCCCCATAATATAGAAGATGTATACGAACAATATAAGACAATGTTACATTTCCTTTTTGCACAAATTATAGACAGCTTCTACAAACATTGTAGTATAGCAATTCGATTTTTCCTTTTGCAATGCAAATATTGTACTGTATATCGATCAGGTCCTCTACCAATTTTTCCTATCAGCAGAATAAATTGTTTATAAAAGATAATATAAAAAATGAATTTTAAAAATGTGAATAGACTTACCTTCTTGGTACTAGTTTCTTCTGAGGCTGAGATTCTGATATAGTTGTGAAAAAAAGCATTGCACCAGCACCTATTTATACCTGCACAATAGAAAGTGAAATTCAGGTGAGGGGGGCTGTCTAGCTCTCCTATTGCTATACCCATTTCTTGTAAATGGGGCCATTCTAGTCATAAAGGGACCATAGGTTTACTTTCAGTATAACTTTCACTTTTTTTGTACAGGTAAGAACATCAGGTGGTTATGTGATTTACACAGAAAGACAAATGCCCAGCTCTTTTAGTCTTCTAAACCCATTACATTTCTATGAAGTCAGACCATTTAGGCTATGAGGCTATGCTTATGAGGTGAAATAGACCCTTAACCGCCCATGTCCTCCGTCCTCCGTGAGCACTGAGGTTAAAGAGCTAGCAACCGGCATAGCAACCAGTATAGCAGACGTTTTGGTTCATTACGTAGGCCGGTCAGGGTTTGACCGTTTCTAGCAACGGCCCTAGCAACAGACGCTAACAGCTAATTGAATCCCGTTGTGACCCAGGGGTGGAAACCATTTGGCAGTGGACACTATTTGACATGGCAGGCCCTGTTATAAATAATGTGAATATAATTTTTTTAATATCCCTCCCATTCAACTAGGCCTATTCAAAATAAAGGGTAGGACCTTTGTTTTCTCTGTTCTCTAACCTGAACTCTTGAACCTGCAGAGGCTGGCCAGTGAAGCAGAACGTGTCCAGCGAGACCATCCCTGGCACGACAGCGTCAAGGTAACACTACTGTAACACACCCTACCAGCAGACAGTCTGCGTTTGTAATGTATAAAAGATTCAGCAGGGGGTCATGATACGAAGCACATCCCCTATTGATGTAATGATTATATCAACAGTAAATGTTCACACAACCATCATCATGCACTCCTCAAAGTCATCAATGACCTCCTCACCGCTGCTGGTACTGGTGCCCTCAACATCCTGTTTCTCCTTGACCTTACATAAGTATTCAGACCCTTTGCTACGAGACTCGAAATTTAGCACAGATGCATCCTGTTTCCATTGATAATACTTGAGATGTTTCTACAACTTGGAGTCCACCTGTGGTAAATTCAATTGATTGAACATGATTTAGAAAGGCATACACCTGTCTATATAAGGTCTCACAGTTGACAGTGCATATCAGAGAAAAAACCAAGCCATGAGGTGGAAGGAATTGCCCGTAGAGCCCCGAGACAGGATTGTGTCGAGGCACAGATCTGGGGAAGGGTACCAAAACATTTCTGCAGCATTCCAGGTCCCCAAGAACACAGTGGCCTCCATCATTCTTAAATGGAAGAAGTTTGGAACCACCAAGACTCTTCCTAGAGCTGGCCGCCGGGCCAAACTGAGCAATCGGGGAAGAAGGGCCTTGGTCAGGGAGGTGACCAAGAACCCGATGATCACTCTGATAGAGCTCCAGAGTTCCTCTGTGGAGATGAGAGAACATCCCAGAAGGGCAACCATCTCTGCAGCATTCCACCAATCAGGCCTTTATGGTAGAGTGGCCAGACGGAAGCCACTCTTCAGTAAAAGGCACATGGCAGCCTGCTTGGAGTTTGCTAAAAGGAACCTAAAGACTCAGACCATGAGAAACAAGATTCTCTGGTCTGATGAAAGCAAGCTTAAACGCTTTGGCCTGAATACCAAGCATCACGTCTGCAGGAAACCTGGCACCATCCCTACGGTGAAGCATGGTGGTGGCAGCATAATGCATTTTGGATGTTTTTCAGCGGCAGGGACTGGGAGACTAGTCAGGGTGAGGCAAAGATGAATGAAGCAAAGTACAGAGAGATCCTTGATGGAAACCTGCTCCAGAGCGCTCAGGACCTCAAACTGGGGTGAAGGTTCACCTTCCAACAGGACAACGACCCTAAGGACACAGCCAAGACAATGCAGGAATGACTTCGGGACAAGTCTCTGACTGTCCTTGAGTAGCCCAGCCAGAACCCTGACTTGAACCCGATCGAACAACTCTGGAGAGATTTGAAAATAGCGGTGCAGCAACTCTCCCCATCAAACCTGACAGAGTTTGAGAGGATTGGGAGAAACTCCCCAAATTCAGGTGTGCCAAGCTTGTAGCATCATACCCAAGAAGACTCAAGGCTGTAATCACTGCCAAAGGTGCTTCAACAAAGGGTCTGAATACTTATGTACATTTGATATTTCAGTTTTAAATTTGTTATACATTTGCAAAAATTTCTAAAAACCTGTTTTTGCTTTGTCATTATGGGGTTGTGTGTAGATTGATGAAGGGAAAAAATGTAATACATTTTAGAATAAGGCTGTAACCTAACAAAATGTGGAAAAAGGGGTCTGAATACTTTCCGATCGCACTGTATATTTGCAGCTGCTCGACTAAAAAAAATCTTGGTCGACCAAACAATCGACCAGTCGACTAAATTGTGTCAGCCCTAAAGTCAACACACCTATATTTTAGCATTAATTATCTTTTAAAATGCTAAATTTTCTCTAAGCCTCATGTCAAAATGTGTAGAATAGCATGAGATTAGATATAAAACCACACATTAGTCTCTTTGCCCAATGGCAAAATGTGTAAAATTGCAGGAAGTTAGCTGCTTCCACCCAAAATGTATTTCTGTCTATGCCACTGGTGATTCAATCCACAGGTTACATTATTCACCTTGTTTGGTCATTGTCAATTTACCACTAGGTTCATTTGGCTGTAACATCGAAAAGGCAGCATTCGGCAGGATTTTTGGTAGGGTGACCTGATTTTTCTAACTATGAACATTATTTTGCCCAAACAGATTGTGAACCCAAATATGTAACTGATTCACACCCCTTGACTTTCTCCACATTTTGTTGCGTTACAGCCTCACTTTAAAATGTATTAAATGTAGATTTCTTTTGTCACTGGCCTACACACAATGCACCATAATGTCAAAGTGGAATTATGTTTTTCAATTTTTTTTGTCAATAAGTTTTCAACCCCTTTGTTATGGCAAAGCTAAATAGGTTCAGGAGTAAAAATTTGCTTAACAAGTCACATAATAAGTTGCACTCCGTGTGCAATAGTATTTAACATAACTCTGTACCCCACACATACTGTACAGTTATTTGTAAGCAGTAACTTCCGTCACTCACTTCAGTTACTGCCTTTTACCTTGGTTTCACCGAGATTTGGGCTGCAGTTACTACGGTTTACCTTGGTATTATTTATTGTTGTTTGCTGATACAAGTGTCAAACTATATAACACTGACAGCCACATACAAATAAATCTATGAACACATGTTTTTGTTTAAAAAAAACTATCATAATGGAAATGTATTCCATTGGGTGTACCAAGCAAGAAGGCAGTAACTGCTGTCTAGGGTCAAAGGTCATGTCAGAGGCCAGGGTCAATATGAATAAAAAATAACCTCATAGTTAAACAGATAACTACATCTCCAATGATCAGACTACAATTCATTTGACTGGAAAATGTAAAAACGTTTAAGTCCTTTTTCTCAGTTTCAATCTATGAGCAGTCCCTGCTCTTTTACTTGGTAGGGCAGTATCGGTAGATGGGTAAAAAAAACACATTTAATATCCCTTTGAGCATGGTGAAGTTATAAATTATACTTTGAATGCATTCGCTACAAAGATACAGGCGTCCTTCCGAACATCTAATCAAATGGCTACCCAGACTATTTGCATGGTTCACATCAGGCAATGCTTCTTGTTAGCTTGCTAGCTATTCTGTAAGCTAGCTTGACATGCTAGAAAGTAATTGAAACAAGTTGGGAAAAAAGTAACTTCAAGAAACGTGGTTTATTATCTTCTGAAGCAATTGAGTGTCCTGTCTTCATTATAGAAGTTATATTTTGCTGTCTCACAAAACAAATTTAGTCAGTAAATTAAGCCATCTCCATTGTAAATACTCTTTCTGCCATACATGCCTTCAAACTACCGTAAACCCCCTTAAGTATTCCCTTACCTAAGGAAATATTTGAGGTTCTCTGTGCAAATTATTACCTAAGGTACTGTAACCAGGCCCTGGAACTCCCTCTGACTCTGAGTCCATCACCACCTTTCAGTTCCACCTAAAGCCCCACCTCTTCACCTTGGCCTACCCATAAGCCCCCCCCCCCCCCCCCCACATACACACACACACACACTCTCTCTCCCATACACACTCTTACACACACAGAATATTTTTTTTTACTATCCTTGTGGGGAACAAACAGTTGATTCCCAAACCTAACCCTTAACCTAACCTTAACCCCAAACCCCTAACCCTGAACCTAACCCTAACTCCTAAAGTTAACCCCTAACTTTAATTCTAACCCTAATTGTAACCATAAATCTAACCCCTAAGCCTAAAATAGCCTTTTAATGTGGTGACCGGCCAAATGTCCCCACTTGTCTGAATAATCCTGGTTTTACTATCCTTGTGAGGACTTCTGGTCTCCACAAGGATAGTAAAACCAAGAACACCCCCACACACACACAACACCTGCTGGCTCACTCATACACTGACACATCACACTCTTACCCTTCCTTGAGCTCTACCCCCCTTCTCTTTGTTTCATGATTTTTCTCCCTGCATTTTAGTCTGCCATTGTTTTCTTTGGATATCTGTTTTTTTTGTTTTGTTTCTACAATTGTAAAGTGACTGCTGAGTCCTACATACATTGACATTCCACTTTTCCACTTGGTTTGGTCCATTAGCCCATTGAGGCAGGACAGGGCCTGTGGACTCATCCCCCATCCCTCCCCTGCCACACCACCCCAGCCCTCCCAGCAGCAGTGACTCCCTCTGTGAGCCTCACCACTACTGGCTCGCTCTCTGTGTATGTGTAACAGTTTAACTTTGCGTCCGTCCCCTCGCCCCGACCCGGGCGCGAACCAGGGACCCTCTGCACACATCAACAACAGTCACCCACGAAGCATCGTTACCCATCGCTCCACAAAAGCGCGGCTCTTGCAGCGCAAGGGGAACCACTACTTCAAGGTCTCAGAGCAAGTGACGTCACCGATTGAAAGGCTATTAGCGCGCACCACCGCTAACTAGCTAGCCATTTCACATCCGTTACACTCACCCCCCTTTCGACCTCCTCCTTTTTCCGCAGCAACCAGTGATCCGGGTCACGGCACCAATGTAACAGTTTAACTTTACGGCCGCGCCAAACTGGTGACAGTTGTGAAAAAGTCAATAGTTGGAAGAGTTGCTTGGTTCGTTGAAAATAATGCCATTGATGACGAGATGCTTTTTTTCATTAATTAGGCTATTTTCACTTGAACTATATAGTCTGTCCACTACAACCTCAAGGTCAATATGGACACATATACAAAAAATGAATACTATATATGAATACATTTTTTATAAATTACCAAAGTTACCATAGATTGCCATAGATTACCTGTTAATTACCAAAATTACTTACGATTCCAAATATTTGGTAAATTACCGTTAGCTTTACAACTCTAGGCCAACTTGTCATCATCCATATTATATATGTTTTATTTTGCTCTCTACCAGGAATGGAACATGACGTATTACGATTCCAAGGCAGAGCTAGACTATGTGAGTAAAAAGTGAAAAGCTAATTTCTACACATCCTCTCTCATTTGTTGATTAAGCTTTTGAAATCTGCTGAAGAAAGAAGTGGTAGTAATATTGTGTGTGTGTGTGTGTGTGTGTGTGTGTGTGTGTGTGTGTGTGTGTGTGTGTGTGTGTGTGTGTGTGCGCGTGTGCGTGTGCGTGTGCGTGTGTGTGTGTGTGCGTGTGTATGTATCTACATGTGTACGTGTGTTAGCAGTACTCCCTGCAAGATGGTGATGGGGAAACAGTGAGCCCTCCACTACAGGTGGAGTTTGTGTATGACCCTAACTTCAAAAATAAGGTCAACTACTCCTTCACAGCCGTTCAGATCCCCACAGACATCTACAAAGGAGGTGAGTTTCACATTAGTGCAATGGACAATGAATGTCTTATTATTATAATATTTAGCAGTCATTTGCTGCTCAGTTGAGACTACGGCCCTGTACATACTTGGGTAGTACAACTGATGTACAACACATATGACACAATGGTTGTGAAACAACAAATATTTTGGCAGAGAGTTTGTCTCCTCAATAATGTAGAGTGTTTTACAATCTTAATTTAGACAGGTGGAAAGTATAAGGTTTACTAGTTAGTAGAGGGGAGAACAGCAGCGCTTGACTTGGACTCAATAAGTACCGGTACTCCATTTTGGGTGCCAGTACTGTTTATATTTAGGTGTAGAAGCTCCACAATTCTTTTGAGCTAATATTCTATAAGAGGAACAGGAGCTCAAGCAGCACAAATTTGAGGTGCTTGTACTCCTCTCCGGGGAGCTCCTGCCCATGTCAATCAATGGAGAACAGAAATGTTGTGGTGTTCTACTCATTAATACAAATTAAATAACAAAAATATAGTCGTTGCATAAGTATTCACCCTCTTTGTTTAGGCAAGTCTAAATTAGTTCAGAAGTAAACATTTCCAATCACAGATTTAAATACAAAGACCCAGGAGCTTTTCAAAAGCCTCATAAAGAAAAGGGCAGTGATTGGTAGATGTGTACCAATAATAAATCAGTCATTGAATATATCTTTAAGCATGGTCAAGTTAATAATTATGCTGTGGATGATGTATTAAACCACCCACACACCTCAAGCATGGTGTAGTTGCATTGTGGTATAGGTATGCTTGACATCGGCAAAGACTGAGGAGTTTTTCCAGAATGAAAATAAATGGGACGGAGCTAAGCACAGGCAAAATCCTAGGAAAACCTGCTTCAGTCCACTTTACACCAGACACTAAAAGAGGAATTCACCTTTCAGGAGGACAATGACCTACAATATATATACAAAAGTATATGGACACCCCTTCAAATGAGTGGTTTCGGCTATTTCAGCCACACCCATTGCTGACAGGTGTATAAAATCGAGCACACAGCCATGCAATCTCCATAGACAAACATTGGCAGTAGAATGGCCTTACTGAAGATCTCAGTGACTTTGAACGTGGCACCAACAAGTCAGTTTGTCAAATGTATGCGCTGCTATAGCTGCCCCAGTCAAGTGTAACTGCTGTTATTGTGAAGTGGAAACGTCTAGGAGCAACAACGGCTCAGCCGCGAAGTGGTAGGCCACACAAGCTCACAGAACGGGACCGCCGAGTCCTGAAGCGCATAGCACATAAAAAAAACATCTGTCATCGGTTGCAACACTCACTACGTCAGCACAGTAACTGTTTCTCGGTGAGCTTCATGAAATGGGTTTCCATGGCTTAGCAGCCACACACAAGCCTAAGATCACCATGTGCAATGCCAAGCGTTGGTTGGAGTGGTGTAAAGCTCGCCGCCATTGGATTCTGGAGCAGTGGAAACGTGTTCTCTGGAGTGATGGATCACGCTTCACCATGTGGCAGTCCGACGGACAAATCTGAGTTTGGCGGATGCCAGGAGAACGCTACCTGCCCCAATGCATAGTGCCAACTGTAAAGTTTGGTAGAGGAGGAATCTGGGGCTGTTTTTCATGGTTTGGGCTAGGCCCCTTAGTTCCAGTGAAGGAAAATCTTAACGCTAGAGCATACAATGACATTCTAGACGATTCTGTTTGGGGGAAGGCCCTTTCCTGTTTCAACATGATAATGCCCCCGTGCACAAACCGAGGTCCATACAGGAATGGTTTGTCGAGATTGATGTGGAAGAAGTTGGCTGGCCTGCACAGAGCCCTAACCTCAACCCCATCGAACACCTTTGGGATCAATTGGAACACAGACTGCGATCCAGGCCTAATCGCCCAACATCAGTGCCCGACCTCACTAATGCTCTTGTGGCTGAATGAAAGCAAGTCCCCGCTGCAATATTCCAACGTCTAGTGGAAAACCTTCCCAGAAGTGTGGAGGCTGTTATAACAACAAAGGGGGGACCAACTCCATATTAATGCCCATGATTTTGGAATGAGATGTTCGACGAGCAGGTGTCCACATACTTTTGGTCATTTGGTGTATCTGGACATTCAAAGACTTTCTGGACTCCCCTTTGTTGCTGCAATAACACTCTCCAGCTCCAACATCCTAACCAATCACAAGTTATTACTACTGATAATGGGATTATGAAATCATAAAAGGACTCATTATGCAACTAAAACGAGCTCAAGTCACATAGTCTCTAACAGATTAATGGGCAAATATTGCACAATACAGTTGGCAAAGCTCTTTTGAGACTTACACAAGAAGACTCTGCCAAAGGTGTTTCTAGCAAGTATTAACCTCCTGAGTCAATACATATCTAATCAAGGTATATTAGTGTTTTAGCTTTCATTCATCTTTAAAAAATATATATAATTTTTCTTTCACTTTGACAATACAGTGTATTTTGTGTAGATCGTTGACAAAAAATTGCAATTAAATCCAGTTTAATCCCACTTTGTAACAAAATGTGAAAAAGTTCAAGGGTGTGTAGACTTTCTATAGGCACTGTAAGTGAGATCAATCCGTCTTCTACCTGGTCTTTCCCTTCAGCCCCAGTGATTCTAAATGAGCTGAACTGGACACAGGCGCTGGAGAAGGTGTTTATGGAGAACAGTCAAGAGGATCCTTCACTACTCTGGCAGGCATTTGGTAGCGCCACTGGGGTCACCCGCTACTACCCAGGTACATGATGTCCTTATAACAGGAATACATGGTGCCCTTATTACAGGAATACAGGATGCCCTTATTACAGGAATAAATTATGTCTTTATTACAGGAATGTAGGATGCCCTTATTACATGAAGACATGATGTCCTTATTACAGCAATACAAGATGTTGTTATTACAGGAATACATGATGTCCTTATTACAGCAATACAAGATGTTGTTATTACATGAAGACAGGATGTCCTTATTACAGCAATACAAGATGTTGTTATTACAGGAATACATGATGTCCTTATTACAGCAAGACAAGATGTTGTTATTACAGGAATACAGGATGTCCTTATTACAGCAATACAAGATGTTGTTATTACAGGAATACATGATGTCCTTATTAGAATTATAGGATCTCTTTGGGCCTTTCCTTCACGACAATGCAATATACTGTAAAGCAATAAACGTTTACTTAAATGTGAATGGTTATATGGTTATATGAATGGTTGGAAATATGCTGGGTTGTGAAACTAAACTGAATGTCAGCAAGTCTGCACAATTGAAGTGTTCTATAATAACCCTCCTCTGTCTCATATATCTGTGTCCCACCCTATTCCCTATTATAGTGCCTTATTTTTAATCAGGGCACCCATTCCCTTTATAGTGCACTATTTTTTACTAGGGCCCCTAGTAGTGCACTACAGTATATAGGGAATAGGGTACCATTTGGGATGCACTCACTGAGTTTCTAGCTATAAACCTGTTATTTATCTATCATTTCTGGGCAACAATGAAGTACCTCACTGTGATTTGTTTCAATTAAAATGGTCAAAAATAAACTAAAATTGATTTCTGCCAAAGAACAATTTCTCAAGCTAGAATTTTGCTAGGACTGTCTGGGAGGGGTCTGAGTGGGGAGGTGAAAACTAGCTGTTACTGGCAGAGAGGTTAGGAACTCTCTTGGTCTACTAACTAATTTACTGCAAATAGCTCTTACGCGTTTTCATAATTTTCACAATGTCACAGTATTATTGCAACCTCATAGTGTGTAAATACTGTATATATAAAACACAGGAAAGTCAGGTTTTTGCACGGGTCCTTTAAGCATCTACTTCCTCAAAGAGGGCTTACTTGAAGGTTACAAAAACTCAAAGGAAAGTAATACCACAAAACCTATGAAATGTAAATACAATATTAGCTCCATTGTCTTATATATATATCATCGTCTGGTGGCATACTGGTAGGGGCAAATAAAAACTGCAAGTTACAATTCTATATGTTTTTATTGCCTTATCTGTAGCCACACCATGGAGGGCCCCTGATAAGATCGACCTTTATGATGTGAGGAGAAGGCCATGGTATGTGTTACCTATTCTGTTTTCTTTTAATAATTGATTTTGATTATGGTTGAAGAGTTCATTTTGAGAATTCTTCATTCTTTTTCATAAGGTACATCCAAGGGGCCTCATCCCCCAAAGACATGATCATACTCGTTGATGTGTGAGTTCTCTAATTTAAGTTCCAACAACTTAGTACCAAAATGACTGGTTACACTATAAGAGAGTGCAGTGCAGTGCAGTGCAGTGCAGTGCGCGCGTCTCATGATACCTTTCCCCTGTCCCCCCGCAGGAGTGGCAGTGTGAGCGGCCTCACTTTGAAGCTGATCAAGTCATCAGTGATGGAGATGCTGGACACTCTGTCTGATGACGACTATGTCAACGTGGCCAGGGTGAGTGTGTTTGTGATAGTGTGGTAGTTACTGTAGTTACACCTGGGATTTACTTTTTTGTTGTTGTTGTAGAATTCTATTTCGTACTATTTTCATAGACATCAGCATAAAACATGTTGCACAACCTTAAACAACACAGCAATCACTCATATGAACAGTTATACATTTGTTCATAACCAATTTCCTCCTTCACTAACAGTCTTTATCTCTTGCTGTCTATCTAGCCTGCTCTCACTGTCTTTATCTCTTGCTGTCTATCTAGCCTGCTCTCTCACTGTCTTTATCTCTTGCTGTCTATCTAGCCTGCTCTCTCACTGTCTTATCTCTTGCTGTCAATCTCGCCTGCTCTCTCACTGTCTATCTCTTGCTGTCAATCTAGCCTGCTCTGTCATTGTTCCTCAATCCCACTTCTGCTCTGTCATTCTCTTTCCTTTCTTGTTTCAGTTTAATGAAAAGGCAGAGGCAGTGGTCCCTTGCTTCAAACACCTGGTCCAGGCCAACGTTCGCAACAAGAAGATCTTCAAAGAGGCTGTAAAGCTCATGCAAGCTAAAGGCACCACAGACTACAAGTCTGGTTTCCACTTTGCCTTCAATCAGCTACTAAACGTAAATGACTTAAAGCTCAACACTCTGAACGACCGCATTCTGTACAAGTGATGGCCAATTCTTTAGGGCTCCTACTATGAAATAGACAAGGACATTTTCCAAAGAAAATGTGTGTGCTTGCTATTTTGTGCTTTGAGCAGGCACATGAAGGACATTTCATTACAGATAACAGGCCAACCAGCAGAACATTTAAGAGTGGCTCTCAATGACTCCGCGATGCATCGTGCCTAAGAACAGCCCATAGTCGTGGTATTTTGGCCATATGCCACACTTCAACTGTACATCTGTCAAGGTTGTGCGCTACTGGTGTAGAAGTCAGGTGCAGGAGAGCAGAGAGTTGTGATCAGGCGCACACTTTATTAGGCAGAAGCAAACAACCGTAGGACGCAACTGCATCAAACAAACTTCCAGCCAAAAGCGAAAGTGTAAAGCGCGACAAAGTCACAATGAAGCAAAAATGTTTAACAATAATAAACATACTACGGGTGAACACGGTACCCGGGAAAAAACCAGCCTGGCGCGTCACACAAAACACGTAGCAAAGAACAATTCCACACAAAGACATGGGGGGAACAGAGGAATATACACTGCTCAAAAAAATAAAGGGAACACTAAAATAACACATCCTAGATCTGAATGAATGAAATATTCTTATTAAATACTTTTTTCTTTACATAGTTGAATGTGCTGACAACAAAATCACACAAAAATTATCAATGGAAATCAAATTTATCAACCCATGGAGGTCTGGATTTGGAGTCACACTCAAAATTAAAGTGGAAAACCACACTACAGGCTGATCCAACTTTGATGTAATGTCCTTAAAACAAGTCAAAATGAGGCTCAGTAGTGTGTGTGGCCTCCACGTGCCTGTATGACCTCCCTACAACGCCTGGGCATGCTCCTGATGAGGTGGCGGATGGTCTCCTGAGGGATCTCCTCCCAGACCTGGACTAAAGCATCCGCCAACTCCTGGACAGTCTGTGGTGCAACGTGGCGTTGGTGGATGGAGCGAGACATGATGTCCCAGATGTGCTCAATTGGATTCAGGTCTGGGGAACAGGCGGGCCAGTCCATAGCATCAATGCCTTCCTCTTGCAGGAACTGCTGACACACTCCAGCCACATGAGGTCTAGCATTGTCTTGCATTAGGAGGAACCCAGGGCCAACCGTACCAGCATATGGTCTCACTCACAAGGGGTCTGAGGATCTCATCTCGGTACCTAATGGCAGTCAGGCTACCTCTGGCGAGCACATGGAGGGCTGTGCGGCCCCCCAAAGAAATGCCACCCCACACCATGACTGATCCACCGCCAAACCGGTCATACTGGAGGATGTTGCAGGCAGCAGAACGTTCTCCACGGCGTCTCCAGACTCTGTCACGTCTGTCACATGCTCAGTGTGAACCTGCTTTCATCTGTGAAGAGCACAGGGCGCCAGTGGCGAATTTGCCAATCTTGGTGTTCTCTGGCAAATGCCAAACGTCCTGCACGGTGTTGGGCTGTAAGCACACCCCCCACCTGTGGACGTCGGGCCCTCATACCACCCTCATGGAGTCTGTTTCTGACCGTTTGAGCAGACACATGCACATTTGTGGCCTGCTGGAGGTCATTTTGCAGGGCTCTGGCAGTGCTCCTCCTGCTCCTCCTTGCACAAAGGCGGAGGTAGCGGTCCTGCTGCTGGGTTGTTGCCCTCCTACAGCCTCCTCCACGTCTCCTGATGTACTGGCCTGTCTCCTGGTAGCGCCTCCATGCTCTGGACACTACGCTGACAGACACAGCAAACCTTCTTGCCACAGCTCGCATTGATGTGCTGCACTACCTGAGCCACTTGTGTGTATTGTATCATGCTACCACTAGAGTGAAAGCACCGCCAGCATTCAAAAGTGACCAAAACATCAGCCATGAAGCATAGGAACTGAGAAGTGGTCTGTGGTCACCACCTGCAGAACCACTCCTTTATTGGGGGTGTCTTGCTAATTGCCTATAATTTCCACCTGTTGTCTATTCCATTTGCACAACAGCATGTGAAATTTATTGTCAATCAGTGTTGCTTCCTAAGTGGACAGTTTGATTTCACAGAAGTGTGATTGACTTGGAGTTACATTGTGTTGTTTAAGTGTTCCCTTTATTTTTTTGAGCAGTGTATATATGCAGTGTGATTAGGGAATGTAAACCAGGTGTGCGGGGGAACAAGACAAAACAAATGGAACAATGAAAAATGGAGCGGCGATGGCTAGACGGCCGGTGACGTCGAACGCCGCCTGAACAAGGAGGGGAGCCGACTTCGGCGAAGGTCGTGACAGTACCCCCCCTTGACGCGCGGCTCCAGCGGTGCGCCGACACCGGCCTCAGGCACGACCCGGAGGGCGAGTCACCGGGCGATCCGGATGGCGACGGTGGAACTCCTGCATCATTTCAGGGTCCAACACGTCCGCCGCCGGAACCCAGCATCTCTCCTCCGGACCGTACCCCTCCCACTCCACGAGATACTGAAGGCCCCTCGCCCGATGCCTCGAATCCAGGATGGAACTGACAGAGTACACTCGATGTCCAGAGGGGGCGGAGGAACCTCCCGCACCTCAGACTCCTGGAGTGGACCAACCACCACCGGCCTGTGGAGAGACACATGGAACGAGGGGTTAATACGGTAATCGGGGGGAGCTGTAACCTGTAACACACCTTGTTCACTCTCCTCAGGACTTTGAATGGCTCCGCAAACCGCGGACCCAGCTTCCGGCAGGGCAGGCGGAGGGGCAGGTTTCGGGTCGAGAGCCAGACCCGGTCCCCCGGTGCGAACACCGAGGCCTCACTGCGGTGACGGTCTGCGCTGTTTTTTTGGCGCAGCGCGGCCTGCTGGAGGTGAACATGGGCAGCTTCCCATGTCTCCTCCGCGCGCCTGAACCAGTCATCCACTGCAGGAACCTTGGTCTGACTCTGATGCCAAAACCCGGCTGGTACCCCAATACGCACTGAAAGGGGGAGAGATAGTGGAGGAGTGGCGGAGCGAGTTCTGCGCCATCTCGGCCCAGGGCACGAACACCACTTACCCCCCCGGCCGGTTCTGGCAATAAGACTGCAGAAACCTGCTCACATCCTGGTTCACTCTCTCCACCTGCCCATTACTCTCGGGGTGAAAACCTGAGGTGAGGCTGATCGAGACCCCCAGACGTTCCATGAACGCCCTCCAGACTCTCGATGTGAACTGGGAACCTCGATCAGACACTATATCCTCAGGCACCCCGTAGTGCCAGAAGACGTGTGTAAACAAGGCCTCCGCAGTCTGTAGGGCCATAGGGAGACCGGGCAGAGGGAGGAGGCGACAGAACTTAAAGAAACGATCCACAACGACCAGGATCGTGGTGTTTCCCTGTGAGGGAGGAAGATCGGTCAGAAAATCCACCGACAGGTGTGACCAAGGCCGTTGTGGAACGGGTAAGGGATGTAGCTTAACTCTGGGCAGGTGTCTAGGAGCCTTACACTGGGCGCACACTGAGCAGGAGGAAACATAAACCCTCACGTCCTTGGCCAAGGTAGGCCACCAGTACTTCCCACTCAGACAGCGCACGGTCCGACCGATCCCCGGATGACCAGAGGGTGACGTGTGGGCCCAATAGATCAACTGGTCACGGACAGGAGACGGAACGTACAGATGCCCGACGGGACACTGGAGGGGAGTGGGCTCTGTATTTAACGCCTGCTCAATGTCCGCGTCCAGCTCCCACACGACCGGCGCTACCACGCAGGAGGCCAGGAGTATGGGAGTCTGATCCATGGGCCTCTCCTCTGTGTCATACAGCCGGGACAGTGCATCTGCCTTAACATGTTGGGAACCTGGTCTGTAGGGGAGGGTAAACACAAAACAGGTAAAAAACATGGCCCACCTTGCCTGACGAGAATTCAGTCTCCTCGCTGCCCGGATGTACTCCAGGTTGCAGTGGTCAGTCCAGATGAGGAAATGTTGTTTAGCCCCCTCAAGCCAATGTCTCCACGCCTTCAAAGCTTTAACCACAGCCAACAACTCTCGGGATGAGCTTCTTCGGGAAGAAAGCACAGGGGCGGAGCTTCGGTGGCGTACCCTAGCGCTGAGAGACCACGGCTCCTATCCCAGCCTGGGACGCGTCCACCTCCACTATGAACGCCAAAGAGGGATCCGAATGGGCCAGCACGGGAGCCGAGGTAAACAGAGCCCTTAGGTGCTCAAAAGCCCTGTCCGCCTCAGCCGACCACTGCAAACGTACATGACCCCCCTTCAGCAGTGAGGTAATGGGAGCAGCCACCTGGCCAAAACCCCGGATAAATCTTCGGTAGTAATTGGCAAACCCTAAAAACCGCTGCACCTCCTTTACCGTGGTGGGAGTCTGCCAATTACGCATGGCTGAAATGCGGTCACTCTCCATCTCCACCCCTGATGTGGAAATGCGATACCCTAGGAAGGAGATGGCCTGCTGAAAGAACAGGCATTTCTCAGCCTTGACGTACAGGTCATGCTCCAACAGTCGTCCAAGTACCCTGCGCACCAAGGACACATGCTCGGCGCGTGTAGCGGAGTATATCAGAATGTCATCGATCTACACCCTGCCCGTGCAGGTCCCTGAAAATCTTGTCTACAAAGGATTGGAAGACTGATGGAGCATTCCTCAACCTGTACGGCATGACGAGGTACTCATAATGGCCTGAGGTGGTACTAAACGCCGTCTTCCACTCGTCTCCCTCCCGGATACGCACCAGGTTGTAAGCGCTCCTGAGATCCAGTTTAGTGAAGAAGCACGCCCCGTGCATTGACTCAATCGCCGTGGCGATGAGAGGTAGCGGGTAACTGTACCTCACCGTGATTTGATTTAGACCTCAATACATGGGCACAGACCTCCCTCCTTCTTCTTCTTCACGAAAAGAAACTCGAGGAGGCAGGTGAAGTGGAGGACCGAATGTACCCCTGACGCAGGGATTCAAAGACATATGTCTCCATAGCCGCCGTCTCCACTTGCGACAGGGGATACACGTGACTCCTGGGAAGTGTAGCGTCTACCAGGAGATTTATCGCACAATCCCCCCGTCGATGGGGTGGTAATTGAGTCGCCTTCTTTTTGGGGAAGGCGAGAGCCAAATCGGCATATTCTGGGGGGGTGTGCACGGTGGAGACCTGGTCTGGACTTTCTACCGTGGTAGCACCAACGGAAACCCCTACACACCTCCCTGAGCACTCTCGCGACCACCCCGTGAGAGCCCTCTGTTGCCATGAAATGGTGGGGTCATGACGAGCCAACCAGGGACGGCCTAGTACCACGGGAAACGCAGGAGAGTCAATGAGAAAGAGACTGATTTTCTCCTCGTGACCCTCCTAAACTAAGGGCGAACGCTCTGTCGATAAAATTCCCAGCCGCGCCTGATCGACAAGCGCCTTATGCTGGGAATGCGGGGAAAACTCAGGAAAACAAACATTAACAAACAGGTGGACAACAGAGGACTCTGGATGAGAGTGGTGCAAACTCACCTGGGGTGACGCCAGAGAGCCCTGCCTGCTGCCTCGACTCCCAGAGGGACCAACCCTGCACCGACCGGCAGTGTGCCCTCTGCGGCCACAGATAGTGCACGTGAAGGCCCCTCCTCCAGCCTCCCTAAGCGCAGCCCCTCCCAGCTCCATTGGCACCGGAGCGGTGGTGCTGGAAGATGGAACCGACAGAGCCCTCTCTGGACGTCCGCGGGTAACCAGCAGGTTATCCAACCGAATGGACAGATCCACCAGTTGGTCAAAGGTGATGGTGGCATCCCTGCAGGCCAACTCCCGACAGACGTCCTCGCGCAGGCTGCATCTGTAGTGGTCGATAAGGGCCCTGTCGTTCCATCCTGCTCCGGCGGCCAAGGTCCGAAATTCCAGGGCGAACTCCTGGGCGCTCCTCGTCCCCTGCCTCAGGTGGAAGAGCCGTTCCCCCGCCGCTCTACCCTCGGGCGGATGGTCGAAGACTGCCCGGAAGCGGTGGATGAACTCCTCAAAGTGGTCCAACACCGTATCTCCTTCTCCCCACACGGCGTTTGCCCACTCTAGAGCTCTCCCCGAGAGGCACGAGACGAGGGCGGACAACCTCTCTCTTCCCGAAGGAGCTGGATGAACGGTGGCCAGTTGGAGCGGCGAAGGCCGGTGACGTCGACCACCAAACGACGCCCGAACTAGGAGGGGAGCCGACTTCCAGCGGAAGTCGTGACAACATCACATGCGACTTGTAATAAGACTTTGCAATTAATATGATCAAAGTTTATTAAACTGAATATCCGAATTTACTGAATACCATTTAACATTATAGTAAAAACATTTGCAATCAAGTATTATTTAATAACTGTAAAATGAATGGATTCACATACTTAAGTTACAAGGCAATACTGACATTAACAAAACCTAATTCTAGGCATATAGATCCTAAGGTTAACTTACAAGACAAAGCATGAACAAAGAGATGCCTACTAGACTAGAAGCCTAGGAAATGAGAATTGATCATACAACTTTCCTCCATAGACTGGAAACAGGATAAGAGAGAGGACAAAGGCATTTAATTCCATCCATAACATCTGAAGGTGTAACTCTTTTAACCCACAACCAACCACCATTGACCAATCAAACGATACCAAGTTTAGCGTAACCTGACCAACAAACCCAATCTCCACAGGGTGTGACAGCATAGATTCTAAAGGCTTGTGTGGGGGATGAGACCAATTCCAGAGACGACCATCAAACTCTTTGCATAGAGTCATTTAGAGTTCACCCTGTATAGATACAAGTTACTACAGTGACCATACATCCATATAGATAGCATTAGAGTTATCCTCAGTGAACACGTTTAAGATTGATACCAAACATGGATACTATAGTATTATTATATCACACATTCAATAGTCAGTCCTCTGTATACTGTAACAGAGAGTATAACATTTTGGCTCCTCATAAGGAAAATGGCTGTCTAGTCCTTAGGCATTGTCCTTTGTGCTTTCCTTCTGTTCATGGCCATTTGCCATGCGGACCCAGAGGTGAAGGCATTGACCTTTGTGCTTTCCTTGGATTCCTGGCCATTTGCCATGCGGACCCAGAGGTTATAGAGAGCACATATATTAGGGCAGAGCCTACAGTGGTAAGAAAGATAGCTGTAATGACGTCTGTTTGTAGCTGGTGTGGAGGAGTCAGGCGCAGGACAGCAGATATGAGTAATAAACGTAATTTACTCAAAAATGTCACAAATACAACGCAATAATGCGAGCCCATAATAACGGACCGTATTACATAAAGACAATCACTCACAAACAAACATGGGGAACAGAGGGTTAAATAATTAACAAGTAATTGGGTGAGTGAAACAAGGTGTGTAAGACAAAGACAAAACAAATGGAAAATGAAAAGTGGATCGGCGATGGCTAGAAGGCCGGTGACGTCGACCGCCGCCCGAACAAGGAGAGGGACCGACTTCGGCGGAAGTCGTGACAATAGCAAACTAAATATGTAAAAACTAGCTAACATAAAGGAAATGACAGTGTAAAAATGATAGTTATACAAAGTCAAAGATATGAACTGTAACTCAGTAAAATCATTGAAATTGTTGCATGTTGCATTTCTACTTTTGTTCAGTATAGTTGTTTAAGGTCTTACAAAGACAGCGTGCAGTAACTGCATTTTATGGGTCATAGGTCAAATCAGTGGTCATGGTTGATATGCATAACACATTACTTCATAATAAGATAATACATCAGTGCATTATCACATATCTTCCTACAACATGCTGAATTTGAATACACTTTAAGCCATTTTTCTCAGTTTCACTGTTTGCGTAGTTACTGCTCTTTGCCTTTGTAGGGCATCATAGTGAAAGCCATATTAGGGGAGCAGCTCATCTTATTCCCTATATAGTGCACTACATTTTACCAGATCCCTATTTTTAAATAGGGTGCCCTTTGGGACATAGACACTGTTCCCCTCTTGCCTGCTTAATTCGTCACACACTTACAGTCTGTATTAATCATTCACTTGCTGTGTTTTGATTAATGTTAACATACACTCTTTCTGTTTCTCTTTCTAGAAGACCAATGTCCCGCGAGCTCACTGCAATAAAATAATCATGCTGTTCACTGATGGAGGAGAGGATCGAGCTCAGGACATCTTTGAGCAGTACAACTGGCCCAACAAAACGGTCCGTTTCTCAGAAACTAAACACACACACAAAACATTTCAATCACTATTTCATTGGTAACTTCATTTTTCCTTATTCATTGATGATTTCATTCTTGGAATCCATAAATGCGTCACTAGGGTTTAAAAAATTCCTCCTGCTTATTTCCTCCTGATTACAGGAATCTTCCAAATGGGATTTCTGGTCAAAGGATACCACAATGGATATCACAGTTGGCCGTGTATCTCTGTGTTAATGTCCCAGAATAAAGATGAATGGGTTCTTTGAATTCTCTTTCTCCTAAGGTGCGGGTCTTTACATTCTCTGTGGGGCAGCACAACTATGATGTCACACCCTTGCAATGGATAGCGTGTGCCAATAAAGGTGAGTGGGATCTGTGCAGGGGCTATTTTTCCTAACCAGCATCAGTGAAGATCCCTCTTGTCCAAAACTAGATGCAGTAGGGGGTTGTAACAAAATGGCCGTTTTCATTTCCTTGTGCCCTCATAAACATGACACTTGTCTGCTTAAGAGAAGTTACTGTAGTCTTTCAGTTTATAACCCCTAGCCTAGTTTATAAGCGCCTGATACACAACCTCCATCTTTACTCTCCCTCATCTGTGCCATAATTGTGAGCACTGTTTCTCATCCTATCTCTCTTTTTATTCCCCCCCCCCCCCCTCTCTCTCTCTGCTCTCGCTCTAGGTTTCTATTTTGAGATCCGCTCCATCTGTGCCATAAGGATTAACACCCAGGTGGGTTTGTCTAGTGCCTCTTACACAGCTGATCCTGGGTCAGCCAGTTCTCCTCCTGGCACTGCTTCCTGGAATCGTTGTTGTTTATCGGAGACTGACTCTAATGTAGCGTATATATTATTACCCTGAGGTTATTACTGTGAAGTGTTTTTCACTTACAGCTGGATGACAGGCAAAGATATAAAGTTGGACAAACTTTACTGAGCATCTTTCCATCAGCAACAGCACATAATCATGTGAATTTTTTTTCAGCTTCCTGTGTGACATCAGCATGAGTGCGTCCCTATTTTCTACATAGTACACTACTTTTAACCATATCCCTGTGTTCAAAGTAGTGCACTATAACGGGAATACAGTGCCATTTGGGACACAAGCTACAGAATGTGTAACATCAGTATTGCTACACAGTTGATGCCTGACTGTTTGCTATTCCTGTGTGTTGTTACCAGGAGTACCTGGATGTGCTGGGCCGCCCCATGGTCCTGGCAGGCAGCCGTGCCAAGCAGGTTCAGTGGACCAATGTCTATCAGGATGCCTTGGTGAGGTCACCTAGCTCAGAACATTCAGCTATACCTAATCTATAGTCTGAATGCCTGTCTGTTTGTGCTATCATGCCAACTTCATTGCAGTCAGTCGCTGTTTGGTATGACATTGAGTGACAAAGAGTTGGCATGATAGCACAAACAGACTGGCACTCATGCTAATTCATCTACATTGGACTTAAAGAGCGACTGCACTTCCTGCTTTGGCCAAATTCTTTATCAATGCTCATTAAGAAATGCTAGTGGCCATGACTGAAGGCAAACACGAGTTGTCTTGGGGGTGTGGTTTGAGGTGGGTCTTTCTTTGGGTTTGTCTTTGCCAGTCAATCAAAACAAACAAGAAAAGTAGCTAGCCATTTCGAGTTGAAACATTGAAAGCAAGCTGGCAACATGCATCAAACATGTCATCAAGTTTGCTTGGTTATGAGCTAGCTAGCTAATGTTAGCTAGCAGGGATAAAACCTTCAGGTTCAACGATAGCTATGCAAATCTATCTCTGACATTACACATAAGCGAGAGGCTATGTATTTATCTAGTTAGCCCACAGTATCACAGCCTAGTATCATAGCAGCGTAGCCTATAATGACATGTAGCTGTTTGACGGTTGACAGCCCAATAAAAAACTAGTTGGATGTAATCCATATCCTGGCCATCTGCCCAAGATTGTTGAACAACTTTCTGGAAGCCCATTTTCTCTAGAGCAGCTACTAACCACACGTCTTGTCTGGGGAAGAGGTTCCAGTGGGCGAGTTCGTTTTGCGCAGTGGTGGAAAAAGTAGGCTTCCCAATTTTTATACATGAGTAAAAGTAAAGATACCTTGATAGAAAATGACTCAAGTAAAAGTGAAAGTCACACAGCAAAATACTACTTGAGGAAAAGTCTAAAAGTAATAGGTTTTAAATATACTTAAATATAAAAAGTAAATGTCATTGCTAAAATATAAAATGTATCAAAAGTAAAAGTAAAAGTAGAAATCATTTCACATTCTTTATATTAAGAAAACCAGATGGGACCATTTTCTTGTTTTTTTAAATTTATGGATAGCCAGGGGCACACTCAGACATCATTTACAAATGAAGCCTTTTTGTTTAGTGAGATCACCAGATTAGAGGCAGTAGGCATGACCAGGGATGTGCTCTTGATTAGTGTGTGAATTGGACCATTTTCCTGTCCTGCTAAGCATTTGAAATGTAATAAGTACTTTTGGGTGTCAGGGAAAATATATGGAGAAAAAAGTACAGTCGTGGCCAAAAGTTTTGAGAATGACACAAATATTAATTTTCACAAAGTCTGCTGCCTCAGTTTGTATGATGGCAATTTGCATATACTCCAGAATGTTATGAAGAGTGATCAGATGAATTGCAATTAATTGCAAAGTCCCTCTTTGCCATGCAAATGAACTGAATCCCAAAAAAGCATTTCCACTGCATTTCAGCCCTGCCACAAAAGGACCAGCTGACATCATGTCAGTGATTCTCTCGTTAACACAGGCGTGAGTGTTGACGAGGACAAGGCTGAAGATCACTCTGTCATGCTGATTGAGTTCGAATAACAGACTGGAAGCTTCAAAAGGAGGGTGGTGCTTGGAATCATTGTTCTTCCTCTGTCAACCATGGTTACTTGCAAGGAAACACGTGCCATCATTATTGCTTTGCACAAAAATGGCTTCAAAGGCAAGGATATTGCTGCCAGTAAGATTGCACCTAAATCAACCATTTATCAGATCATCAAGAACTTCAAGGAGAGCGGTTCAATTGTTGTGAAGAAGGCTTCAGGGTGCCCAAGAAAGTCCAGCAAGCGCCAGGACCGTCTCCTAAAGTTGATTCAGCTGCGGGATCGGGGCACCACCAGTACATCTGCACGCACAGTGAGGCGAAGACTTTTGGAGGATGGCCTGGTGTCAAGAAGGGCAGCAAAGAAGCCACTTCTCTCCAGGAAAAACATCAGGGACAGACTGATATTCTGCAAAAGGTACAGGGATTGGACTGCTGAGGACTGGGGTAAAGTCATTTTCTCTGATGAATCCCCTTTCCGATTGTTTGGGGCATCCGGAGAAAAGCTTGTCCGGAGAAGACAAGGTGAGCGCTACCATCAGTCCTGTGTCATGCCAACAGTAAAGCATCCTGAGACCATTCATGTGTGGGGCTGCTTCTCAGCCAAGGGAGTGGGCTCACTCACAATTCTGCCTAAGAACACAGCCATGAATAAAGAATGGTACCAACACATCCTCCGAGAGCAACTTCTCCCAACCATCCAGGAACAGTTTGGTGACGAACAATGCCTTTTCCAGTATGATGGAGCACCTTGCCATAAGGCAAAAGTGATAACTAAGTGGCTCGGGGAACAAAACATCGATATTTTGGGTCCATGGCCAGGAAACTCCCCAACCTTAATCCCATTGAGAACTTGTGGTCAATCCTCAAGAGGCGGGTGGACAAACAAAAGCCCACAAATTCTGACAAACTCCAAGCATTGATTATGCAAGAATGGCCTGCCATCAGTCAGGATGTGGCCCAGAAGTTAATTGACAGCATGCCAGGGCGGATTGCAGAGGTCTTGAAAAAGAAGGGTCGACACTGCAAAAATTGACTCTGCATCAACTTCATGTAATTGTCAATAAAAGCCTTTGACACTTATGAAATGCTTGTAATTATACTTCAGTATTCCATAGTAACATCTGACAAAAATATCTAAAGACACTGAAGCAGAAAACTTTGTGGAAATTAATATTTGTGTCATTCTCAAAACTTTTGGCCACGACTTTACATTTGTTTCTTTAGGAATGTAGTGCATTAAAAGTAAAAGTTGTCAAAAATATAAATAGTAAAGTACAGATTGCCCCAAAAACGACTTAAGTAGTACTTTAAATTATTTTTCCTTAAGTACTTTACACCACTGGTTTTGAGTGCCCCGGTTGGGTGGGGTTTGCTCAGTTTCGACCATTCCATTGGTCCTCCTAAGGAGAGTTCTCCGTCCACCCAGGGCAACGGGCCATGCAAAGCGAACTTGCCCTGTCTTTTCCACTAAAATATGGTGGCACCATGTGGTAATAGGCAAAAGGGGGCATGAAATGTTGACATAATTATAATACAAACCAAACCCTTAAGTAAGTAATGACGCAGTCACTTACCAAACTCAAATTTGGACGAGACTGAATTCATGACCAAAATTATCCTATTTACACCTTGTAGTCAATTTTGACAATTCATGTTTCTGACTCATATTGATGCCACATAGGCTGTTTAAAACCAGAGAAGTCGGTTCTAAGGGCAGTTGACCGTACAGTATATACACATAGTCCACTGACAGAGACATACCATTGAGTGCTGTCACTCCTGCTTCCGCTGTTCCCCCCTGGTACTCGAGGGCGCCAGGCTCCTCAGCATTGCGCACTCCTGCCATCATCATTACACACACCTGCCTTCCCCCCATCACGCGCATCAGCAATTATTGGACTCACCTGGACTCAATCACCTTTGTCATTACCTTCCCTATATCTGTCTGGTTCCCTGCTCTGTTCCCTGCTTCTGCATTGATTGTCATACGTCCTTGTTTACCCGTGTGCTAATGCTGTTCCTGTCTTGTTCTATGTCTGTTCCCGATTAAATGTTTGACTCCCCGTACCTGCTTCTCATCTCCGGCATCGACCCTTACAAGTGCTCTGAAGGTGGATGATAATATATTCACATCTAATTTCTAAGTTCCATAAGCATTACAATCTCCTGTAATCATATAGTGAGGTGCCATTGCTCAATGTAGACACATTGGGGCGGTTTCCTAGACACAGATTAAGCCTAGGCCTGGATTATGATGTCTTCTGTTGGTAGTGTGGGGGAGGACTATTAGGGAAAACACTTAACGTTTTGTTCTTCTGTTTGTCTTGTTTCTTTATAGGGTCTGGGACTGGTTTTTACTGGAACCATGCCTGTTTTTAATCTCACCGTGGATGGAAACTCACAGGTGCAGTCATTTAAAACAGTTCACGTTGACCTAATGGACAATCTTTCTTTAATGAATCACAATTTCTTGAGGTTTCGTTTACTGGTTATTTTCTCCACAGAATCAGCTCATATTAGGTGTCATGGGGGTGGACGTGCATCTGGACGAAATCAAAAAGCTGACACCACGATACAACGTCAGTATACCGCATCATATCTTACTTCACACACGCTTGCATGCACACAAGTAATAATTTATTCTCTGCTTCGTAACTTTGCAGCTTGGAGCCAATGGGTACATATACGCCATCGACCCAAATGGATACCTTCTCCTGCATCCAAACCTTCACCCAAAGGTTATGTATAATTTATTCCCCCACTGAAAGATCACTGTGCAGTTTATAGGGAGCATTGTAAATAGATTGTAGATTGTACATTTCGATTTGATACAAAGTGAATGTGGTTGGATGTAGGTTAGATATAGAACCTAGTGTGTACTGCTTATTGCATGTCATTCCAATTAGCTAAGATAAGACTGCCACTGCATGTATTAAACTGAACATAGAATACAACTGAGATGTATTCAACTGAATGTGTTACTGTAAAACATGGGAATGATGTGATATCCCTAATGTGACTGGTGCTTTTCTGCAACAGCTGCTCGACCTACCAGAGCCTGTAACACTTGACTTCCTGGATGCTGAGGTGGAGGACAGCTCCAAACAGGAAGTGAGTATAATAACATGCACTGTGCCATAAATTATATACACTGAGTATACAAAACATTAAGAACACCTGGGCCCAGATTCACAAAACACTTCTTACGCAAGAACTTAAGAAGCGCCTCCCGGGTGGCGCAGTGGTCTAGGGCACTGCATCGCAGTGCTAACTGCGCCACCAGAGTCTCTGGGTTCGCGCCCAGGCTCTGTCGCAGCCGGCCGCGACCGGGAGGTCCGTGGGGCGACGCACAATTGGCATAGCGTCGTCCGGGGTAGGGAGGGTTTGGCCGGTAGGGATATCCTTGTCTCATCGCGCTCCAGCGACTCCTGTGGCGGGCCGGGCGCAGTGCGCGCCAACCAAGGGGGCCAGGTACACGGTGTTTCCTCCGACACATTGGTGCGGCTGGCTTCCGGGTTGGCGGCGCGCTGTGTTAAGAAGCAGTACGGCTGGTTGGGTTGTGCTTCGGAGGACGCATGGCTTTCGACCTTCGTCTCTCCCGAGCCCGTACGGGAGTTGTAGCGATGAGACAAGGTAGTAATTACTAGCGATTGGATACCACGAAAATTGGGGAGAAAATGGGATAAAAAAAAAAAAAAAAAAAAAAAAACAAATCTAGCTAGGAATGGCAATCATGTTAGCATATTTCCTACTGAGATTACTGTTCTAAAACATGCTCTTGGGTTAGACCATGGAGATGCGACAGCATATATATATTTTTTTTTTTATTTCACCTTTATTTAACCAGGTAGGCTAGTTGAGAACAAGTTCTCATTTACAACTGCGACCTGGCCAAGATAAAGCAAAGCAGTTCGACACATACAGCAACACAGAGTTACACATGGAATAAACAAACATACAATCAATAATACAGTAGAAAAATTCTATATACAGTGTGTGCAAATGAGGTAGGATAAGGGAGGTAAGGCAATAAATAGGCCATGGTGGCGAAGTAATTACAATATGGCAATTAAACACTGAACACTGCGTAGGTAACATACTATCTCTACATTCCAGATCCGCAAACATATGATTGATGGCAGACCGGGTGACATGCAGATTAAGACGCTTGTAAAATCAATTGATGAGGCAAGTGTGTGTATGTGTGTGTTTATTTGTTAATTACTTCACACCTAGGCAATATATCAGGTATACTTTACTTCACATACTTAATTCACAGTAATGACTTTGTCAACCCCAGTAAGCCAACAGCCATGGTCATGGACGGTTGATCAACACACTTACGTGAGAGCAAACCTATTTTAATATGTGGCTTTTCCCCCTTCATTGCAGCGATACATAGATGAGGGAGTTCGGAGTTACACCTGGACACCCATCAATGGTACAGACTACAGGTGAGAAGGCAGGAGATGGAGGTGTGGGTTGAAGGGTAGAGGTTTAGTTCTGGTAACCATAGCAATAGGATATGAACTGCTGAAGATGACAGGGTTGAGAGTGTAGGTGGACGGACTCTATATCTAGCAGCTTAATGGCGGTAGTGTCTTCTATTGAGCCTCAGACTTTGATTAATTCCCTCTGTTTTCTGTTGGGGATGCTGCCACTTGTAGTCTGGGCCTGGTACTGCCGCCCTACAGTGAATACTACATCCAGGCAGACCTGAGTGATGTGATGCTGCAGCTCCAGTGTGAGTACCACTGCCCACCCAGAGAGCCGCTGTCTCCCTTTAGCTCTGGTCCAGGGCGTTATGTGCGGCTTGATGACACTGATCCCGATGACATGGGCGGTTGATAACTTTTTCTCTCCGTTGCAGATCTGCAATCTTTGCTGCCCAGCTCCTTTGAATCAGGGGGACACGTGTTCCTGGCTCCCAGGTACAGAGATCTGTGTGTGTGTGTGTGTGTGTGTGTGTGTGTGTGTGTGTGTGTGTGTGTGTGTGTGTGTGTGTGTGTGTGTGTGTGTGTGTGTGTGTGTGTGTGTGTGTGTGTGTGTGTGTGTGTGTGTGATCTCATCTCTGTCTAACCATTCTTATTTTAGGGAATACTGCAAGCGTCTGCACATCTCTGACAACAACACACAGTTCCTGGAGAACTTCCTGTCTCTCATGGTGGAGATCACACCAGAATCTGAAGACTGTGAGTTTCTCTTCTTTATGTCAATGAGTTTGTAGAGTGGTTAGGGCCATGCCATTCACCATACTACACCAGCTTTGAACTGCTGAAGATGACATGGAATTGTGCAAAAAGCAAATTTTTCACCTATGATATTTTATAAAGACTGACGGGTTACATTAACTGTGTGTGTTCACAGGTGATCAAGGCCTCATTCACAACCTGATCTTGGATTCTGGAATCATCTGGCAGCTAGCATCTAGAGTGTGGAAGAACAAGGATATCCAAACGTGAGTGAACTCAACAAATAATAACCTATATCATTGATATTAAAACTAATTCATTTGAATAATAACAATATGTGAAACGTCTGAGTGAACTAAATTACTTTTTGCTTCAGGTATGGTTTCCTGGCATTATTTGCAGCCACAGACGGAGGTGTAACCCGGGTCTTCCCCAACTCGTGAGTGTGTCTTTGAGCAGTTACAGATATCACTCTGACTAATAAAATGTACTGTTTGTTTGTTTGTTAATAATTGCATGCCTTTCCTGTCTGTGAGCATTATGGCAGTTGAATGTGAGTATGCTTGAATACTTAGGCATTGCTCAAGCAATACTGCTTGAATACTTATGTATTTCTCAAGCAATACTGCTTGAATACTCAACCAATACTGCGTGAATGTGAAATGTTTTGTGCTTCCAAGGGCTGCTGAGTCGTGGGATGAGGACCCTGAGCCCTTCAACTCCAACTACTACCGCCGCAGCCTTGACAACAAGGGCTATATGTTCAGAGCTCCACCCAGAGCCTGTGAGTAACACACACTGATATATATGCTACATGGCTAAAAGTATGAGGAAACTCCTTCAAATTAGTGAATTTGGCTGACAGGTGTATAAATCTGAGCTCACAGCCATGCAATCTCCATAGACAAACAATGGCAGTAGAATGGCCCGTACTGAAGAGCTCAGTGACTTTCAACGTGGCACCGTCATAGGATGCCACATTTCCAACAAGTCAGTTCATAAAATGTCTGCCCTGCTAGAGCTGCCTCGGTAAACTGTAAATGCTGTTATTGTGAAGTGGAAATGTCTAGGAGCAACAACGGCTCAGCCGCGAGGTGGTAGGCCACACAAGCTCACATAACGGGACCGCCGAGTCCTGAAGCGAGTAGCACATAAAAATTGTCTGTGCCCGGTTGCAACACTCATTACAGTGTTCCAAACTGCCTCTGGAAGCAACGTCAGCACAAGAACTGTTGGGAGCTTCATGAAATGGGTTTTCATGACTGAGCAGCTGCACACAAGCCTAAGATCACCATGCGCAATGCCATGCATCTGGAATGGTGTAAAGGTCGCCGCCATTGGACTCTGGAGCAGTGGAAACACGTTCTCTGGAGTGATGAATCACGCTTCATCTGGCAGTCTGACAGATTAATCTGGGTTTGTCAGATGCCAGGAGAATGCTACCTGCCCGAATGCATAGTTCCAGCTGTAAAGTTTGGTGGAGGAGGAATAATGGTCTGGGGCTGCTTTTCTTAGTTTGGGCTAGCCCCCTTAGTTCCATTGAAGGGAAATATTAACGCTACAGCAAACAATGACATTCTAGAGGATTCTGTGCTTCCAACTTTGTGGCAACAGTTTGGGGGCAGGCCCTTTCATGTTTTAGCATGACAATGCCCGTGTGCACAAACCGATGTCCATACAGAAATGGTTTGTCGACATCGGTATGGAAGAACATAACTGGTCTGCACAGAGCCCTGACCTCAACCCCATCTAATACCTTTGGGATGAATTGGAAACCTGACTGCGAGCCAGGCCTAATCGCCCAACATCAGTGCCCGACCTCACTAATGCTCCTGTGGCTGAATGGAAGCAAATCCCTGCAGCAATGTTCCAACATCTAGTGGAAGCCTTCCCAGGAAGGTGGAGGCTGTTATAGCAGCAAAGGCGGGACCAACTCCATATTAATGCCCATGATTTTGGAATGAGATGTTCGACGAGCAGGTGTCCACATACTTTTGACCATGTAGTGTATATGACCTTGGAGATAAAAGACAGGTTTTTAGATAGCAAACAGGTTGTAGGCATTTAAATACATTTCACTCATATAACATGAAAATACATGATTCACACATTTAGTTTTTAACCTGTCAGGCTAACACAGATCAATCACTGCTTTCTGTTTGCATGAACTTTGACCCTGTTAAACTTTGTCATAGCCATGGATGATCCGGTGACCTCGGAGAATGGCACCATCGGAATCCTGGTCAGCACTGCCGTGGAAGTCAACCTGGGAGGCAAGAACCTGAAACCGGCAGGTAAAGCTGTTTTGGTTATGAATAAAGTAATTGGAGGAGGTGTTATCTTTTAATGTCAATGTTCCCTAGCGTTGCAAAATTCCAGGAACTTTCCTCAAATTCCCAGGAAATCTGGAATCCTCCAACCAGGATTTCTGGAAAACCTGGGAATTTAGGGAAAGTTACTGGAATTTTGCAACTCTAATGGCCTTAGATCCTGGTTGCTTTGTCCTGCTCCATCTTCTTAAAGTAGAAGTTCACCCAAAATCCCAAAACACCCAAGTGATTCCATAAATTGAAACTAGTTCAGTGGATGTTGCCCTCTCCCCCCCCCCTGTAGTGCTGCTGTACTGCTGTACTGAAACAGCTGAAAAATGGGTCATGTTACTCGTGACGTTGCTGGATGCAGGCTTCTCTCTTATCCGTTGCCAGTGTGGGCAACTGTTTTGTTTTATTGAAAGCGTATGGCCGAACTAGCTATTTTTGTCAAAAGTACTATCGGTTTTGAGTCAGGGAATGTGTACTTTTCCATCTAAAACATTTGCTATTATTTTATGTAATTATTTTATGAAGGCGACTGCCACAGCAGCGGAGATGAGTAACAACTACGCATGTGCGCCCTCGTGGGGAAGGGCCCTGCTACGAAGGAACGTCACGATATGCCTTTATATGGAGCTTGATGTCACAGATTCATTTTTTGGGGGCGGGAGACGGCGCTAGTGCGAAAGTTGATGGAGCATATCGCAGGTAAAATTAGTTACACAAAATGGAAAAGAGATGGCAGCTAGAGGAAGCTGGTGTTCGGTCCAGTGTTGCCAACTTAGCGACTTTGTCGCTATATTTAGCGAGTATTCAGACCCCTCTAGTGACACATTGTCAAAAAAGTGACTAGCGACAAATCTAGCGACTTTTTCTGGTGTTATTGGAGACTTTGAGACTCTGACGTGAAAGCACATATCGTTCTTACTCTTCTCAATGAGCAGCGGGTGCTGCCGTGGGCCCCACCCCGTCCCAAAACACTCACAGGCGGCCCATTCCTCGCGCAGCAGTCCCTCCCAGCTGCAGTCAGAGCAGGAGATGTTCACCCCTCCAAGTCCAGACTGCAAATGAATCGCGCATGCGGGAAGCCGCCGCTGGCTGATCCCGCCCTGGCTTACATTCAGGGCGTATGTAAAATGTTCTTTGTCTAACATAAATAAATCACTGCACAAAAATAAATCACTACATTTGACTCACACAGCCTCAGTCACTTACTCACCTTGTCCACTGTGTGTGTGCCTCTCTGTGACATAAGCTAAACATCTAGCTGGTTAGCTCATCATGTCTCAGTCTAAACTGTACACTCAAAAATATAGAAAGGAGTGGGAATCAAACCCTGAATTCAAAGGCTGGTTGAAGCCGTTTATTGGAGATGATACACGGGCATACTGCCTGTATTGTAAGGCTGATTTTTACGCCAAGGTTTGGCCCGGCAGGGATATCCTTGTCTCATCGCGCACTAGCGACCCCTGTGGCAGGCCGGGTGCAGTGCAGGCCGCGAGCTTGGGCTCGAACGACAAATCGAGCCTGGGCTCAAACCCAGAATCTCTGGTGGCACAGCTAGCAATGCAGTGCTTTAGACCACTGCGCCACCCGGGAGGCCCCAACCGATAGTACTTTGACAAAAATAACTAATTTGGCTGTTCGCTTTCAATAAAACAATGAATTTATCCACACTTTGCGGATTTCTGAATCATGAATTCACTGGCAACGGGAGCAGAGCAAGGCCTCCTCCTTTAGTGGGCTATCTCTTACTCTTCTGTTATCTCTATCTTTCATGGTCTGGTCTCATGGTTTTGTTTGAACTCTCCTGCTGACCAGTTGTGGGGGTGAAGCTAGACTTGGAAGCATGGGTAGACAAGTTCAAGATCTTGGCCAGCAACGTGTCTGACAGTCGTCAGGGCTCGCAAAAGGTACCGTATGAAAGGCTGGGTAAAAAAATGATCAGTCCTCTATGTGACTGCTGTCAAGTGACTTGAACAGATCCAGTCTAACGTTATTATGTCATGATGACTCTGATTTCCTTTGTACAGTGTGGGCCATCCAGAAGTTGTGAGATGGACTGCGAAGTCAACACTGACGTAAGAATTCATCTCCTATCACACAGGTGTCAAACTCATTCCACGGGGGGCCGAGTGTCTGCGGGTTTTCGCTCCTCCCTTGTACTTGATTGATGAATTAACATCACTAATTAGTTAGGAACTCCCCACACCTGGTTGTCTAGGGCTTTATTGAAAGGAAAAACCAAAAACCTGCAGACACTAGGCCCTCCGTGGAATGAGTTTGACACCCCTGTCCTATCACATAGCCCTACCCCAGGAAGAGTAGCTGCTGCTTTTGCAACAGCTAATGGGGATCCTAATACAAATACCAAATACCAAAATTGTACAAACTGCTGTCACAGTACACAACCAGACACAACCCACACACACATACAGTTTGACTAGTTCATGTCAACCAAGTGTCTGGGGAATTGTGGCGTGATTTGTTTGTGTGTGTGTCCAGTGCTGGTCTGTGTGACAGAGAGAATAAGAGAGAGTGTGAGAGTCTGTATGTGCCTGTCGGTAGTGATATAATAATCCAATCCAATTCCCTGTCTCTAGGACTTACTCTGCTATCTGATTGACGATGGGGGCTTCCTGGTGATGTCCAACCAGAGGGATCACTGGAAAAAGGTATGGAGGGTAAACGTCAGTAGGTACCAATCAGGTCAACTTACACAATCTCTATATGGTCAAATAGCACAATAAACTTGATTATCGAAGATATTGAGAGATTCTTTGGTAGCTGTATGTTAATATTATAACATTCAGTCTGTATTATTTGACTCCATTAGTTTTAATAGGTGCAGACCAGTCACAAAGCCTTACCCTTGTTTTTTTGCTATAGCTCAGTGTGCAAATAATACAGACTGATTGTTATCAAATATATTGTATGATAGATCTGTGTATTAAAGATATGGCGATGTTGGTCTGACAAAGATCTTTTCTACCTGCCTGTCAGTTATCCCAGTATCTTTCTGTTCTAGGTGGGCCTTTTCTTTGGTGATGTGGACCCCTATCTTATGCACGCGCTGTATAACAACTCCATCTATGCCCGCCGGCAGTCCTTTCAGTACCAGTCAGCATGTGAGCCAGTCAGCAGCAGCCACACAGGGGCAGCACCCAGGGGCATCTTTGTGGTGAGAGTTCAAGGACCAGGGCAGTCTTACCTTACCTTACTTACCTTATTTCATCTCCAGGGTCCATATGTGTGAACTGTTTCAGAATAGGAGTGCTGATCTAGGATCAGTTTTGCATTTTACAGGGAGTTCTGATCCTAGATCTGCAATTCCTACTCTGAGACGTTTTACGGGTGGATACAGGCCCAGAGAAAATGACTAACTATTCCACCTAGCCACCTATCAAAGATCTCCCGGGTGGCGCAGTGGTCTAGGGCACTGTATCGCAGTGCTAGCTGCGCCACCAGAGTCTCTGGGTTCGCGCCCAGGCTCTGTTGCAACCGGGAGGTCCGTGGGGCGACGCACAATTGGCATAGCGTCGTCCGGGTTAAGGAGGGTTTGGCCGGTAGGGATATCCTTGTCTCAGTATGTAAAAAATGTAATAAAATGTATGCACTCTACTGTAAGTCGCTCTGGATAGGAGCGTCTGCTAAATGACTAAAAATGTAATAAAAAAAATGTAAAGATGCAGCTCTACACAGATCTACACAAGTACCTTAGCGGGAAACTCTTTGAAAAAAGGGTTTTAAAAGGGTTCTTCGGCTGGCCCCATACAATAAATATTTTTGGTTCCAGGTAGAACTACTTTTTGGTTCCAGGTAGAACCGTTTTGGGTCCCATGTAGATCCCTCTACAGAAAGGGTTCTACAGTGCCTTCGGAAAGTATTCAGACCCCTTGACTTTTTCCACATTTTGTTAAGTTACCGCCTTATTCTAAAATGTATTAAATCGTTTTTTCCCCTCATCAATCTACACACAATACCCCATAATGACAAAGCAAAAACTGTTTTTAGACATTTTTGCTAATTTATAAAAATGTAAGAAACTGAAATATCACATTACATAAGTATTCAGACCCTTTACTCAGTACTTTGTTGTAGCACCTTTGGCAGCGAATAAAGACTCGAGTCTTCTTGGGTATGATGCTACATGCTTGGCACACCTGTATTTGGGGGGTTTCTCCCATTCTTCTCTGCAGATCCTTTCAAGCTCTGTCAGGTTGGATGGGGAGCGTTGCTGCACAGCTATTTTCAGGTTTCTCCAGAGATGTTCGATCGGGTTCAAGTCTGGGCTCTGGCTGGTCCACTCAAGAACATTCAGAGACTTGTCCCGAAGTCACTCCTACAATGTCTTGGCTGTGTGCTTAGGGTTGTTGTCCTGTTGGAAGGTGAACCTTCGACCCAGTCTGAAGTTGTGAGCGCTCTGGAGCAGGTTTTCATCAAGGATCTCTCTGTAATTTGCTCCGTTCATCTTTGCCTCAATCCTGACTAGTCTCCCAGTCCCTGCCGCTGAAAAACACCACCACAGCATGATGCTGCCACCATCATGCTTCACCGTAGGGATGGTGCCAGTTTTCCTCCAGACGTGACGCTTGGCAATCAGGCCAAAGAGTTCAATCTTGGTTTCATCAGAATCTTGTTTCTCATGGTCTGCGAGTCTTTAGGTGCCTTTTGCCAAACTCCAAGTGGGCTGTCATGTGCCTTTTACTGAGGAGTGGCTTCCGTCTGGCCATTCTACCATAAAGGCCTAATTGGCGGAGTTCTGCAGAGATGATTGTCCTTCTGGAAGGTTCTCCAATCTCCACAGAGGGACTCTAGAGCTCTGTCAGAGTGACCATCAGGTTCTTGGTCACCTCCCGGACCAAGGCCCTTCTCCCCCAGTTGCTCAGTTTGGCCCCGGGAGGCCAGCTCTAGAAAGAGTCTTGGTGGTTCCAAACTTCTTCCATTTAAAAACGATGGAGGCCACTGTGTTCTTGGGGACCTTCAATGCTGCATGCATTTTTTGGTACCCTTCCCCAGATCTGTGCCTGGACACAATCCTGTCTCTACGGACAATTCCTTCAACCACATGGCTTGGGTTTTGCCATGACATGCACTTTCAACTGTGGAACCTTATATAGACAGGTGTGTGCCTTTCCAAATCATGTCCAATCAATTGAATTTACCACAGGTGGACTCCAATCAAATTGTAGAAACATTTCAAGGATGATCAATGGAAATAGAATGCATTTTGAGTCTCATATCAAAGGGTCTGAATACTTATGTAAATACGTTTTTTATTTTTAATAAATTAGCTACAATTTCTAAACCTGTTTTCGCTTCGTCATTATGGGGGGGAAGTGTGTAGATTGCTGAGGAAATCGTTTAATTGAATCCATTTTAGATTAAGGCTGTGGAAAAATTCAAGGGGTCTGAATACTACCCGAAGGAGCTGTAAATGGAACCCAAAACGGTTGTACTTGGAACCAAAAAGGGTTTTTCTATGGGGACGGCCAAAGAACTCCTTTTGGTTCTAGATAGCACCTTTTTTTCTAACAGTGTAGGGGGGATAAAGGTTGTTTCTGGAAGGGGCTATCAACTTCAACCTCATAAGGCTCTGGTAAAAAGTAGTGCACTATAGGGAACGGCGTTTGGGACTTATTCTAAATCTTTCAGTGAATAATGGCTTCTCCTTGTGTTTTCTCTTCTTCTCCTCCCATCCTGGTCCCCAATGTGTTGTGTCTAGCCCTCCATCGCAGACATGCTCAGTCTGGCCTGGTGGACATCGGCGGCAGCATGGTGAGGCTTTCTCTATTTTAGCACAGATCACATGACCTAAAGAACAAGATGTATGAAACGTAACCCTTTAAAGGGATGATCTGGGATTAGTACATACATTTTTTAACTTAACGATACAGCCATAGATTCTTGGAGAATATAACTTAGAAATAGTTCAACTGTCTTGCTCCATCACAATCCAAAATAAAACCTTGTTTTACAATATAATTAATAAACGAGTACTGTATAACTTCAAAATAGGAATATAATTTTGATCTAATGCATGGTCAGTCCTTGCATCCATAGCTCCGTGTTTGAATTTGAGAGTAGTTCGATTTCTCCAGCTCCATCCCTCAGCTGTTTACCAAAACGTTGTTGTTGATTGCCACTTTAAGCGTGTCTAGTCTCGGCTGTTAACCCACTAAGGTCGATGTCCCCGCCCCCGCAGAAATCTCATTAGGATAATAAAATAATCCCCATAAGAGTCTGTCAGTTTAAGCTAGAGATATGTTTTTGGCATTGGATGCGTCTCCATCCACCGCATCCGCCTATTTCGCACTTCCACATCTGCGGTGAAAGGTGACAGAGCTAGAGCGGTGTTTATCAGACCATGAGACACCACAAAAATCAGTCTTCTCACAAAATCGTCTGTAGTCTACAAACTATTATGACCCCTCTATGGAAAGATGAGACTCACGAACCCGATGGTGATGATGGTGTTCTCCTCTCACAAGCGTCTTGGGACTTGTCTAAAGTCAGTACAGCCGATCTGCTAACTTCTGGCTGTAGTGTCCGAACAGTTTGGGCTACACACTAATATGACGCCTCTGTGGAAAGGTGAGACTCACGAACACGTACATGTCGGTTGTTTTGCTCTAGGATGCCCACAGGCCTCACAAGACTTGTTGAAGGTCTCCCAGTACCAGTTGAAAAAATGAATGGAAGTATACAGTGCATTCGGAAAGTATTCAGACCCCTTCCCTCACATTTTGTTACGTTACACCCTTATTCTAAAATGGATATCAATCTACATACAATAATCCATAATGGCAAAGCGGGGGATTTTTTTTTTAAATGTGCAAATGTATTAACAATAAAAAAAAAAAAAGATACCTAATTTACATAAATATTCAAACCCTTTGCTATGGGACTCGAAATTGAGCTCAGGTGCATCCTGTTTTCATTGATCATCCTTGAGATGTTTCTACAAGTTGATTGGAGTCCACCTGTGGTAAGTTCAATTGATTGATCGTGATTTGGAAAGGCACACACCTATCTATATAAGGTCTCACAGTTGTCATCGCATGTCAGAGGAAACACCAAGGCATGAGGTCGAAGGAATTGTATGTAGAGCTTGAGACAGGATTGTGCTGAGGCAAGCGTCTTCCTAGCTGGCCGCCTGGCCAAACTGAGCAATCGGGGGAGAAGGGATTGGTCAGGGAGGTGACCAAGAACCTGATGGTCACTCTGACAGAGCTCCAGAGTTACTCTGTGGAGGTGGGAGAACCTTCCAGAAGGATAACCATCTCTGCAGCACTCTACCAATCAGGCCTTTATGGTGGAGTGGCCAGACGGAAGCCACCCCTCAGTAAAAGGCACATGACAGCCCGCTTGGAGTTTGCCAAAAGGCACCTAAAGGACTATCACCATGAGAAACAAGATTCTCTGTTCTGATGAAACCAAGATTGAACTCTTTGGCCTGAATGCCAAGCGTCACGTCTAGAGGATACCTGGCACCATCCCTACGATGAAGCACGGTGGTGGCAGCATCATGCTGTGGGGATGTTTTTCAGCGGCAGAGACAGGGAGACGAGGCAGGATCGAGGGAAAAATGAACGGAGCAAAGTACAGAGAGATCCTTGATGAAAACCTGCTCCAGAGCGCTCAGACTGGCTCAGATCTTCCAACAGGAAAATGACCCTAAGCACACAGCCAAGACAACGCAGGAGTGGCTTCCGGACAAGTCTCTGAATGTCCTTGAGTGGCCCAGCCAGAGCCCGGACATGAACCCGATTGAAGATCTCTGGAGAGACCTGAAAATAGCTGTGCAGCGACATGCCCCCATCCAACCTGACAGAGCTTGAGAGCATCTGCAGAGAAAAATGGGAGAAACTCCCCAAATACAGATGTGCCAAGCTTGTAGTGTCATACTCAAGAAGACTCGAGGCTGTAACTGCTGCCAAAGGTGCTTCAACAAAGTACTGACTAAAGGGTCTGGAATACTTATGTATATATAATTTCAGTTTTTTATTTTTAACAAAGTTGCTCAAATTTAGAAAAACATTTTTTTTTGCTTTGTCATTACGGAGTATTGTGTGTAGATTGATGAGGGGAAAAAACAATTTAATCAACTTTCAGAATAAGGCTGTAACGTAACAAAAGGGGTCGGAATACTTTCCAAAGGCACTGTAGAAATGGAGACTGGCAACAATATGGGTTACATACATGTAAAACATATTTTATTTTTTTTAAGTTTCCTGATCTTTCTCATGTCTCTCAGATCTCTCTTATTCAATGCGTTTGTATGGGCTAATAGCAGTAAGGCAACCATTTTTTTAAATCAAATATTCTTTTCATATATTTTTGGGACACTTCAAGGGTTCTTATAAATCAAAGTTAGACAGCAAAAGTATCCTTGGTAGTAGAACCCCCCCCCCCCCCCCCCCCTAGGCAGGGTTTAGACTTATGGGTTTATGAAGTATTAAGTCAGGTTTAGGTCAGAGAGATGTCCTGTCTATTACTGTGATATTACACTATGACTCAGCTTCCCTCTCACTGTGTGTTGTTGCCTGATTCATCTATATCAGGTCTGTAGTCCAGCAGCTGCTCTATGGACTGGCCTACAACAGTTGGCTCTACACAGGTTGGTGCACATTTCTTCTTCTTGTGCTGTATGTGTGCCTTTCTCCAAGCTGACATGTTAGGGGAATATGTTTCCATAAGCTATGGGAAGGTAGTTGGTGTACACGGGACAACACATTGCCAGGGCTGTCTTGTTGGAAATTAATGGAGCTCGATGTGTTTTTACGTATAAACATGTACATGTCACATGTATGAAGCTGGCTCCCCACTGTAGACGAAGGTTCAATCCCCGCGTCCACCTTTCACACTGTTTCTCCCACTTGCCTGTATCCCCCTCTCATTTCATAACTGTCAAATAAAGTGCCAAGATACCCTAAACAAAAAACATTTCTGTGTGTTTCATTCCTCCTTTGTTGCAGGTGATGTTCTGGCAGATGGGTTTGACCAGAAGGAGAGCAGCTGTGTGACCATCCAAAGCCAGTTCTACTTCACCAACACCACCAACTCATACAATGTGCTGCAGGACTGCGGGAACTGCTCCAGGTGTGTGTACGCATGCATGTTTTGTGTGTGTGTGTGTGTGTGTGTGTGTGTGTGTGTGTGTGTGTGTGTGTGTGTGTGTGTGTGTGTGTGTGTGTGTGTGTGTGTGTGTGTGTGTGTGTGTGTGTGTGTGTGTGTGTGTATGTTTGTACAAATACGTGACCTCTTTTCCTCTGTTGTAGGTTATTTCATGCTAAGAGGATAGAGAACACCAACCTGTTGTTTGTGGTGGCTGAGACACTGCCCTGTAGCTCCTGTGAGATCGAGAGACTGACCCAGGTCAAAACAGAGTGTATCCTTCATTTGGCCACCAGGATTGCAACGTCTACAAATCTGCACAAAGGCTGTCCACAAACGGGGACATGATCTCCTGCATGTTACAAAAACCTAATGCATTGACTTATTAGATAATACAGCTAGCTGTAGCCTACATTTTGTAAATAAGTGAATCACTTGTTATCGTATCCATATAGAAGACTCTATATAGGCCTAAAGTGTCATTGAATTTCCTTGTTGACCCTCTGACCTTAACCCAGGCCAACAGTCCAGGAGGAGGATCCCTGTGAGGTGTTGAACTCTGCACGCTACCGGAGAGGCCCGACCGAATGCTGGGATTACAACATCTGGGTAAGGAGTTCTCTAGTACCACAGACATACTGTGTCCCCACTTGGCACCCTTTTCCTTATATACAGTAATGCCCTACTTTTGACCAGAGTCCTATGGGCCCTGGTCAAAAGTAGTGCCCTATAAAGGGTATAGGGTGCCATTTGGGACACATCCGTGGTCTCTTGTGCATCACTTCCTATTGTTATTATTTTGATATATATTATATAGGTGGTTGTTCTCTAGTCCTCTCAGTCTGCGTCTTCTCTTTATTTCTCTCTTCTAGGAGAACACATCGGAGTGTGGGAGAGGCCATTCCCTACAATCTTCAATAGGAATCCTTTTCTCTATCCAGCTGATCCTGACTCTTCTCTCTCTCTGACACCTGGACTAGACCATTACCACAGTCATCATCCACTATCTCCTGACATCCATTCTCTTACTCTTCCCTTTGTTCTTCAACATTTCTTTATCCACTTCTGGTCGGGGTTTGACCTCTGCAAAAACAGTTATTTTTTTTTCATAATTCCAACTTCCTCTTTCCTCTCCCTTTCTCTAGTGTGATTTCCATTCATCTCTCTCTCTGCATTGCCATTGCATGTCTCATATGACAGGCCACTTGAAAAGAAGAGAGTTTCTCTTATTTTGATGACAGTAAATTGCCCCAAGTGTGAGATATGGAACTTTTTTTAAATCATCCATATCCTTAAAAAAAATCGCTCCATTTGAATGTGTGATAAAGGGATGTTATGACAAATATTTTATTGACTTAGATGTTAGTTAGCATCAATGCTCAATATGTTCTAAAAGTGCTTCCAAAAGCCAAATAAATGATTGAGAGATTTAAAAAAAAACATTGTAACAAAAGTACAGTGGACTGTTGCTATCAACTGATACAGTACATTTCGTTTTTGTGAATTTTACATGAACATATAGTAAATATAAATTTTAAAAATACACATGCGTAAAATATATTCCAAAGATGTATTTTTGTTCATATATATATATATATATATATATATATATATATATATATATATATATACACACACACACACACACACACAGTACCAGTCAAAAGTTGACACCTACTCATTCCAGGGTTTTTTCTTTTTTTACTATTTTCTACATTGTAGAATAAAGTAGCCACCCTTTGCCTTGATGACAGCTTTGCATTCCAGGGTTTTGCATTCCAGAGTGTGCAAAGCTGTCTTCGAGGCAAAAGGTGGCTACTTTGAAGAATCTCAAATATAAAATATATTTTGATTTGTTTAACACTTTTTTGGTTACTACATGATTCCATATGTGTAATTTCATAGTTTTGATGTCTTCACTATTATTCTACAATATAGAGAATAGTAAAAATTAAGAAAAACTCTGGAATGATTAGGTGTGTCCAAACTTTTGACTGGTACTGTGTATATATATATATATATATATATAAGACAAATACATGTATTGAATTAGATGTATGAACAAACATGCATAGCCTATATGTCAAATGTTATACTCCATTTGGATGGTTGAAGATGACCTACTGAAGCTTTACCTTGCATCTTGTGCAATGATTTGTCTATGTGATCTGAAAAGCTCATGCATTTGTGTATGCTAACTTCTGGAGAATGTAGCTTATGTATGGGCAGCTTTCAGTGTAAACATTTGATGATGCCACTCCCAGATTCCCTTTGTTGATATTCCCTTCTAGTCCAAGCAGAGCTTTATAGCCCCTGGAAGCCTTTATGAGGAAACACATTTGGGTTATAGAAAAAGGAGTAATATTTTTGACACACTTTTTTTGATGAAATATTTGTAAAATGTTTTTTCTTTCATGTCATGCCTGGTGTTCCACCCAGCAGTGCCTTGGTGCACTCCTATTGGATGAGCGGGACTTTAGATCTCAGATCTGGACAGTAGACACTTCTGCTCCAGCCCTGGAGAAAGGCACACTCGACTCTATGGACAGTACTGACTGAAAGGACAGCCCTCAATGGATTTTGTGGGCCATGGGAAATGTTAAGGTGGACTGTGTGAGGTGAAGGGAGATAGGTGTAGTTTAGGATTACATTTCAGACTGCAAGGTATTAGGGATACAGCACAATTGAAACAGCGCACAGTTGGAGTGCAGTTACAGTACTTTCCCTTGTAATTTCCCCATGGACACAGAGGCACAGCTATCGTTCAGCCTGAACCAGTCTGTTTGTGAAAAGGTGCAGTCAACCGTGTGACCAAGAGCGGATCATGGCTAAAGGACAGCCTAGATAGCCTGCTTCCCCAGTGCTCAGTGTCATCTCCCTCTACCCTGTAGTTCAGTGGTGTACCGCAGTATCTCATGCAATTCTACACATTTTGCCATGAGGCTGAGAGAATTTTGCATTTTTAAAGCAAATTTCCTGTTATTCTATACATTTTGGCATGAGGCTGAGAGATAATGTTGCAGTTTTACAGCAAATTTCCTGTAATTTTTTTTTTTTTTACATGGCTTATGACATGTTCATATCGTATCTGGGGAGGGTGAGGGGACCATAGAGATCCTATTAAATTACTAGAGGGCGGTTATGTCATTAACCCTCGAAGTTCCAGAATGGAGTGAAAATGGCTGCCATATTGGTCAGGGAGAAATCCAAACCAGTCTAAATGGAATGAAAGGCATAATCCTGATTTTACTTATGCAGGAAATTAAAACAAAGGCATGTGATGTATCAGAAATTGTGTAATAGAATTATTTTCAACCAAATATGTTATATAATCATAAAAACAGTGTATGTGTGTTTTATACACATTTTCTCTATAAATAGCCACAAAAATACATGTAACCAGACCATAAATGTCAACATTTTAGCTTTCTTGGAAATCTGAGAGTGCTATTATATGATACAATATAAGTACTTGTTGCATTTACAACTTGTCTAAGTCCTATCATCTACTGATTTCAGCCAGTGTATGGCTGTAGATTGACTACATTGTTTGAATGGAATATTGGCAGTAAAACTGTCTGGATAGCTAGCTAACAAATATACAGTGCAGATACATTTTACACAATATCTTATCACAGCACTGGCAGACCATAGTTGACCAACTCCCTGACCAAAATGGCTGACCTTTAAACCATTCTAGTATTCTAATTCCTAATTCTATGGGGGCGACCTCCAACCCACGGGAATTTCCATACTCTCTGTAGGAATACCAGATACCAGATCACCGTTCCTACTGACCTCACTGTATACACGAGACATCCAGGAAGTGACTTGCCATCAGCCAATCAGATATGACGAGTCACTCAATTACAATGACTGTTAGAATACAGTATTAGCAGTAGTACAGTTGAACTGTTTTTCTGCAATTCTCAATCATGTAGAGCCTTTAAATAGACTGAAGAAAACTCAGTTTGGACCATTTTTTTATTTATATATTATTCAAGACAGACTAGACAAAAACCTGATTGTACAAAACATAAAAATAATCGTCTCTTCGAGAATGTGTTTACAAAAGTAAATTAACAAACAAAAATGGTATACATCGAAGCTGCACATCTCAACCCAGTACCCATCCCAGACCATGGGCATTTTAAAGACAAGCATTTTATCTGGGCTTTTCATGATTGATTTGGGGGAATTAAATATTGAAAACAACTCTCAGTCCACATTATAGGAGGACTATTGCTCTTTATACAGTGTGCTATTAACTCTGAAGTCAGTGTTTTAGTTTGGTACGTTTCATTTATGATATACTTATTGCATGATTTTATGGAACATTTCCAGATTGATGTATAAACTAGTAATAAAAAGTATTTGACATTTCTTTACAGGTGAACGTGAGTAGCCTAAGCACTCTCCTACTCCGTGAGGATTTCCCAATGGGTGCCACCTTACACTTAGCTCTGGTCCAGGGCGTCATTCAGCTTTGAGAGCGCTGACAAACAGCGTTCTGGACCAGAGCTACCTTACACTATGAGTGTTGTGAGAATCTGATAGGCATGTGGGGGTTTTGGTCGATGACCTCTGATTGACCTTTGAGTATCCTTCATATTACCGGTTATACATTAGGTAATAGCATTGATTGTGAGAATGAACTCAGTGGGCAGTTTGTTCATTGCAAAATTTAAAGAACGTTGAATGTTTTTGAAAAATATGGGGGATGGGCATTTTAATCAGTTTATTCAAAAAAGCCCGTAACAGCTTTCCTATCGTTTTATTTATTAGGCTATGAAATAATATGAATGTTTAATGTCTTTCTGTACTTTTGGTTTGGTTTGCTGCTATTGTTGTTGTTTGCTTGGGACAGCGTTTCCTCTCCTTGTGCGCAGTCGTCCATGTCACCTCGTGTTTTGTACAGATGACTCAAAGCAGTCAACGGAAGAAGGCCAACTTTGTACAACATTTTGTCTGCTACATGAAAAAAATGTATCTCTAAATGTTTATATATGATATTTGGTGATTAAATGCTATTGATATTTTTCACTTCAGCTCTTTGTGATTTGTGTTCCTTTGATTTAATACTATTGTGGTGTGCAGTACATTTGATAACTTCTGTTTTATAGTACTGTAACTTATGACTGACCTACACAATTGAAATATTATACACACACACACACACACACACACACAGTGTACAAAACATTAAGGACACCTTCCTAATATTAAGTTGCACCCCCTCCTCTTTTCCCTTAGAACAGCAAGGTGTCGAAAGCGTTTGACAGTTATGCTGGTCCATGTTGACTCCAATGCTTCCCACAGTTGTGTCAAGTTGGCTGGATGTCCTTTGGGTGGTGGACCATTCTTGATACACACAGGAAACTGTTGAGCGTGAAAAACACAGCACCGTTGCAGTTGTTGACAAAAACCGGTGCGCCTGGCACCTACTACCAGAACCCATTCAAAGGCACTTAAATAGTTAGTCTTGCCCATTCACCCTCTGAATGGCACACATACACAATCCATGTCTCAACTGTCTCGAGGCTTAAAAAGACTTCTTTAATCTGTCTCCTCCCCTTCATCTACACTGATTGAAGTGGATGTAATAACTGACATCAATAAGGGATGATAGCTTTCACATGGATTCACCTGGGCAGTCTATGTCATGGAAAGAGCAAGTGTCATTAATGTTTTGTATACTCAGTGCATACATACATACATACATACATACATACATACATACATACATACATACATACATACATACATACATACATACATACATACATACATACATACATACATACATACATACATACATACATACAGTTGAAGTCGGAAGTTTACATATACATTTAAACTCAGTTTTTCACAATTCCTGACATTTACTCCTAGTAAAAATTCCCTGTCAGTTAGGATCACCACTTTATTTTAAGACTGAAATGTCAGAATAATAGAGAGAAATATTTATTTCAGCTTTTATTTCTTTCATCACATTCCCAGTGGGTCAGAAGCTTGCATACACTCAATTAGTATTTGGTAGCATTGCCTTTAAATTGTTTAATGGGTCAAACGTTTTGGGTAACCTTCCATAAACTTCCCACAATAAGTTGGCGTGAACTTTGGCCCATTCTTCCTGACAGAGGTGGTGTAACTGAGTCAGGTTTGTAGGCCTCCTTGCTCGCACACGCTTTTTCAGTTCTGCCCACAAATTTTCTATAGGATTGAGGTCAGGGCTTTGTGATGGCCACTACAATACATTGACTTTGTTGTCCTTAAGCCATTTTGCCACAACTTTGGAAGTATGCTTGGGGTCATTGTCCATTTGGAATAGCCATTTGCGACCAAGCTTTAACTTCCCGACTGATGTCTTGAGATGTTGCTTCAATATATCCACATACTTTTCCTCCCTCATGATGCCATCTATTTTGTGAAGTGCACCAGTCCCTACTGCAGCAAAGTACCCCCACAACATGATGCTGCCTCCTCTGTGCTTCACGGTTGGGATGGTGTTCTTCGGCTTGCAAGCCGCCCCCTTTTTCCTCCAAACATAACGATGGTCATTATGGCCAACAGTTCCATTTTGTTTCATCAGACCAGAGGACATTTCTCCAAAAAGTACGATCTTTGTCCCCATGTGCAGTTGCAAACCGTAGTCTGGCTTTTTTATGGCGGTTTTCTGGCTTTTTTATGGCGGTTTGGGAGCAGTGGCTTCTTCCTTGCTCAGCGGCCTTTCAGGTTATGTCGATATAGGACTAATTTTACTGTGGATATAGATACTTTGTACCTGTTTCCTCCAGCATCTTCACAAGGTCCTTTGCTGTTGTTCCGGGATTGATTTGCACTTTTCGCACCAAAGTACGTTCATCTCTAGCAGACATAACACGTTTCCTTCATGAGCGGTATGACGGCTGCGTGGTCCCATGGTGTTTTTACTTGCGTACTATTGTTTGTACAGATGAACGTGGTACCTTCAGGAGTTTGGAAATTGCTTCCAAGGATGAACCAGACTTGTGGACGTCTACAATTCTTTTTCTGAGGTCTTGGCTGATAATTGTTTTTATTTTCCCATGATGTCAAGCAAAGAGGCACTGAGTTTGAAGGTAGACCTTGAAATACATCCACAGGTACACCTCCAATTGACTCAAATTATGTAAATTAGCCTATCAGAAGCTTCTAAAGCCATGACATCATTTTCTGGAATTTTCCAAACTGTTTAAAGGCACAGTCAACTTAGTGTATGTACATTTCTGACCCACTGGAATTGTGATACGGGGAATTATAATTGAAATAATCTGCCTGTAAACAATTGTTGGAAAAATGACTTGTGTCATGCACAAAGTAGATGTCCTAACCGACTTGCCAAAACTATAGTTTGTTAACAAGAATTTTGTGGAGTGGTTGAAAAACGAGTTTTAATGACTCCAACCTAAGTGTATGTAAACTTCCGACTTCAACTGTACATACATACTCTCTGAATGGCAGATAAAGGCTTAGTTTTCTGTGACACTTTAGAGGCAGAAAGTATGAATAGGAAGGCCCCACTCACGCACCCACACACCCATGAAGAAGTTTTACTTACACTCACACATGGAGCACAAAGAAGAATGAACAGAGAACATTTGACATTGACCTTAGAAAATAAGAAAAAGAAGAAGAATTTAATTGGGACTGGAATTTATTAAAATAATAATTAAAGGTTAAATATTTTGAATGTTAAAGGTTGACTAAAGTAATATAGTAAAATGGTTAAGGATGAGATGTTGGTTTTAAGGTACAGTATATTTGGACTTGGAGGATAAGGTCTTAGGATGTTGATAGTGATATGTTAGAATGTTGAAATAAGAGCATGGTGAGATGTTGGATGTTTAAGATGTAAATGGAGTAATAGAATTAGGTTAGAGTAAGATTAGAATTGAGTGAAATTAGAATAGTCAAGGGAATAAGAAGTGTTAATGTCAAAAACTAGTAATGGTGATGATATGTAGCTAAAAGTTCCCACATATGCATCTGTTCACCTACTCTGCGGTTGGAACCACACATTTCAAATTTGGACTCCTCAGAACAAAGGGAAGACTTCCACCGGTCTAATGTCTATTGCTCGTGTTTTTGGCCCAAGCAAGTCTCTTCTTATTATTGGTGTCCTTATTGGTTTCTTTGCAGCAATTTGACCATAAAGGCCTGATTCACGCAGTCTCCTCTGAACAGTTGATGTTGTGATGTGTCTGTTACTTGAACTCTCTGAAGCATTTATTTGGGCTGCAATTTTTGAGGCTGGTAACTCTAATGAACGTATTATCCTCTGCAGCAGAGGTAACTCTGGGACTTCCTTTCCTGTGGCGGTCCTCATGAGAGCCAGTTTCATCATAGCACTTGATGGTTTTTGCGACAGCACTTGAAGAAACTTTTAAAGTTCTTTAAATGTTTTCGGATTGACTGACCTTCATGTCTTAAAGTAATGATGGACTGTCGTTTCTCTTTGTTTATTTGAGCTGTTCTTGCCATAATACGGACTTGGTATTTTACCAAATAGGGATATATTCTGTATACCAACCCTACCTTGTCACAACACAACACAATTCCACAAATGAACTTTTAACAAGGCACACCTGTTAATTGAAATGCATTCCAGGTGACTATGTACCTCATGAAGCTGGTTGAGAGAATGCCAAGAGTGTGCAAAGCTGTCATCAAGGCAAAGTGTGGCCACTTTGAAGAATCTAACATTTATTTGATTTAACACCTTTTTGGTTACTACATGATTCCACATGTGTTATTTCATAGTTTTGATGACTTCACTATTATTCTATAATGTAGAAAATAGTACAAATAAAGAAAAACCCTGTTATGAGTAGGTGTGTCCAAACTTTTGACTGGTACTGTATATATATACATACATATACACACACACACACACACACACACACACACACACACACACACACACACACACACACACACATATATGCACACACATAGATACATACATACACGCACATATATACAAAGCATGCAGATCCTGTGTCCAAGATGGTAGCATGTCAAGTCATTTGTGACTTAAACCTTTCGTTTATGGTGGAGCAAATCTACACTTTCCTTACCTTTCCTTGGCCTCTATTTCTTACATCTCTCAGAATAAATGACAATTTTCGTGGAATTGCTTTTCGCACTGATTTTTACTTAACTTTGGAGAAAACGAACATTGTTGCTGGGTGAATACATCTGACAATATGCTCTCCACTCCATTAGACATTGTGTCGGCGGGAACTCGCTCTTTCTCACTCGGTCCACTCGCACTTCCACTTGTCCAAGTGCCCATGCGTTTGTGTTATGATTTGAACAGTACGAACTTGTGTCACTACCAAAATCCAATGGTTTTAAATGACTGTTTTGTATTGTCTGAAACTCACTTGTAGAATTTGCTTGCAGTAGGTCTCTTAAAAAAGAGAAGCCGTGGAAGGTTATTAAATAGAGATGCCTAGTTATTCTTATTTGGATGAAATCAGGTAACGTGCAACCTAATCCTGGCCCTGATATGCAATTTCTCCAAACCCCCTCTGATTTTAAATCTAGATCTGGTCTTAGTATTTTTAATTTAAATGTATGCAGCCTGTTGTCTAAAATGTATGGAGTTGAGAGAGAGAGAGAGAGAGAGAGAGAGAGAGAGAGAGAGAGAGAGAGAGAGAGAGAGAGAGAGAGAGAGAGAGGAGAGAGAGAGAGAGAGAGAGAGAGAGAGAGAGAGAGAGAGAGAGAGAGAGAGAGAGAGAGAGAGAGAGAGAGAGAGAGAGAGAGAGAGAGAGAGAGAGAGAGAGAGAGAGAGAGAGAGAGAGAGAGAGAGAGAGAGAGAGAGAGAGAGAGAGAGAGAGAGAGAGACATTTCTACAATCTGCTAAAACCATCTCCGAGCTCACAGGAAGAAAAAAAAGTCCCGCTCCAAATTGGCTCCATTCATTAAAATCACAATTTAACCAACACCCATCTATTTTTGTGACTACCTGGACCTACTAATTGGTTTTTATGTATTGAAACCAAACCATATGAATTTGAATGAAAAGTATTTAAATAAACATGAAAAGGTTGATGTAAGAAGCAAGCGTAATTTCAAATAGGCTACATGCATGTAGATCTTGGTGGTGCAAAGAAAATGGGATGCATGCCAGCAAAGCCATTACACAACACAACACTCAACAATAAATTAATTGCACGATAACGGTGACAAACTGTTAGGGCCTACATAAAGCTGTCCCAAAAGCAGTCCCAACATCTTACCACCACTACACCTGGCTATCAGCTGAGATTTGTCAGTGACATTCATGAGTGAGCTAGGACAGACGTAGTCAATATAACTATTTGTTTAGCACTTTTGAAATGTACAGTGACAGAATTCAGAGCATGGGTCGTTCTTGGTACAGTGTTCTCCCTGTACCAAGTCAGAACCGTAGGATAAATAAAGGGGGGTAAATAGAACATATTATTAGGGTGAAGCACATGGGCTACTAACATCTTACTACACAGCATACACTTAGTTTTACTTTCTTAGCTACAGTATACATATCTCCCTGGCATATTACATAATTTATGCAGCAGCATACAAGACATTTTTGGACTTGTTGTGCTGTGCTCACTTTAACAGGAAGATTGCGCGGCGGTCCTTCGCGGGAAAATTTTGTCATCAAAGTCTGGTGCGCAGTCGTCCATGTCACCTCGTGTTTTATATGAAAGCATTTATAGTGCTTTCAAAACAACTGGAGGCTGGATTTACAATTCCGAGTTGGATGACCATTCAAAGCGTATTTTCCCAGTCAGAGCTCGTTTATTCCCGACTTCCCAGTTGTCTTGAACTCACTGAAGTCAAGTTTTCGCAGTTCCGAGTTAACAGTTGTTTTGAGAGCGGCACAAATCATGTTTCATTGACAGCATGGCCAATGTTGAATGTTTATAATTTTAAACTTGGAAAAGAGTCCCGACAGACATGGCAGATCTGCTTCTAGCTCCTAAGCAACTTTGCAGTATTTAAAATGTTATTTATTACATTATTAGCCCAGAAGGTTTTTTGTGTTATTACATACAGCCGGAAACAACTTTGGGATATCAGAGCGGCGGTAACTCACCAGCATTACAACCAGGAATACGACTTTCCCAAATTGGATCCTTTGTTGGTACCCCCCTGGGCAATTGAACTTATCCCAGAGGCTGCTCCAATATGCCACCGGCGGAGAAGAGGTATTCGGAGTGGACTTCTAGTCGTGCACACTGTCCACCGCTTACTAGTATATTACTCACTAATGTTCAGTCTCTGGACAATAAAGTAGACAAGCACAGGGCAAGGATCTCCTTCCAGAGAGACATCAGGGACTGTAAATACTCTGTTTAAAGAAATCATGGCTCTCTGTGAATATACTTTCCCCGTGCATACAGCCAGCTGGGTTCTCGGTACATTGTTGCAGACATGAATAAAGAAGTCTCCGAGAGAATTCTCTTCGGTTATAGTCACAGCCGTGTATATTCCCCCTCAAGCCGATACCACAACGCCACTCAAAGAACTAAACTGGACTTTGTGCAAACTGGAAACCACATATCCTGAGACCGCATTCATTGTTGCTGGGGATTCTAACAAAGCAAATTTGAGGAAAACGCTTCCAAAGTTCTATCAACACATTGACTGTAGTACTCGCGGTGCTAAAACGCTCGACCACTGTTACTCACCCTTCCGGAAAATCAGATCACGACTCCATTTTGCTCCTCCCTTCCTATAGGCAGAAACTCAACCAGGAATTACCCGTGCTAAGGTATATTCAACGCTGGTCTGACCAACCGGAATCCATGCCTCAAGATTGTTTTGATCTTACAGACTGGGATATGTTCCGGGTAGCCTCTGAGAATAACATTGACGTATACACGGACAGGGTGAATGAGTTCATCAGGAAGTGTATAGGGGATGTTGTTACCACTGTGACTATTAAAACCTACCCAAACCAGAAACCGTGGAGAGATGGCAGCATTCACGTAAAACTGAAAGCGCGAATCACCGCATTTAACCATGGCAAGGAGACTGGGAATATGCTTGAATACAAACAGTTTAGTTATTCCCTCTGTAAGGCAATCAAACAGGCAAAACGTCAGTACAATCACGGATTACAAAGGGAAAACTAGCCACGTCGCGGACACTGATGTCTTGCTCCCGGACAAGCTAAACACCTTCTTCGCCAGCTTTGAGGATAACACAGTGCCACCGACGCGGCCCGCACCCTAGGACTGTGGGCTCTCGTTCTCCGTGGCGGACATGAGTAAGACATTTAAGCACGTTAACCCTCGCAAGGCTGCCGGCCTAGACAGCATCCCTAGCCGCGTCCTCAGAGTATGTGCAGACCCAGTCTGCTGTCCCCACTTGCTTCAAGATGTCCACCATTGCTCGGGGATCCAAGAAAGCAAAGATAACTGAACTAAAGGACTACCGCCCCGTAGCACTCACTTCTGTCATCACGAAGTGCTTTGAGAGGCTAGTTAAGGATCATAACACCTCTACCTTACCTGACACCCTAGACCCACTTCAATTTGCATACCAACCCAATAGATCCACAGACGATGCCATCGCACTGCACACTGCCATATCCCATCTGGACAAGAGGAATACCTATGTAAGAATGCTGTTCATTGACTAAAGCTCAGCCTTCAACACCATAGTACCCTCCAAGCTCATCATTAAGCTTGTGGCCCTGGGTCTGAACCCCCGCCCTGTGCAATTGGGTCCTGGACTTCCTGATGGGCCGCCCCCAGGTGGTGAAGGAAGGAAACAACACCTCCACTTTGCTGATCCTCAACACATGGCCCCCACAAGGGTGCGTGCTCAGCCCCCTCCTGTACTCCCTGTTCACCCATGACTGCATGGCCACACACGCCTCCAACTCAATCATCAAGTTTGCAGACGACACAACAGTACTAGGCCTGATAACCAACAATGACCAGACAGCCTACAGGTGAGGACCCTGGCGGAGTGGTGCTAGGAAAAAAAACTCTCCCTCAACATCAACAAAACTAAGGAGCTGATCATGGACTTCAGGAAACAGCAGAGGGAGCACGCCCCTCTCCACATCGACGGGACCGCCGGGGAGAAGATAAAAAGCTTCAAGTTCCTTGGCGTACACATCACTGAGAATCTGAAATGGTCCACCCACACAGACAGTGTGGTGAAGAAGGCGCAACAGTGCCTTTTCAACCTCAGGAGGCTGAAGAAATTTGTCTTGGCCGATAAGACCCTCACAAACTTTTACAGATGCACAATTGAGAGCATCCTGTGGGGCTGTATCACAGCCCGGCATGGCAACTGCACCACCCACAAACGCAGGGCTCTCCAGAGGGTGGTGCGGTCTGCCCAATGCATCACCGGGGGGCACCCTACCTGTCCTCCAGGACACATACAGCACCCGATGTCACAGGAAGGCCAAAAAGATCATCAAGGACATCAAACCACCCGAGCCACGGCCTGTTCACCCCGCTACAATCCAGAAGGCGAGGTCAATACAGGTGCATCAAAGCTGGGACCGAGAGACTAAAAAACAGCTTCTATCTCAAGGCCATCAGACTGTTAAATAGCCATCTCTAGCTGGCTACCACCCGGTACCAACCCTGCGACTTAGAGGCTGCTGCCCTATATGCATAGGTATGGAATCAGTGACTTTAGTAATGGAACACTAGTCACTTTAATAATGTTTACATACTGCTTTACTCATTTCATGTGAGTCTATTCTACTGTGTTTTAGTCAATGCCACTCCGACATTGCTCGTCCTAATATTTATATATTTCTTAATTCCATTCTTTTTCTTTTAGATTTGTGCGTATTGTTGTGAGTCATTAGATACTACTGCACTGTTGGAGCTAGGAGAACAAACATTTCACTACACCCGCAATAACATCTGCTAAATACAGTGGCAAGAAAAAGTATGTGAACCCGTTGGAAAAACATGGATTTCTGCATAAATTGTTCATAAAAATTGATCTGAACTTCATCTAGGTCACAACAATAGACAAACACAGTCTGCTTATACTAATAACACACAAACAATTATACGTTTCATGTCTTTATTGAACACAATTGGGGTTCACTTATATTGGGTGTAATGCCTTTCCTCAGCCACAGTGTGTTATACACTACCGTTCAAAAGTTTGGGGTCACTTAGAAATGTCCTTGATTTTTGTCCATTAAAATAACATCAAATTGATCAGAAATACAGTGTAGACATTGTTAACTCCTTGCGGATCAGTGGGACGCGAGCTTCCCATTTCGAAATCTTCCGGTTAAATTGCAGAGCACCAAATTCAAATTAAATTACTATAAATATTAAATGTTCATGAAATCACAAGTGCAATACATCAAAATAAAGCTTAACTTGTTGTTAACTTCTTGCCACTATAGGGGGTGCTGTTTCGCATTAGCATAATTTGCTCTACAGATTAAACTGCCTAGTACTCAATTCTTGCTCGTACAATATGCATATTATTGTTATTATTGGATAGAAAACACTCTCTAGTTTCTATAGCCGTTTGAATTATGTCTCTGAGTGGAACAGAACTCATTCTACAGCACTTTTCCTGATAGGGAGTGAGATTTCAGAAATGTTGGCCTCTGGTCCCAGGTCAGTTTTAAAGTCCCTGTAAATCCTATGAGGATACAAACACTGCCCACGCCTTCCTCTAGATGTCAGTAAGTGGTGACAATTTGAATGGAGTCGATTGCGCAATCAGGGCCTGTATAAAACGCCAAAGACCGGATGTACCGTTCTTTGGCTCCCTGCGCCTGACGCACGAAGGACGTTGGACTGGCTCTCTTTCCAAGCTTTGGTTTAGCCACTTATATATCGCCGGTCATGTTTTTACTCGTTATAGGTGTTAAAGACATAAGGTAGTTAATTTAAACCGTTTTATAGCAATTTATATCCGTTTAGTGCGATTTTGAGGCAATTCTTGGTGATGCACTTTGAAGCGCCGGGCACGTTTCCAGTACCGGTCGAACGTTAGTGGGCATTTTGACGGACCAGAGGACATCTTTCGACCAAAAGAAGATTAAACCCAAGAAAGGATACATTGCCCAAGATTCTGATGGAAGATCACCTCATAGTAAGAAATATTTAAGATGATAAATCGTTGTTCTGTCGAAAAATGTTAAACGCATATTCCGCCATTTTCTTTGGTATAGCTTCGCTTGGCGAACCCTGTATTGCACAGTAAGGATAATTTTAGAAATGTAATTCAGCGATTGCATTAAGAACTAATTTGTCTTTCGATAGCTGTCCAACTTATATTTTTTTAGTCAAGTTTATGAATAGTTAATCATGAGACAAGATCACTGTCAAATATGGCGCCCGACATTTTCAGGCTAGTTTTGCTAGTTTTGTCATTGTATAACCACAGTTTTTTGTGGCTAAATATGCACATTTTCGAACAAACTCTATATGTATGTTGTAATATGATGTTACAGGAGTGTCATCGGAAGAATTCTGAGAAGGTTAGTGAAAAAATTAATATATTTTGGCGATGATTACGTTATCGCTCTCTTTGGCTAGAATCAATGCTCTGGTAACGTTTGCACATGTGGTATGCTAATATAACGATTTATTGTGTTTTCGCTGTAAAACACTTAGAACATCTGAAATATTGTCTGAATTCACAAGATCTGTGTCTTTCCATTGCTGTGAGCTGTGTATTTTTAAGAAATGTTTTATGATTAGTAATTAGGTAATACACGTTGCTCTGTGTATTTATTCTAGTCGAGTTGTGATGGTGGGTGCAATTGTAAACTATGATTTATACCTGAAATATGCACATTTTTCTAACAAAACCTATCCTATACAATAAATATGTTATCAGACTGTCATCTGATGAGGCTTTTTCTTGGTTAGTGGCTATCAATATCTTTATTTGGCCGAATTGGTGATAGCACCTGATGGAGTAAGAAACTGATGGAGTTAGAAAAGTGGTGTCATTTGCTAACGTGGTTAGCTAATAGATTTACATATTTTGTCTTCCCTGTAAAACATTTTAAAAATCTGAAATGGTGGCTTTATTCACAAGATCTGTATCTTTCATTTGGTGTCTTGGACTTGTGATTTAATGATATTTAGATGCTACTATTTAATTGTGACGCTATGCTAGCGATGCTAATCAGTGTGGGGGGGGGGTGGGGGGTGATCCCGGATACGGGGTTGAGGTTCGTGAAAGGTTAATCCAGCCGCCATGTCAGATTTCAAAAAGGCTTTACGGCGAAAGCAAACCATGCGATTATCTGAGGACAGCGCCCAGCACACAAATGCATAACAAATCATTTTCAACCAGGGAGTTGCGACACGAAAGTCAGAAATAACGATATAATATATGCCTTACCTTTGAAGATCTTCTTCTGTTGGCACTCCAAAAGGTCCCAGTTACATTACAAATGGTCCTTTGTTCGATAAACTTCTTCTTTATATCCATAAAAACTCAGTTTAGCTGGCGCGCTTCAGTCAATAATCCACTCGTTTTCCCTCCTTCAAATTGCATACAAAATGAATCTCAAACGTTACCAATTAACTTATTCAAACAAGTCAATCAACTTTTATAATCAAACCTTAGGTACCCTAATACGCAAATAAACGATACAATTTAAGATAATTGTTATTGTCTTTACCAGAGAAAAATACCACAGAACGCGCTCTCATTGACGCGCTTGGAAACACTACAGCCAAAATGGGAGCCACCTAGAAAAACTACAATTTCTGCCTCATTCTTCCAAAAACAAGCCTGAAACTCTTTCTAAAGACTGTTGACATCTAGTGGAAGCCCTAGGAACTGCAACCGGGCACGATTTCACCCTATTATAAAAGTGCCAGCCATTGAAATCAGTGGTAGGATACATTTTTTGGGGGGGAGGGTGGATTGTCCTCGGGTTTCGCCTGCCATGTCAGTTCTGTTATACTCACAGACATTATTTTAACAGTTTTAGAAACTTTAGAGTGTTTTCTATCCAAATCTACCAATTACATGCATATCCTAGCGTTTGGGCCTGTCTGGCAGTTTACTTTGGGCACGCTTTTCATCCGGATGTCAAAATACCGCCCCCTATCCCAAAGAAGTTAATGTTGTAAATGACTATTGTAGCTGGAAACAGCAGATTATTTTATGGAATATCTACATAGGCGTACAGAGGCCCATTATCAGCAGCCATCACTCCTGTGTTCCAATGGCACGTTGTGTTAGCTAATACAAGTTTATAATTTTAAAAGGCTAATTGATCATTAGAAAACCCTTTTGCAATTATGTTAGCACAGCTGAAAACTGTTGTTCTGATTAAAAAAGCAATAAAACTGTCCTTCTTTAGACTAGTAGAGTATCTGGAGCATCAGCATTTGGGGGTTCGATTACAGGCTCAAAATGGCCAGAAACAAAGGCCTTTCTTCTGAAACGTGTCAGTCTATTCTTGTTCTGAGAAATGAAGGCTATTCCATGCAATAAATTGCCAAGAAACTGAAGATCTCGTACAACGCTGTGTACTACTCCCTTCACAGAACAGCGCAAACTGTCTCTAACCAAAATCGAAAGAGGAGTGGGAGGCCCCGGTGCACAACTGAGCAAGAGGACAAGTACATTAGAGTGTCTAGTTTGACAAACAGACGCCTCAGAAGTCCTCAACTGGCAGCTTCATTAAATAGTACCCGCAAAACACCAGTCTCAACGTCAACAGTGAAGAGGCAACTCCAGGATGCTGGCCTTCTAGGCAGAGTTGCAAAGAAAAAGCCATATCTCAGACTGGCCAATAAAAATAAAAGATTTAGATGGGCAAAAGAACACAGACACTGGATAGAGGAAGATTTGAAAAAAGTGTTATGGACAGACACATCTAAGTTTGAGGTCTACAGATCACAAAGAAGAACATTCGTGAGACACAGAAAAAATGAAAAGATGCTGGAGAAGTGCTTGACGCCACCTGTCAAGCATGGTGGAGGCAATGTGATGGTCTGGGGGTGCTTTGGTGGAGGTAAAGTGGGAGATTTGTACAGAGTAAAAGGGATATTGAAGAAGGAAGGCTATCACTCCATTTTGCAACGCCATGCCATACCCTGTGGACGGCGCTTAATTGGAGCCAATTTCCTCCTACAACAGGACAATGACCCAAAGCACAGCTCCAAACTATGCAATAACTATTTAGGGAAGAAGCAGTCAGCTGGTATTCTGTCTATAATGGAGTGGCCAGGACAGCCACCGGATCTCAACCCTATTGAGCTGTTATGGGAGCAGCTTGACTATATGGTATGTAAGAAGTGCCCATCAAGCCAATCCAACTTGTGGGGGTGATTCAGGAAGCATGGGGTGAAATCTCCAGATTACCTCAACAAATTGACAACTAGAATGCCAAAGGTCTGCAAGGATGTAATTTCTGCAAATGGAGGATTCTTTGACGAAAGCAAAGTTTGAAGAATTTCAATTAAAACTCATTATTTATAACTTGTCAACGTCTTGACTATATTTCCTATTCATTTTGCAACTAATTTCATGTATGTTTTCATGGAAAACAAGAATATTTCTAAGTGACCCTAAACTTTTGAATGGTAGTGTATATACAGTGCATTCAGAAAGTATTCAGACACCTTGACCTGATTCAGAGGGGTTGGGTTAAATGCGAAAGACACATTTCAGTTGAAATTCCCTTTCCATTTTTCACATTTTGTTATGTTACAGCCTTATTCTAAAATTGATAAAATATTTTTTTTAGTCATCAATCTACACACAGTACCTCATAATGACAAAGCAAAAACAGGTTTTTAGATTTTAGAAAACAGAAATACCTTATTTACGAAATTGAGCTCAGGTGCATCCTGTTTCCATTGATCATCCTGTGGTAAATTCAATTGATTGGACATGATTTGGAAAGGCACACACCTTTATAAGGTCCCACAGTTGACAGTGAATGTCAGAGCAAAAACCAAGCCATGAGGTCAAAGGAATTGTCCGTAGGGCTCCGAGACACGATTGTGTCGAGGCACAGAATTGGAGAAAGATATCAAAACATTTCTGCAGCATTGAAGGTCCCCAAGAACACAGTGGCCTCCATCATTCTTAATAGGGATAGCCCCCTTTAAAAAAAAATTATCCTAAATGACATACCCAAATCTAACTGCCTGTAGCTCAGGCCCTGAAGCAAGGATATGCATATTCTTGGTGCCATTTGAAAGGAAACACTTTGAAGTTTGTGGAAATGTGAATTGAATGTAGGAGAATTTAACACACTAGATCTGGTAGAAGAAAATACAATGAAAAAACAAACCAGTGTTTTTATACCACCATCTTTGAAATGCAAGAGAAAGGTCATTGTTATAGCCATCACTCTGGTTGTAATTTCGATAGTGTCCACAAGATGGCAGCAGTGTATGTGCAATGTTTCAGATGGATAATTTGGAGTTTGATTGATCCTCAAGACTTTTAGTGTGAAGTCCCCAGGTAGATTTGGGCAAATCGTGAAGGAGACATTCGCACTCATATTCCATTTTTTCTGCAAGAATATCATCAAATCTGTATACTTGGACTTTCCAAGTATTAGTAGCCATATTATATTATTATATTATAAGTTCAACATTTGCAAAACAACCAGTTTTCATAACTTCATAACTCTGAATATCCTTATAGTTTTTGTCCAAAATGAAAAGGCATGCTGTCGTACAAGGTTAAAAGCTACATTTTACGACATATACATGGTTTCCGGATACTCCCGTAAAGCCCAGCTCATTGGCTATCTATTTAGCTTTGTTTGACCCCGATTGGTGCTTATTTGACAAAGAAACACTAATTAAAGTGATGGCCGCCCTCGTCATCGGCATGCCATGAAGGCGTCGCTCTCAGACCAAATATGGTGTCCAACAGGATATACTACACCCCTAATGAAATAGTGAAGTCTTGTTACCTTCTAGGATCTCTGAGGAATAGATACAAATGGAATTTGAGTTGTTGAAACAACGTTTAAGGTGAGGTATTCACAGATTCCTTTCTTTGCAAATTGAACGAGTGGAAATACAAAATCGATCGTGCATGCTATATGGACCTTTTTGGGATATGAAAAAGGATTTTATCTAACAAAACAACACTTCATGTTATCTCTGGGACCCTTTGGATGATAAATCAGAGCAAGAATTCAGATTGTAAGTACACATTTCACCTTCAGAGGTGAATTTATCAAACCTATCGCAGTGAAAAAACTTTTGTTGTTAGGAGCTCTCCTCAAACAATAGAATCGCATTTTTTCGCAGTAATAGCTACTGTAAATTGGACAGTGCAGTTATATTAACAAGAATTTAAGCTTTCAGCCGATATAAGACACGATATAAGACACATCTTGACGTCACGCGCTGTATGATTTACAGCTGTCCCGTTGACACAATGCCGAATTCCTAAATGGAAGAAGTTTAGAACTACCAAGATTCTTCCTAGAGCTGGCCACCGGGCTAAACTGAGCAATTGGGGGAGAAGAGCCTTGGTCAGGGAGGTGACCAAGAATCAGATGGTCACTGATGGAGCTCCAGAGTTCCTCTGGGGAGATGGGAGAACCTTCTAGAAGGACAACCATCTCTGCAGTACTCCACCAGACGGAAGCCACTCCTCAGTAAAAGGCACATGACAGCCATCTTGAAGTTTGCCAAAAGGCACCTAATGACTCTCAGACCATGAGAAACAAGATCCTCTGTTCTGATGAAACCAAGATTGAACTCTTTGGCCTGAATATAATGTGTCACATTTAGAGAACCTGCCAACATCCCTGCTGTGAAGCATGGTGGTGGCAGCATCATGGTGTGGGGATGTTTTTCAGTGGCAGGGACTGGGAGACTAATCAGGGTCGAGGGAAAGATGAACGGAGCAAAGTACAGAGAGATCCTTGATGAAAACCTCTTCCAGAGCACTCAGGACCTCAGACTGGGGCGAAAGTTCACCTTCCAACAAGACAACGACCCTAAGCACACAGCCAAGATAACGCAAGAGTGGCTTCGAGACAAGTCTGTGAATGTCCTTGAGTGGCCCAGCCAGAGTCTGGACTTGAACCCAATTGAACATATCTGGATCTTCAGAGAAGAATGGGTGAAACTCCCCAAATACAGGTGTGCCAAGCTTGTAGCGTCATACCCAAGAAAACTCGAGGCTGTAATCGCTGCCGAAGGTGCTTCAACAAAGTACTGAGTTAAATCCGACCACTTCTGTAAATGTAATGTTTCAGGTTATATTTTTTATATATTTGCAAAAATGTCCTTATCTGGCAGAACCAATGGCATAGTCCCGAAAGTGCAAACTCCGGCCACTGTGCACAGTTACAAAAAACTAAATTGGAACTTCACCTTAGTTTAGACTAGCTTAAATGTCTTAATATTTAAATTATTTTCTTTTGACCTTTAATAAAGACACGGAGTCTAAAAATCATTAGGAACACCTGGCGAATATTGAGTTGTATCCCCTTTATCCCTCAGAACAGCCTCAATTCGTTAGGGCATGGACTCTACAAGGTGTCAAAAGCGATCCACAGGGATGCTGGCCCACGTTTACTCCAATGCTTCTCACAGTTGGCTGGATGTCCTTTGGTTGGTAAACCATTCTTGATACACACAGGAATCTGTTGAGTGTGAAAAACCCAGCAGCTTTGCACTCAAACCGGTGCGGCTGGCACTTACTACCATACCCTGTTCAAAGGCACTTAAATATTTTGTCTTTCCCATTCACCCTCTGAGTGGCACACATACACAATCCATTTCTCCATTGTCTCAAGAAGGTTTAAAAATCCTTCTTTAATCTGTCTCCTCCCCTTTATCTACACTGATTGAACTGGATTTAACAAGTGACAATATGGGATCCTACCTTTCACCTGTAAAGTTTGTGTTCCTAATGTTTTGTACACTCAGTGTATGTATAGTGTGCAACGTATGTACAAACTTTGTACTACTGCAACAAATGTAGGTAAAAACACAAAGCAGGTACAGTGCTTAAAGGTATTGAGAGGCTGTAAAATGTTTGTGCTTTCTCTTCCTCAGCCAAATGACAGACCACCGGAGACATCAAAGCTGCCAATCTACTATAATTGACCAGTTTGCTTCAATTATATGAGTAAAGGAAAATTATAATTTCAATAGAGCTTTGCTTGGTCTTGTGAAACAGCTGTGTATCCATACATGTGTCACACTTCCATACCACATCCTCTAGATGGCAGTGTCTGTGTAATGTAAAGAAACAACCACTCATCACCTCTTCACACACAGCTATGCATTAACACACACACCTCATAGTTAGGGCCCTGTCTTTTGGTTAATCACGTCACATGACCTGAATTGTAACCATTTATATTTAATTGTATTTAACTAGACAAGTCAGTTAAGAACAAAATCTTATTTACAATGATAGCCTACCAAAAGGCCTCCTGCAGGGGCTGTAGTGTGCCGCTATTCTGTAGTGTGCCGCTGTTGTGTTGGGTCCCCACCAGACCAGGGCAGAAAATAATTGTGTTTTGTAGTTTATTTGAAAATACTAACTTTTCAAATACTCACGGTAGTGGAATATAGCTTATATAGAGTTTCAACTAAAAGGCAACTATTTTCTTTGATATTCAAATACAGGTCTCAGAAAAACAAATAATATTTGAAAGTATTTAAAATACTTCTCAGAAAACCAAATTATATTAAGGCATTTATTATTTTCTTTGTAGAAAAAAAAAATATATAATAATATTCACACCAGATACAAACATACAGTTGAAGTCGGAAGTTTACATACACTTAGGTTGGAGTCATTAAAACTAGTTTTTCAACCACTCCACAAATTTCTTGTTAACAAACTATAGTTTTGGCAAGTCGTTTAAGACATCTACTTTGTGCTTGACATAAGTAATTTTTCCAACAATTGTTTACAGACAGATTATTTCACTTATAATTCACTGTATCACAATTCCAGTGGGTCAGAAGCTTACATACACTAAGTTGACTGTGCCTTTTAACAGCTTGGAAAATTCCAGAAAATGATGTTATGGCTCTAGAAGCTTCTGATAGGCTAATTGACATAATTTGAGTCAATTGGAGGTGTACTTGTGGATGTATTTCAAGGCCTAGCTTCAAACTCAGTGCCACTTTGCTTGACATCATGGGAATATCAAAAAAGAAATCAGCCAAGACCTCAGAATTTTTTTTTAGACGTCCACAAGTCTGGTTCATCCTTGGGAGCAATTTCCAAACGCCTGAAGGAACCACGTTCATTTGTACAAACAATAGTACGCAAGTATAAACACCATGGGACCACACAGCTGTCATACCGCTCAGGAAGGAGACTCGTTCTAGTTCGAGTTTAAATGTATTTGTCTGAGGTGTATGTAAACTTCCGACTTCAACTGTATATATGCCTTGTTAGGGAGATTAAGTAATCATACATAAGGTGTTATGTAGTCAAAAAAGTGTGTTATTGCTGACAATATTGTGTTTATGTGATGACACATCTTCACTATTTACTTTAAAATGACAGAATAAGGGCCATAAATATTCAAGTGTACGTCATCCGAAACATTCAACTCCAATTCCAGTTAACTACATATATTTCATACGTGTCCGTAGACTTGGTTAGGTGCACATCTAATGTACTTCTATGTTCATTCTTCGTACTGTATGAATTTTCTTTACGCTATGTTAAGAATTGTGATAAAAAAAATGCTTATTGTCATGTTATGACTAGTATTTATTACCTCACCCACAAGCATTTGTGGGGCTGCAGAGTTTTCAACTGAATTATGGAGAAGGAAAGAGGACTTTTTGTCTGTAGACCTCACAACAGCAACCGTCACCTCGCAATTGTTTCTTCGCCACAGAGCTGTGACCTGCAATATGCATATGAAACACATTTAGAAGAGTTGTTGTCCTCTTAAACATGAACTGAAAACAAACTATCACAATCCTTTAACATTTGAAAAAAACATTGCACTTTGTGCTTGTATGTCATCTTTCCTGTCCTCTAGAGTCTCTGCCTCATCTTCTGTCTCTCTGTCTCTGGAGTAATGATTTAGTTGGTTGGGGTTGACTGAATTTCTGGCCATCATCAATATTTCCCTTTCCCTTGTCATCTTTATTTGCCAGTTCCATGACGCGCTTTGTTTCTAATGTGTTGTTAACTCGATCATTTTGTTGTAATTGTATGTTTTCTGTAATGACATTAAAAGTGAATCACTGTGTCGATACCTTTACGTCACTCAGAAATACTAAAAGCTATCAAAATGTAAGTTGATCACTGCACAGGGAAAAAAATGTAGTTCCAATGTGTAGTTGTGGTGTCTAATGTTATACATTTTGGTGTTACACAAAAGACATAAGAATTTATTTTTTCAGTTAGAAATAGTAGACCATGCATCAAATAACCATTTGCATATGAAAAAGGAACCCTCAAATGCACTATAGCATTTTGTAAGTTGTCTGCAGGTGGCTTGTTGTGAATGCACTCAAATATCTAGTCATTATCAGGTTATGTAAACTGCGTTGTAAATGTCAACGTAGAAGGATTTGTCTTAATGTACAGTATATGAAAGTGATGCTATGAAAATGATAATTTCACGTTATCAAGCTCACTCTGACAAATCCCTGCCTACTACTGTGATTAAAAAGAGCACATGAAACAGTGTTTTTCATGAGGCCTACCTGTCTTCCTTTAAGCACCTCTGTTTGAACACCTCTCCTGTCATTGATCCATACCACATACAGCCATTTGTGGATCTTTTCAGTGTCCATGTGAAAGATAGTTATTGCGAGGCTGGAACATTTTGTTAACTTAAAATGTTTTTTAACACCCATGTAAAATGAAGGCCTGCAAAGCTTACAGATTTAAGTCTAATAGCATGAGATGAAAGTAGACAAACATCAGAGTGTGCGATATGAAGGCATAGTCAGTGGACATACTGAACCTTTTTTGAGGTCAGTAGGTCACATGACCAAGGAGCTATTGACATTTAATTTTGTTTTAAAATTCATGTAAAAACGTGCGAGATGAAAATGGACAAACCAAAGGGTGTGCAATATAGAAGGGTAGTCAGTGGACATTCTGAACCTTGTTTGAGTCAAGTAGGTCACATGACTAAGGAGCAATTGAAATTCGTTTACACTCCCTAACTAATTCAACTAGGAATACAAAATGCTGCTCACATTTCCACATGTTTATTAGCTTTGGAAAGCGAATTAATGTCCAAATCGTGAAAATAAGACCTGTGCAATGTTGTGCCCAATTTTTCCAACATCATGAGAATTATTTGGAGTCTGTGGCTCAAGTGGTTTGAAAGCTATTGAAGTTTGAAAGCGCGAATATCCGTTGAATATCCAACTTGAAACTGTCTACTTCGGTCCTCAAACAAGGGAAATAGAAAACTGTTTCCAGTGTGCGTGAGATATTTCTCTGTGTCTGATGGAGTGCAGTGCAAGTTACTTGACGTTTATGAAGACAGTGATTAAACTGAAAATGGCATACATCAAGCTCTGATGAACTGTCTGGAAAAGCGTGAACTGGATATTAGACACATCACAGCCTATGCCGCAGATAATGCCAATGTCAACTTTGGAAAACACCACTCCGTTTACCAGTTATTGAGCAGTGCCAACGATCGCATTCTGAAAGCTATTTGCCCAGCTCACATAGCTCATAATGCCTGTAAGCACTCCTGCGATCAGCTGTCAGTGGATATTGAGACAATTGTTTTAAGATCTACAGCCACTTCTCAGTTTCTGCTTCCCGAAGAGGAACTGCGTGCATTTTTTGCCTCTGTTGACATTGAGTGGTGTGAAATTCGGCAACATGTTTGCAGTAGATGGCTCTATATTCATCCAGCTGTCGATCGTCTCCTGCAAAGCTGGCCAGCTCTTACGTCATACCTCAGGTCCCTTGGGGAGATCTGTCCTGTGACACTGAAGAGTATTTTTGAGTATTTAGAATTAACGGAAGCTGCTGAGATTTCTCTGTGCTTTTTCCACAACGTGGGGTGTGTATTTGACCAACTCATAAAAAGCTGGAGGAAACAACGCTCTGCATCACAGATGTTTACGAGGAAGTCCAAAAATTTAAAATGAGCGGAAACAGGAAAGCTTTTTTGGATACCAGACCAAGCAGCTGATGGACAAACAATTATCAGCACAAAGATCCACACAGCAACAGGACTTTGAAGTTCTGTGACACTGTTATTACAAACATTGACAAGTGGTTTGATTTCTCACCAGAAAATGTAACGTTGAAACTGAAACCGATCGGCCTCTATGAGGAGCTCTCCTTCACTGACCTGGAGCAGGTGGTGGTTGCCCTCAAAATGACAGAGACAGTCAGTATGGACCAACTCTATGAAGAGTTTTGTGCTAGCTGGGAGGAAATACACAAAGCCAGACAGGATACCACAAAATCCACCAGTGAGAAGTGGGTGGCAGTTTTCCAAAACCTAGGGAAAGCCAACTTGATCAACATGTTCAGGATTGTCTCATTTGTCCTCAGTGTGCCAGGCTCAATGCTTTTGTAGAGAGGATTTTTTCTCTGATGACCATTAAATGGTCAGACTCAAGAAACAGATGCAGCACAGAGCTGATCAAAAGTGAACTTCAAATATCTGTGAACTGTGACTTGTCATGTAAGGACTTCTCTCTGGCTATGCAAAAGTACAAATGACTGCTTGAAACAGTCAAGAGCAGCAAAAAATATCAATGGAAAAAGTAGACTTGGTGAGTGACTCATGCCCCTCTTTTCCAAGGTCAAAATTGTGATTTCTTTGATAATTTATTTTGAGGTTTATTCACATAAGTTTACATGATAGTTTTAGTAAAGCTATAGACTAAATGGAATATATAAATGTTTTGCCATTCCAATTGAATAAGAATATGAATATACACTGTATATTAGTTCCCACAACGCCATACCCACACCGCCGTGACGCCGTGCACTGGCACACCACCTTTTGTCCCTTATTTGGTAGTGAGAAAGTTGGCAACCCTACTGGTGACACAGACTATTTCTCTCAAAAAATATTGAACCAATTAAAAAAGCAATGTCAAATCAAATTCTAACATTATTTAAATTGAATTTAAATATGTGTTTGCTACAATACTCTTGCATGTTCTGATGGGACAGGAAGCTTGTTACTTTTATGTAAGGTTACTGGTTAGTTTTAGTCACAATCAAAACTTTGGGTAGAGAGTGGAGTGTGCAATCAAACCAACGGTGACAGCGATACGCCAAGTAGGCGTCCATCTGCCAGAAAGACGAAGTCAAAAGAATTACCAGAGACGTCACCGATGGGGCTTTTTGAACCGAGATTCCCTAAAAACGCGCCATTTCGATAAGGATACGACTTACACAGCAGGTTAGGAGAATTAACATAGTAGGTTATTAGGTTAAGGTTAGGAAAAGGGTCATCGCTGACCGGACTATCCTTCAATTTGTGGTGAACGGTACATCACAGGCACACAAACTGCATAGAGCTGCAAAGCTGAGAGTCTACTGCAGCCATAGGAAGTCTCATCATTCTATATCGAATTTAATTTTAAAAACACAATTTGAAGATGTGATACAAAACCACTTTGTGTTCTTCACAGGGGGATAGAGACATCAATGAATGAGAGCAGTGCACCAGAAAATTTGACAGATTTTCCGACCACTAGTTTTATACCAAATTATTGCAGTAAATTAGGCAGCTGAAATCTCATAGCATATCAATTGTCATTTTTCATGAATTGGTTGTTCATAGCGAATGAAATTTGAAAATTAAATCTAAAATGTTTATTTTGTCATACTATTTACTATAGCAGTGCGTGCTAGTGCAAGAATTAATACAAATAATAAATACCCCAAAAAAGCAACAAAACCGCTCTCTGACAGTGTAAGGCATTACTAGGTACTGTTCGTGGCTGTTACGACTTCAGCCGAAGTCGGTCCCTCTCCTTGTCCGGGCGGCGTTCGGCGGTCGACGTCACCGGCTGTAACGGGCTTCCTCCTTCTCCTCATCCGAAGAGGAGTAGCAAGGATTAGACCAAAATGCAGCGTTGTGAATAGACATGATTTTTAATAAACAAAACAGAAAACACGACGAACACTTGAATAATTACAAAACAACAAACGACGTAGACAGACCTGGACGACGAACTTACATGAAACACGAAGAACGCAAGAACAGGAAAACTGACTACATAAAACGAACAAACAAAACCGAAACAGTCCCGCGTGGCGTAACATACACTGACACAGGAGACAACCACCCACAACAATCAATGTGAAAACACCTACCTTAATATGACTCTCAATCAGAGGAAATGAAAACCACCTGCCTCTAATTGAGAGCCATATCAGGTCACCCTTTAACCAACATAGAAACACATAACATAGACTACCCACCCAAACTCACGCCCTGACTGTCAAACACATACAAAAACAACAGAAAACAGGTCAGGAACGTGACAGAACCCCCCCCTCAAGGTGCGAACTCCGGGCGCACCCCTAAAACTCAAGGGGAGGGTCTGGGTGGGCATCTGTCCGTGGTGGCGGCTCCGGCGGTGGACGAGGACACCACTCCACCACTGTCTTTGTCCCCCTCCTTAGCGTCCTTTGAGTGGCGACCCTCGCCCCCGACCATGGTCCAGGAACCTTCACTAAGGCCCCTCCTACATAGAGGAGACAACTCAGGAACGAGAGGTAGCTCAGGCCAGAGAGGTAGCTCAGTACAGAGAGGTAGCTAAGGACAGAGAGGTAGCTAAGGACAGAGAGGTAGCTCCGGACAGAGAGGTAGCTCCGGACAGAGGGACAACTCTGTACTAATGGCAGCTCCGGACTGGGTGGCAGCTCCGGACTGGGTGGCAGCTCATGACTGGGTGGCAGCTCATGACTGGAGGGCAGCTCATGACTGGAGGGCAGCTCATGACTGGAGGGCAGCTCATGACTGGAGGGCAGCTCATGACTGGAGGGCAGCTCTGGCAGCTCCTGACTGGCTGGCGGTTCTGGCAGCTCCTGACTGGCTGGCGGATCTGGCAGCTCCTGACTGGCTGGCGGATCTGGCAGCTCCTGACTGGCTGGCGGATTTGGCAGCTCCTGACTGGCTGGCGGATCTGGCAGCTCCTGACTGGCTGGCGGATCTGGCAGCTCCTGACTGGCTGGCGGCTCTGGCAGCTCCTGACTGGCTGGCGGCTCTGGCAGCTCCTGACTGACGGATGGCTCTAGCGGCTCCTGACTGACGGACGGCTCTAATGGCTCGGGACAGACGGGCGGCTCTAATGGCTCGTGGCAGACGGATGGCTCAGAAGGCACTGGGCAGACGGATGGCTCAGAAGGCGCTGGGCAGACGGATGGCTCAGAAGGCGCTGGGCAGACGGATGGCTCAGAAGGCGCTGGGCAGACGGATGGCTCAGACGGCGCTGGGCAGACGGATGGCTCAGACGGCGCTGGGCAGACGGATGGCTCAGACGGTGCTGGGCAGACAGATGGCTCAGACGGCGCTGGGCAGACAGATGGCTCAGACGGCGCTGGGCAGACAGATGGCTCAGACGGCGCTGGGCAGACAGATGGCTCAGACGTCGCTGGGCAGACAGATGGCTCAGACGGCGCTGGGCAGACAGATGGCTCAGATGGCACTGGGCAGACGGATGGTTCTGGCCGGATGAGGCGCACTGTAGGCCTGGTGCGTGGTGCCGGAACTGGAGGCACCGGACTGGAGACACGCACTTCAAGGCTAGTGCGGGGAGCAGGGACAGGGCACACTGACCTCTCGAAGCGCACTATAGGCCTGGTGCGTGGTACCGGAACTGGAGGTACCGGGCTGAGGGCACGCACCTCAGGGCGAGTGCGGGGAGAAGGAACAGTGCGTACAGGGCTCTGGAGACGCACAGGTGGCTTAGTGCGTGGTGCCGGAACTGGAGGCACTGGGCTGGAGACACGCACCATAGGGAGAGTGTGTGGAGGAGGAACAGGGCTCTGGAAACACACTGGAAGCCTGGTGCGTGGTGTAGGCACTGGTAGTACTAGGCTGGGGCGGGAAGGTGGCGCCGGAAATACCGGACCGTGCAGGCGTACTGGCTCCCTTGAGCATTGAGCCTGCCCAACCTTACCTGGTTGAATACTCCCCGTCGCCCGACCAGTGCGGGGAGGTGGAATAACCCGCACCGGGCTATGTAGGCGAACCGGGGACACCATGCGTAAGGCTGGTGCCATGTAAGCCGGCCCGAGGAGGCGTACTGGTGGCCAAATATGTAGGGCTGGCTTCATGACATCCGGCTCAACGCTCAATCTAGCCCTACCAGTGCGGGGAGGTGGAATAACCCGCACCGGGCTATGCACACGTACAGGAGACACCGTGCGCTCTACTGCGTAACACGGTGTCTGCCCGTACTCCCGCTCTCCACGGTTAGCCTGAGAAGTGGGCGCAGGTCTCCTACCTGCCCTTGGCCCACTACCTCTTAGCCCCCCCCCAAGAAATTTTTGGGGTTTCTTCTCGGGCTTCCTTGCTAGCCGCGTACCTTCATATCTGCGGTTATTTGCTGTGGCTGCCTCCTTCTCCTCCTCAAAGCGGCGATTCACTCCCACCTTAGCCCAGGGTCCTTTTCCCTCTATGATTTCCTCCCAACTCCAGAAATCCTGCAATCCTTTCTTCGTGGACCACTGTTCGTGGTCCCGCTGCTTGATCCGGGTTTGGTGGGTGGTTCTGTAACGGGCTTCCTCCTTCTCCTCATCCGAAGAGGAGTAGCAAGGATTAGACCAAAATGCAGCGTTGTGAATAGACATGATTTTTAATAAACAAAACAGAAAACACGACGAACACTTGAATAATTACAAAACAACAAACGACGTAGACAGACCTGGACGACGAACTTACATGAAACACGAAGAACGCAAGAACAGGAAAACTGACTACATAAAACGAACAAACAAAACCGAAACAGTCCCGCGTGGCGTAACATACACTGACACAGGAGACAACCACCCACAACAATCAATGTGAAAACACCTACCTTAATATGACTCTCAATCAGAGGAAATGAAAACCACCTGCCTCTAATTGAGAGCCATATCAGGTCACCCTTTAACCAACATAGAAACACATAACATAGACTACCCACCCAAACTCACGCCCTGACCGTCAAACACATACAAAAACAACAGAAAACAGGTCAGGAACGTGACACCGGCCTTCTAGCTACCACCGATCCACTTTTCATTTTCCATTTGTTTTGTCTTTGTTTCACACACCTGTTTTCAATCCCACAATCACTTGTTCATTATTTAACCCTCTGTTCCCCACATGGTTTTTGTGAGTGATTGTTTATTTTGTATTTTCGGTCTGTCATGGTGTACTTGTATTTGTTATTTTGTGTATTTTAGATTTTGAGTAAAGTACGTTTGATTACTCATATCTGCTGTCCTGCGCCTGACTCTCTACACCAGCTACACCTAGGACCCATTTCAATGGCCCTCTCATGAAGATATGTTTATTCAGCCATCCACTTCACATTAACATTCAACAGGTTAACTAGCATAAATTCATCATAATTTATGGTATTTAATCTGCCTATAAACTCTGCATGCTTTTCCACGTTGCGGTAGTTGTACAACATAACATACCATCGCGTGACTCCAAGTTTACTTCGATATGATGGTTATTATAGCAATATTTGCGCTTAAATGCTTTCCACTACAATTGTCGCATAATCTATTTCACAGACTCCAAAAAGTATCCACCCTTGTGTAGTGTATTTTGTTTTGTCGACATTGGGAAATTTTACAGCCAAATTTGTCGTTTCCATCAGGCCTATCGTGAGTTTCTTTATGCGTCAGGTAATTCATCCCCGTGAAATGGTTGGATGGAGACCTGGTTATAGAGAGAAAGGTGGAAATGTCATCAATAGCCATCATTTAAAAAATGTATTTATTTAACTTAAAATTTACCTGGAAATGAAGTCAACTTAAGCAGAAAAGCTACAAAAAACAGATACAACAATGTCACATCAAATTAATGTTACAGCAATATCAGTAAAACAAAGTATGGTTTAAAATCAGTTTTAGTCATTGAAAGAATTCGGTGAAGGATGCTAGTTTATCTAACACAATTGTACACTGTTGGGTGTTGATGTTAAAAAGTAGCATATATGCACAGAAATGCTCCGTTTATTTTAAAGATTTTCTTGTCACATGAAATGCATACTCACTCAAAATACATTTCTCACAGAGCCGCATATAATATATTTAGGCCTCTACATGGAAGTAAAATGATACCACCACAATGTCAAAAATATAGAAATTAAGAACTTTATTCCAATCTTAAACTGCAGGGCTCACTAACTCATCTCTTAATACTCATTCTATTTTTTATTTGCATGTTGTTGGAGTTTCCAGAGGTAGTCGTTGGCGAAGTTCATAATCAGAGTCATGGCGTTCAGTATCAGGATATCCATGTCGTTATCCAGCATCCCCTCCTCGTGGTAGTTCTTCACCGGCAGGATGCAGTTCATGGGAACGCCTAGCTCATTACTGCAGATCTGCATCTGAAAAACGTTGGAGACAGAAACGGCTGGATCAGTTTTTCTTGAGTGATGATCATTGAATCATGTCAGCACAACCAAGATTTAATGGCTGACTACATCACAGACATTACATTGTGTCAACCAATGGTTGCTTGCCACATCGTCAACTGTGCAGTTGGGCATCAGATTGCCTCATCATATTATATGGTTAGTTGACATGTTAAACACTTGTCCAGGCAATGTAAAATTTGATCAGGTCTGAGGTTATGTGATTTACCTTCTTTTTGATCTCCTTGCTGTAGTAGATTCTCTTCACATCCTTGTTCACCAGCTCACAAGCCTTGTCTGGCATGGTCATGACAACAACTTGAGGGATTTCTGCCATAGAAATGAATATTTAATGAATTGAAGAACTAGCATAAGTAACACTGTATCATGTAATAGTGAAAAGTCAAGAGCTGCAGCTGAAAGGTGATAACTGATAGCCATTCACAGTTGTAGTTACCATTGAGAAACAAAGTTTAAAGAGGGTACTTACTCAGTCTGCTGGCTTCTGCCCTGATGTTCTTCATCTTGTCTATGACCTCCTTTGACATGATAGAGAGTTTGTCTGCTGACACAATACTCACCAGGCAGTGAGCTTTGTCACTTAAGCTGGGATTCTGAATGAATTCCTTTTTTTGGTCCGATAATGGGTGGAAAGGATTGAACTGGCCAAGAAAATAAAAGATTTGTTAGTGTGTGTGTGTGTGTGTGTGTGTGTGTGTGTGTGTGTGTGTGTGTGTGTGTGTGTGTGTGTGTGTGTGTGTGTGTGTGTGTGTGTGTGTGTGTGTGTGTGTGTGTGTGTGTGTGTGTGTGTGTGTGACGTCTGCTTTACCTCATAGCCCTCTGGTAGATGGCCCTTCAGAGCATTGATGATGTCACCAGGGTGCAACCCATTTTGTTGTGTTTCCAGACCCATGACATCATTGAATGCAAAGGGAAGACATTTTTCTCCTGAACGGCCCTGAATGTAGTGTGTGTCATACTGAAAATAAACATTTTATTTAATAACATTTCTATGGAAAGGATAGATACCCTCACACTCAGAAACATGAAAAGCATCCCAAACTGAGGCTCAGAGTCAACAAATATATACACAGACTACAAAACATTCCATGACAGACTGACCAGGTGAATCCAGGTGAAAGCTGCAGTTGAAGTCGGAAGTTTACATACACCTTAGCCCAATACATTTAAACTCAGTTTTTCCACAATTCCTGACATTTAATCCAAGTAAAAATTCCCTGTTTTAGGTCAGTTAGGATCACGGGTTTATTTTAAGAATGTGAAATGTCAGAAAAAAAGTAGAGAGAATGATTTATTTCAGCTTTTATTTCTTTCATCACATTCCCAGTGGGTCAGAAGTTTACATACACTCAATTAGTATTTGGTAGCATTGCCTTTAAATTGTTTAACTTAGGTCAAATGTTTTGGGTAGCCTTCCACAAGCTTCCCACAATAAGTTGGGTGAATTTTGGACCATTCCCCCTGACAAAGCTGGTGTAACTGAGTCAGGTTTGTAGGCCTCCTTGCTTGCCTCCTTGTTTGTAGGCCTCCTCCTTGCACTTTTTCAGTTCTGCGCACACATTTTCTATAGGATTGAGGTCAGGGCTTTGTGATGGCCACTCCAATACCTTGACTTTGTTGTCCTTAAGCCATTTTGCAACAACTTTGGAAGTACACTTGGGGTCATTGTCCATTTGGAAGACCCATTTGCGACCAAGCTTTAACTTCCTGACTGATGTCTTGAGATGTTGCTTCAATATATTCCCATACTTTTCCTCCCTCATGATGCCATCTATTTTGTGAAGTGCACTAGTCCGTCCTGCATCAAATCACCCCCACAGCATGATGCTGCCACTCCTGTGCTTCATGGTTGGGATGGTGTTCTTCGGCTTGCAAGCCTCCCCCTTTTTCCTCCAAACATAACAATGGTCATTATGGCCAAACAGTTCTATTTTTGTTTCATCAGACCAAAGGACATTCCTCCAAAAAGTACGATCTTTGTCCCCATGTGCAGTTGCAAACCGTCGTCTTGTTTTGTTTTCTTTTTTTTTGGAGCAGTGGCTTCTTCCTTGCTGAGTGGTCTTTCAGGTTATGTCGATATAGGACTCGTTTTACTGTGGATATAGATACTTTTGTACCTGTTTTCTCCAGCATCTTCACAAGGTCCTTTGCTGTTGTTCTGGGATTGATTTGCATTTTTCGCAACAAAATACGTTAATCTCTAGGAGACAGAACATGTGAGCGGAATGACGGCTGTGTGGTCCCCTGGTGTTTATACTTGTGTACTATTATTTGTACAGATGAATTTGGTACCTTCGGGCATTTGTAAATTGCTCCCAAGGATGAACCAGACTTGTGGAGGTCTACAAGTTTTTTTTTCTGAGGTCTTGGCTGATTTCTTTTGATTTTTCCATGATGTCAAGCAAAGAGGCACTGGGTTTGAAGGTAGGCCTTGAAATGCATCCACAGGTACATCACCAATTGACTCAAATGATGCCAATTAGTGCATTTATTAACAATTATTAAATCAGAAGCTTCTAAAGCCATGACATAATTTTCTGTAATTTTCCAAGCTGTTTAAAGGCAATGTCAACTTACTGTATGTAAACTTCTGAGCCTTGAGACAATTTAGACATGGGATTGTGTATGTATGCCATTCAGAGGGTGAATGAGCAAGACAAAAGATTTAAGTGCCTTTGATCGGGGTTTGGTCGTAGGTGCCAGGCGCACCGGGTTGTGTCAAAACTGCAACGCTACTGCGTTTTTCATGCTCAACAGTTTCTCGTGTGTATCAAGAATGGTCCACCACCCAAAGGACATCCAGCCAACTTAACACAACTGTGAGAAGCATTGGAGTCAACATAGGTCAGCGTCCCTGTCATGACACAGTGCAACACTTTCAACAACTTTTAGAGTCCATGCCTCGACGAATTGAGGCTGTTTTGAGTGCAAAAGAGGGTGCAACTCAATAGTAGAAAGCTGTTCCTAGTGTAAATGTGTGTGTGTGTGTGTGTGTGTGTGTGTGTGTGTGTGTGTATGTGTGTGTACAGTACCAGTCAAAAGTTTGGACACTCATTGAAGGTTTTTTCTTAATTTTTACAATTTTCTACATTGTAGGATAATAGTGAAGACATCAACACTATGAAATAACACATATGGAATCATGTAGTAACCAAAAAAGTGTTATACAAGGCCAAATATATTTTATATTTTTGATTCTTTAAGTAGCCACCCTTTGCCTTGATGACAGCTTTGCAGACTCTTGGCATTCTCTCAACCAGCTTCACTTGGAATGCTTTTCCAACAGTCTTGAAGGAGTTCCCACAAATGCTGAGCACTTGTTGGCTGCTTTTCCTTCACTCTCTTGCCCAAATCATCCCAAACCATCTCAATTGGGTTGAGGTTAGTTGATTGTGGAGGCCAGCTCATCTGATGCAGCACTCCGTCAGTCTCCTTGGTCAAATAGCCCTTACACAGCCTTGAGATGTGTTGAGTCATTGTCCTGTTGAAAAACAAATGATAGTCCCACTAAGCGCAAACCAGATGGGATGGCATATCGCTACAGAATGCTGTGGTAGCCATGCTGGTTAAGTGTGCCTTGAATTCTAAATAAATCACAGACAGTGTCACCAGAAAAACACCCCACACCATCATACCTCCTCCTCCATGTTTCACGGTGGAAACCACCCATGCGGAGATCATCCGTTCACCTACTCTGCGTCTCACAAAGACAGAGTGGTTGGAACCAAAAATTGCAAATTGGGACTCCTCAGACCAAAGGACATATTTCCACTGGTCTAATGTCCATTGTTCATGTTTCTTGCCCAAGCAAGTCTCTTCTTATTATTGGTGTCCTTTAGTAGTGTTTTCTTTGTAGTAATTCAACCATGAAGGCCTGATTCACGCAGTCTCCTCTGAACAGTTGATGTTGAGATATCTGTTACTTGAACCCTGTGAAGCATTTATTTGGGCTGCAATTTCTGAGGCTGGTAACTCTAATGAACTTATCCTCTGCAGCAGAGGTAACTCTGGGTCTTCCTTTCCTGTGGCGGTCCTCATGAAAGCCAGTTTCATCTAAGCGCTTGATGGTTTTTGCGACTGCACTTCAAGAACCTTTCAGAGTTCTTGAAATTTCCCGAATTGACTGACCATATGTTGTTTCTCTTTGCTTATTTGAGCTGTTCATGCCATAATATGGACTTGATCTTTTACCAAATAGGGATATCTTCTGTATACCACCCCTACCTTGTCACAACACAACTGCTTGGCTCAAACACATTAAGAAGGAAAGAAATTCCACAAATTAACAAGGCACACCTGTTAATTGAAATGCATTCCAGGTTACTACCTCATGAAGCTGGTTGAGAGAATGCCAAGAGTGTGCAAAGTTGTCATCAAGGCAAAGAAAGGGTGGCTACTTTGACGACTCTCAAATATAAAATATATTTTGATTTGTTTCACACTTTTTGGTTACTACATGATTCCATATGTGTTATTTCATAGTTTTGATGTCTTCACTATTATTCTACAATGTAGAAAATAGTAAAAATTAAGAAAAACCCTTGAATGAGTAGGTGTATCCAAACATTTGACTGGTACTGTATATATAATTTATTTTGGGCACAATGCCCCGACGTGCAAAAAGGTGCATAAAGTAAAAATGCAAGACCCACGTTTCGGTTTTTAAGTCAAAGGATGTAACTAAGCAGTAGAATACATAATATTACATTGATACTGTGTTCGTTTCTACTTCGTATTCTACTGTGTAGTTACATCCTTTGCATTAATCTAGGCTTTATTATGTGATGTAATCAACTAATTTATGTTTTCTTTATAGCCAGATTTGTGTGCTTTCATTTGTCTTGTTCATTTTCTTTATGCACCTTTTTATATGAAAACATAGAAATTATACATATTTGTGCATTTGAGTCTCCAACAGTCCTTTCTATGGTCCTACTTTTTCAAAACCTACGCCCCTGTGATTGACTACGTTTTGCATTTAAAAGAGCGCAGACGACCTCGCTTTGTTTCTACAGTCCCTCTTCATATCTCTGTTCTGCCTGTTTGTAGCTCATGAAATACTGTGTCTTAGTGTACCAGGATATATTAGGGAGCCATATTCCGTACCTGCATTGTGTCTGTGTTAAATGTATTAGGCACTGCAGCTTACTGTCAAGGTGAAGCTTGTGCCAGTGGTAGAAGCTACCAGGGCACTACTTGTCATCCGATTTTGGAAGACATTGTTGACTGAGTTGATGAAGCTGGACTTTCCTGCACCGACTGGTCCATATAGCAGGCATCTGAGCTGACCCACGTCAGGATCACTCAGTTTAAAGTTCCTCAGTTCATCCACCATGTGGTCTCTCTCTCCTTTACTGTCAGAGACAATGAAAAGTACCTGTTACTTCTTGTTTTGTTTACCTGGCCACTGTTTCCAAATGCTAACCTTTTAGCATTTGTGGCACAGATTCAATGCAAAACAGTGGCCATAGACTGCTTATAATTATGTACAGGGAAATTGCATCAAGATAACACCAGGACTTAATTGATTTAAGATGGTGGGAAACTGATATCAGCAATTTAGCATAGCACACCATTCACACAACACAACCCTTGATAGTGATTGTAATGATAACTCCCGAGTGTCGCAGCGGTCTAAGGCACTGCATCTTAGTGCGTGAGGTATCACGCACTGGTTTGATTCCAGGCTGTATCACAACTGGCCGTGACTGGGAGTGCCATAGGGTGGTGCACAATTGTCCAGTGTTTTCTGGTTTAGGGTTTGGCTGGGGTAGGCTGTCATTGTAAATAAGAATTTGTTCTTAACTGACTTGACTAGTTAAAGGTTTAATACAACTTTTAAAATAACCAAAACTTTCGTTTTACTTTCATCCTCCATATCGGTCAGTCGGTACAGTACTTACCTCCAACATGTTTCCCTCCATTGATTGTCAAATTCTGTGTGACACACATAGAACACATTTTGATTAAATTCACTTAATTATTGTTTTCCACATTCCAATTACATTCAAATGTTGATTACAATGACACATAATTAATGAGGGTAGGGTTACATTTTCTCTTTATTTAACTAGGCAAGTGAATTAACAAATTCTTATTTACAATAACCCACTGTTCCCCAATAGGCCATCAAGTGCCTTGTTCAGTGGCAGAATGACAGATTTTTCAGCTTGTGGATTCGATCCAGCAAACTTTCAGTTACTGTCCTAATGATTTAACCACTAGGCTACCTGCCGCCTTACAGGGCATGTGCTTTATAAGTAAAGCCTTGGGGCTGTGGTCAATGTATGCACTAAAACGGTGTAAGCAGGTTCCCAGAACAAGTAAAAAGAATTGGGACCGATGCACTTTGCTTGAACAGAATTTGCACTCACACCTGATATTCACTATCAGTGGTTGACTGTATTTTACAGATATGTCATCTCTCTCTTACCCTTCTTTGGTGGGGTTGGTGGTGGTGATGGTGGTGGTGATGGTGGTGGTGATGGTGATGGTGGTGGTGATGGTGTCCATGCTGGCGTCGGTGCTGGCGTTCGTGCTGGCGTTGATTCTTCTCCACCCATGTTTGCTTTTCTGAGAGGGAATGTAACAGGGTTGGGGTCAATTCCAATTTCATTATAATTTCAACAATCTTTCAAGTTATTGAATTGGAATTAGACTAATTGGAATTGGACATTTAAAGTCCAAACAATGGAATGGAATGTATCAAACATTGACTGCAGCATTTGTTTTCAATACTTTCAACTTGTATTTCTATAGTTCCAGTATAGGTAGGCTGTTTGAACAGTCACATGATCTGCCTGAAAGCCTGAGGGAATTGAATTTGTATTTGAGGAATTGTTGTGACCTAATATAGAATTGGGAATTTAATTATTGGAATTCACCTAACATTTGAATGGAGAGGAATTTAATTATCTCTGAATTTAAAGACTGGCCTGGAATTTGAATTGAATTAAATATAATTTACAGAGATAAATAATTTAATTAGTGGAATTAGAGGCTCAGTGCAGTCAACTTTATTTTCCTGTGTTTTATATATATATCCACACTAATACGGTGAAATTGTGAAAATTATCATAATTGAAATTTCAGCCTGTTTTGGTGGGATGGAGTATTGGCCTGCCTGGTGACATCCCCAGGTGGTAAATTAATTAGTAGACCAATAAGAAAAAGCCAATAACAGCTAGTTTTCACCTCCCCACTCAGACCACTCCCAGACAGTCCTATCCCAATTCTTGCTTGAGAAATTGCTCGCTAAGAAGCTATTTTTGTTTGTTTTCAATTAAAATGGTTAAAAAATAATCACAGAAAGGTACTTAATTGTTACCATGAAATTATTTGATAGTGAGATAAAAACGGCTGCATTAGGCCTTTAACTCATCCCTGGATCAAAAAAATACTATTTGGGTTGAATAGTACGTCATGTCTGCACTGCAGCTACTAGGGCTGGGTGGATACCAGTATTACAATATTCTTTCCATGTCAAAAATGAAAATACGAAGCAGACCACCCTCTTTGGTCCTTTAAATCTTGCTGTATGTAAGGAAGTGTGCTATAAATACATGTGATTCTGGATGGCAACATAATGATGTTTGTTTCCAACATTAGGGCTGTTTTCCTAAAGAAGTTTAATCCGCTTCATGTTTTGTTTCCTTGCCACGATACTAAGGAATATTTTATTTGTATTCTTTTTTTATTTCACCTTTATTTAACCAGGTAGGCCAGTTGAGAAGTTCTCATTTACAACTGCGACCTGGCCAAGATAAAGCAAAGCAGTGCGCCAAAAACAACAACACAGAGTTACACATAAACAAACGTACAGTCAATAACACAATAGAAAAATCTATGTACAGTGTGTGGAAATGTAGAATATTAGGGAAGTAAGGCAATAAATAGGCCATAGAGGCGAAATAATTACAATTTAGCATTAAGACTGGAGTAATTGGTGTGCAAGTAGAGATACTGGGGTGCAAAAGAGCAAGAAGATAAATAACAATATGGGGATGAGGTAGTTGGGTGTGCTATTTACAGATTGGCTGTGTACAGGTACAGTGATCGGTAAGCTGCTCTGACAGCTGATGCTTAAAGTTAGAGAGGGAGATATAAGTCTCCAGTTTCAGTGATTTTTGCAATTCGTTCCAGTCATTAGAACTCGAAGGAAAGGCGGCCAAAGTAAGTGTTGGCTTTGGTGATGACCAGTGAAATATACCTGATGGAGCACGTGCTACGGGTGGGCATTGCTATGGTGACCAGTGAGCTGAGATAAGGCGGGGCTTTACCTAGCAAAGACTTATAGATGACCTGGAGCCAGTGGGTTTGGCGACGAATATGTAGCGAGGGCCAGCCAACGAGAGCATACAGGTCGAAGTGGTGGGTAGTATACGGGGCTTTGGTGACAAAACGGATGGCACTGTGATAGGCTACATCCAGTTTGCTGAGTAGAGTGTTGGAGGCTATTTTGTAAATGACATCGCCGAAGTCAAAGATCGGTAGGATAGTCAGGTTTACAAGGGTATGTTAGGCAGCATGAGTGAAGGATGCTTTGTTGCGAAATAGGAAGCCGATTCTAGATTTAATTTTGGATTGGAGATGCTTAATGTGAGTCTGGAAGGAGAGTTTACAGTCTAACCAGAGACCTAGGTATTTGTAGTTGTCCACATATTCTAAGTCTGAACCGTCCAGAGTAGTGATGCTAGTCGGGCGGGCGGGTGCGGGCAGCAATCAGTTGAAGAGCATGCATTTAGTTTTACTAGCATTTAAGAGCAGTTGGAGGCCACGGACGGAGCGTTGTATGGCATTGAAGCTCGTTTGGAGGTTTGTTAACACAGTGTCCAAAGAAGGGCCAGCTGTATACAGAATGGTGTCGTCTGCATAGAGGTGGATCAGAGAATCTCCAGCAGCAAGAGCGACATCGTTGATATATACTGAGAAAAGAGTCGGCACGGGAATTGAACCCTGTGGCACCCCCATAGAGACTGCCAGAGGTCCGGACAACAGGCCCTCCAATTTGACACACTGAAAACTCTATCTGAGAAGTAGTTGGTGAACCAGGCGAAGCAGTCATTTGAGAAACCAAGGCAATTGAGTCTGCCGATAAGAATGTGGTGATTGACAGAGTCGAAAGCCTTGGCCAGGTCGATGAAGACGGCTGCACAGTACTGTCTTTTATCGATGGCGGTTATGATATCGTTTAGGACCTTGAGCGTGGCTGAGGTGCACCCATGACCAGCTCTGAAACGAGATTGCATAGTGGAGAAGGTACGGTGGGATTCGAAATAGTCGGTGATCTGTTTGTTAACTTGGCTTTCGAAGATTTTAGAAAGGCAGGGCAGGATGGATATAGATCTATAACAGTTTGGGTCTAGAGTGAGATTAAAATATATTCGAAAAGAAAACAATATTTACACGGGACGGGACAAGACAAAACACACGTCCGACTGCTACGCCATCTTGGAACATTGTGATATTGGTATCGTCACGGCCCTAGTAGCTACACTACATGTCCAGAAGTATGTGGACACCCCTTCAAATTAGTGGATTCAGCTATTTCAGCCACACCCGTTGCTGACAAGTGTATAAAATTGAGCACACAGCCATGCAATCTCCATAGCCAAACATTGGCAGTAGAATGGCCTGTACTGAAGAGCTCAGTGACTTTCAACGTGGCACCGTCATAGGATTCCACCTTTCCAACAAGTCAGTTCTTAACATTTCTGCCCTGCAAGAGCTGCCCTGGGCAACTGTAAGTGTTGTTATTGGGAAGTGGAAACAACTAGGAGCAACAACGGCTCAGCCGCGAAGTGGTAACAAGCTCACAGAACAGGACCACCAGTGCTGAAGCTTGTAAAAATCATCTGTCCTCGGTTGCAACACTCATTTCCGAGTTCCAAACTGCCTCTGGAAGCAACATCAGCACAAAAACTGTTCGTCGGGAACTTCATGAAATGGTTTTCCATGGCCGAGCAGCCGCGCACAAGCCTTAGATCACCATGCGCAATGCCAAGCGTCGGCTGGAGCAGTGTAACACATTCTCTGGAGTGATCAATCGCGCTGCACCATCTGGCAGTCCGACAGATGAATCTGGGTTTGGCGGATGCCAGGAGAATGCTACCTGCCCCAATACATAGTCCCAAATGGAAAGTTTGGTGAGGGAGGAATAATGGTCTGGGGCTGTTTTTCATGAAGGGAAATCTTAACGCTACAGCATAAAATGACATTTTAGACGATTCTGTGCTTCCAGCTTTGTGGCAACAGTTTGAGGAAGGCCCTTTCCTGTTTCAGCATGATAATGCCCCCATGCACAAAGCGAGGTCCATACAGAATTGGGTTATCGAGATCGGTGTAGAAGAACTTGACTTGCCTGCACATAGCCCTGACCTCAACCCCATCGAACACCTTTGGGATGAATTGGAACGCCAACTGCGAGCCAGGCCTAATCGCCCAACATCAGCGCCCGACCTCACTAATGCTCTTGTGGCTAAATGGAAACAAGTCCCCGCAGCAATGTTCCAACATCTAGTGGAAAACCTTCCCAGAAGAGTGGAGGCTGTTATATCAGCAAAGTGGTACGCCATAGTAATGTCCATGATTTTGGAATTAAATGTTCGACGAGTAGGTATCCACATACTCAAGGATCGGAAACTGTTGCAAATGATGTTAAATGCACTAATACAATCAGTACATGTACAACATATGTGGAACTGTCCTTTAACTGCACTCAAATTGATGTCTGTTTTTTTAAACTCTTTTTGCAGATCTACAATGAGAAAAGAAGGCAGTTCAGCCTGGTAAAGAATTCTCCTTATGAGATGGTGGAGAAGGTAGCTTCAGACATCGAGAAGCTACTGGCCAAGAAACGCAAAGCACTTGATGTAAGTCAGCAATTTGACTATTTATTTCACAAGAAAACACTACATTTAGTGTCAGTTTGACAGACACAGATTTAGATCAATAATGAATCACCATTGAAAATGCTTCTTAATCCAGGATTCCCTACTGGAAATTTCACAAAAAATGAACAGATTGCATTTGCAATACTAACATATCCCTTGGCATATGAAATTACGTGATAACCTGTTTCCAATACATTTTTTATCTACACTGAACAAAAATATAAATGCAACATGCAACAATTTCCAAGATTTTACTGAGTTACAGTTCATATAAGGAAATCAGTCATTTGAAATACATTTATTAGGGCCTAATCTATGTATTTTACATGACTGGGCAGGGGCACACCCACTGGGGAGCCAGGCCCAGCCAATCAGTTTTTCCACACAAAAGTGCTTTATTACAGACAGAAATACTCCTCAGTTTCATTAGCTGTCAGGGTGGCTGGTCTCAGACTCAGACAATCCCGCAGGTGAAGAAGCCGGATGTGGAGGTCCTGGGCTGGCGTGCTGACACCTGTTCTGTGGTTGTGAGGCCGGTTGAACGCACTGCCAAATTCTCTAAAACGACGTTGGAGGCAACTTATGGTAGAGAAATTAACATTAAATTCTCTGGCAACAGCTTTGTTGGATATTCCTACAGTCAGCATGCCAATTGCACGCTCCCTCAAAACCTATGGCATTGTGTTGTATGACAAACTTCACATTTTAGAGTGGCATTGTGTTGTCCCTAGCACAAGGTGCACCTGTGTAATGATCATGCTGTTTAATCAGCTTTTTGATATGCCACACCTGTCGTATGGATGTATTATCTTGGCAAAGGAGAAATGCTCACTAACAGGAATGTAAACAAATTTGTGCACAACATTTGAGAGAAATAAGCTTTTTGTGCATATGGAAAATTTCTGGAATCATTTATTTCAGCTCATGAAACATGAGACCAACACTTTACATATATATATATTTTATATTTTTGTTCAGTATATTCAGGAACAAAAAATGCACCCCAAACCAGCTTTTCGGGTGTTTGTGAAAGCAAAGACAGGTGGAATGCATTTTTAGCAAGTTACAATTCAATTTGTGTTACAGTAAACATTTGTTATTGTATAATTATTGTATAGTTTTAATATATGTCCAGGAAACTGCCCCATAATGTAGAAGATGTATAGGAACAATAGAAGACAAGGTTACAGATTTCCTTTGTGCACAAATTATAGGTAGCTTCTACAAACATTACAGTATAGCAATTTGATTTTTCCTTTTGCAATGCAAATATTGTACTGTATATCGATCAGGTCCTCTACCAATTTTGCCTTTCAGCAGAATAAATTGTTTTCTATTGTTTATAAAATATAAAATAAACTATGTATTCAAAAATGTGAATAGACTTACCTTGATGGTACTAGTTCCTCCTGAGGCTGAGATTCTGATATAGTTGTGAAAAAAGGATTTCATCAGCACCTATTTATACTTGCACAATAGAAAGTGAAATTCAAGTGAGGAGGGCTGTCTAGCTCTCCTATTTCTCTAGCTATTTCTTGTAAATGGGGCCATTATAGTAATAGAGGGACCATAGTTTTACTTTCAATATAATTCTTTCACTTTTTTTTACAAATAAGAACATCAGGTGGTTATGTGGCTCAGTTGGTAGAGCATGGCGCTTGCAACGCCAGGGTTGTGGGTTCGATTCGAAGTATGAATGTATGTACTTGTAAGTCGCTCTGGATAAGAGCGTCAGCTAAATGACTTAAATGTAAATGTAAATTTACACAGAAAGACACTCAGCTCTTATAGTCTTCTAAACCCATTACATTTCTATGAAGTCAGACCATTTATGAACACAATTGTTTATCTTTTATCAATGACATTACAAGTGAGAGAAGGTCAGTGGATAAAGGCCCCTAACAAAAGACAAAAAGGTGGCCAGTATGATGCAGATAGACTTTTGTGAACTATTAACATAAATATTAACAGTATTATATTATGTGAACTGCTGTCATATAATATACTTATGTTTCTCATAATATTTGTGTGGTTAATTTGTCCTGAAACTCCCAGTACTTATAGAGTTCATCCAGGCTACTTTAGAAATGGGCTTATGAGGTGAAATACAACCAGAACCGCCCATGTCCTCCGTGAGCGCTATGAGGTCAAATAGAGTTAGCAACCAGCATAGCAACAGACGCTTTGGTTCATTGCGTAGGCCGGTCAGGATTTGACAGGTTCTAGCAACGGCCCTAGCAACAGATGCTAACAGCTAATTGAATCCCGTTGTGACCCAGGGGTGGAAACCATTTGGCAGTGGACACTACTTGACATGACAGGCCCTGTTATAAATAATGTGACTATCATTTTTTTAATATCCCTCCCATTCAACCAGGGCTATTAAAAATAAAAGGCAGGACCTTTTGTTTTCTCTGTTCTCTAACCTGAACTCTTGAACCTGCAGAGGCTGGCCAGTGAAGCAGAACGTGTCCAGCGAGACCATCCATGGCACGACAGCGTCAAGGTAACACTACTGAAACACACCCTACCAGCAGACTGTCTGCGTTTGTAATGTATAAATGATTCAGCAGGGGGTCATGATACTAAGCACATCCCCTATTGATGTAATGATCATATCAATAGTAAATGTTCACCCAACCATCATCATGCACTCCTCAAAGTCATCAGTGACATCCTCACCGCTGCTGGTACTGGTGCCCTCAACATCCTGATTCTCCTTGACCTTAGTGCCCCCTTAACACTGTGAGCCATCATATACTACTCAGCAGGCTGGAGGGACTGGGTTTTGAGGGCACTGTAGTCTCCTGGCTACAATCCTACCTCACCAACCGGACCTCCTACATCTCCCTCAATGGCCACATCTCAGACTCGCTGCAGTTACACTGGGTGTCCCCCAAGGCTCTGTGCTGGGCCTCTTACTCTTTACCATCTACATCCCGCTTTGGTCAGATCCTCAGTCACTTCAACCTTAACTTTCACTGCTATGCTGATGACACCCAGATCTACCGAGGCACCAAATCCCTCCTCAACCCACCTCTGACCCACATTGAATCATGCCTCTGCAATAAAAACCTGGATGCAACAAAACTTCCTCAAGCTCAACAGTGCTAAAATGGAACTCCTCCTCATAGGCACCAAATCCATCCTCACCGAAGTTGGCACCCTCACCATTGATGACACCACTGTCTCTTCCTCCCCCCTTGCACGCAACCTTGGCACTATCCTGGACTCCACCCTCTCCTTCGACCACCACATCCAGCAGACTGTCAAATCCTTATTCTTTAACCTCTGCAACATTGCCAAAGTCAGGTCTCCTCCCGTCTCGACTACTTTACTCTCAGACATCAATTTAAGCTCCCTCCATAAGCTCCAAATGGTTCAGAACTCTGCAGCCCGACTTCTCACTCATACTAAGTCCTGGCAGCACATCACCCTGTCCTCCATGAACTCCACTGTCTCCCTGTCTCCCACTAGATTGAATATAAGATCCTCCTCCTGACCTACAAAGCTCTCCACCACCTTTGCCCCCCTCCCCTCCTTCTTCCCTACCAACCCACATGCTCACTATTCCACCACAGCTGGCCATCTTGTTGTTCCCAGGTCCAAGCTTCAGAGCTTCATGGACAGGACTTTTTCAAGGGTTTCTCCATGGCTCTGGGCCTGGTTGCATAAAACACCTTAACGTTAGCAGTCCTTCCAACTCTCACGCATTGGGCATGAGACACATGCAATTGACCCTCTTCTCACGCTCACTTGCCACACCTCCTATTTCTCACACATTGAAAAAAGTATTGCTTTTATCCAGTGTATCAATGCACAACTTTTCATCTGTGCCTCCAAATCATTTTGAAACTGGAGCCTGATGTTCTATATCACAAGAATTGTAACTACGACAGCTTCACGACCGCTCATGCTGTAAACACAGTCCATTTCAAAGTGAATGGCACACATCCATATATGGCAATGGTCTATTTGTATACAGTTGAAGTCGAAGTTTACATACACTTAGGTTGGAGCCATTAAAACTCGTTTTTCAACCACTCCACAAATTTCTTGTAAACAAACTATAGTTTTGGCAAGTCGATTAGGACATCTACTTTGAGCATGACACAAGTCATTTTCCCAACAATTGTTTACAGACATCATTTCACCTATAATTCACTGTAACACAATTCCAGTGGGTCAGAAGTTTACATGCACTAAGTTGACTGTGCCTTTAAACAGCTTGGAAAATTCGAGAAAATGATGTCATGCTTTAGAAGCTTCTGATAGGCTAATTTACATAATTTGAGTCAATTGGAGCTGTACCTGTGAATGTATTTCAAGGCCTACCTTCAAACTCAGTGCCACTTTGCTTGACATCATGGGAAAATCAAAAGAAATCAGCCAAGACCTCAGAAAAACATTTGTAGACCTCCACAAGTCTGGTTCATCCTTGGGAGCAATTTCCAAACACCTGAAGGTACCACGTTCATCTGTACAAACAATAGTACACAAGTATAAACACCATGGGACCACGCAGCTGTCATATCGCTCAGGAAGGAGACGCGTTCTGTCTCCTAGAGATGAACGTACTTTGGTGTGAAAAGTGCAAATCAATCCCAGAACAACAGCAAAGGACTTTGTGAAGATTCTGGAGGAAACAGGTACAAAAGTATCTAAATCCACAGTAAAACGAGTCCTATATCGACATAACCTGAAAGGCCGCTCAGCAAGGAAGAAGCCACTGCTCCAAAACCGCCATAAAAAAGCCAGACTACAGTTTGCAACTGCACATGAGGACTAAGATCGTACTTTTTGGAGAAATGTCCTTTGGTCTGATAAAACAAAAATAGAACTGTTTGGCCATAATGACCATTGTTATGTTTGGAGAAAAAAGGGGGAGGCTTGCAAGCTGAAGAACACCATCCCAACCGTGAAGCACGGGGGGTGGCAGCATCATGTTGTGGGGGTGCTTTACAGCAGGAGGGACTGGTGCACTTCACAAAATAGATGGCATCATGAGGGGGGGAAATTATGTGGATATATTGAAGCAACATCTCAAGACATCGGTCAGGAAGTTAAAGCGTGGTTGCAAATGGGTCTTCCAAATGGGCAATGACCCCAAGCATACTTCTGAAGTTGTGGAAAAATGGCTTAAGGACAACAAAGTCAAGGTATTGGAGTGTCCATCACAAAGCTCTGACCTCAATCCCATAGAAAATGTGTGGGCAGAATTGAAAATGCGTGTGCGAGCAAGGAGGCCTACAAACCTGACTCAGTTACACCAGCTCTGTCAGAAGGAATGGGCCAATATTCACCCAACTTATTGTGGGAAGCTTGTGGAAGGCTACCCGAAACGTTTACCCAAGTTAAACAATTTAAAGGCAATGCTACCAAATACACTCAATTAGTATGTAAACTTCTGACCCACTGGGAATGTGAAGAAAGAAATAAAAGCTGAAAAAAATCATTCGCTCTACTATTATTCTGACATTGCACATTCTTAAAATAAAGTGGTGGTCCTAACTGACCTAAGACAAGGAATTTTTACTTGGATTATATGTCAGGAATTGTGAAAAGCTGAGTTTAAATGTATTTGGCTAAGGTGTATGTAAACTTCCGACTTCAACTGTATAGGCCTACTGCATCTCTGATTGGTTATGCCACACCGCAGGGAGTCAGGAAGCAGATGCAGAAGGTGAGTTTAATAATAATAAACATGATGATAATACAAAACAGGAGATGCGTACTAAACGTAACCAAAAACCAATACTGCCTGATGACAGAGGCTATTGAGGGCTATATAAAGGGAGAGTAATCAGGGTGGTGATGAAGTCCAGGTGTGTGTAATGATGGGGAGCAGATGTGCACAATGATGGTTGCCAGGTGTATGCAATGTGGGTTGCCAGGACCGCTGATTAGTAGACCGGTGACGTTGGGCGCCGGAGGGAGGGAGCAGGAGTAGTCGTGACAGCTGGCATTCGCAGATTCTGCTTATACTATCCTGAAGTTACCGGTAGGTAATAGGCTACACCAGGGGTAGACAACCTTTTCCATTTGGAGTGCCAATTTATCTTACCATTTCTACTGATCTGCGTGCCAGTTATGATTTTCATATGCACATTTTTGTGGAACAGTTTCATTTAATTTATAATAAAGTCTTCGTATCTCAAAATCATTATCATGTGGTAAATCAAAATTCTAAAAGTATCTTCTATTGCTATTGACAACTATGTAAAAATAGCCTACAGAGACAACGAATAAAAACATTTCAGCCTGCAGGTAGAAAATATCCTGATATAAAAAAAAAAAATCCTATAAATCACATTCGCTTCGCATGGCTTGTCTGCAAGGAACTTGAGAGGATTGGGAGAAACTCCCCAAATTCAGGTGTGCAAAGCTTGATGTAATGGGTCCTAGGTGTAGCTGGTAGCTGGTCTAGAGAGTCAGGCGCAGGACAGCAGATATGAGTAATCAAACGTACTTTACTCAAAATATAAAATATACAAAGTAACAAATACATGCACACCATGACAGACCAAAAATACAAAATAAACAATCAATCACAAAAACCATGTGTGGAACAGAGGGTTAAATAATGAACAAGTGATTGTGGGATTGAAAACAGGTGTGTGAAACAAAGACAAAACAAATGGAAAATGAAAAGTGGATCGGCGGTAGCTAGAAAGCCGGTGACGTTGACCGCCGAACGCTGCCCGAACAAGGAGAGAGACCGACATCGGCGGAAGTCGTGACAGTACCCCCCCTTGACACTCGGGGACGACCCGGAGGACAAGGTGCAGGGCGATCCGGATGGAGACGGTGGAAATCCCGCAGCAATGAAGGGTCCAGGATGTCCTCCACTGGCACCCAGCATCTCTCCTCCGGACCGTACCCCTCCCACTCCACGAGGTACTGATGGCCCCTCGCCCAACGCCTCGAGTCCAGGATAGCTCGACCAGCATACGCCGGGGCCCCCTCGATGTCCAGAGGGGGTGGAGGAACCTCCCGCACCTCAGCTTCCTGGAGTGGACCAGCCACCACCGGCCTGAGGAGAGACACATGGAACGAGGGGTTAATACGATAATCTGGGGGAAGCTGTAACCTGTAACATACCTCGTTCAGTCTCCTCAGGACTTTAAATGGTCCCACAAACCGCGGACCCTGCTTCCGGCAGGGCAGGCGGAGGGGCAGGTTTCGGGTCGAGAGCCAGACCCGATCCCTTGCTGCGGTGACTGGCCCCTCCTCCTGTCTCCCTAAGTGCAGCTGTTACTAGAGTAGTAATCTACTCAGATTTGCAAAGTTTAGAATGCGCTCATTCCATGCCACACTGCATCATCAATCATCCATTCTCCATTCTTGCGAGATCCTCTGTCCTCTTTACACCAGACACTGAAAGAGGAATTGTCGGTCAACTGGAACTGCTGTTATTGTGAAGTGGAAACGTCTAGGAGCAACAACGGCTCAGCCATGAAGTGGTAGGCCACACAAGCTCACAGAACGGGACCGCCGAGTCCTGAAGCGCGTAGCACATAAAAAAACGTCTGTCCTCGGTTGCAACATTCACTACCGAGTTCCAAACTGCCTTTGAAAGCAACGTCAGCACAAGAACTGTTCGTCGGTGAGCTTCATGAAATGGGTTCCCATGGCCGAGCAGCCGCACACAAGCCTAAGATCACCATGCGCCATGCCAAGCGTCGGTTGGAGTGGTGTAAAGCTCATCACCATTGGACTCTGGAGCAATGGAAACGCGTTCTCTTGAGTGATGGATCACGCTTCACCATGTGGCAGTCCGACGGACAAATCTGAGTTTGGCGGATGCCAGGAGAACGCTACCTGTCCCAATGTATAGTGCAAACTGTAAAGTTTGGTGGAGGAGGAATAATGGTCTGGGGCTGTTTTTCATTGTTTGGGCTAGGCCCCTTAGTTCCAGTGAAGGGAAATCTTAACTACAGCATACAATGACATTCTAGACGATTCTGTGCTTCCAACTTTGTGGCAACAGTTTGGGGAAGGCCCTTTCCTGTTTCAGCATGACAATGCCCCCGTGCACAAACCGAGGTCCATACAGAAATGGTTTGTCGAGATTGGTGTGGAATTGGAAAGCAGATTGCGAGCCAGGCCTAATCGCCCGACATCAGTGCCGACCTCAATAGTGCTCTTGTGGCTGGATGGAAGCAAGTCCCCGCTGCAATATTCCAATATCTAGTGGAAAACCTTCCCAGAAGAGTTGAGGCTGTTATAACAACAAAGGGGGGACCAACTCCATAGTAATGGCCATGATTTTGGAATGAGATGTTCGACGAGCAGGTGTCCACATACTTTTGGTCATTTAGTGTATCTGGACATTCAAAGACTTTCTGGATTCCCCTTTGTTGCTGCAATAACACTCTCCAGCTCCAACATCCTAACCAATAACAAGTTATTACTACTGATAATGAGATTATGAAATCATAAACGGACTCATTATGCAACTAAAACGAGCTCAAATCAAATAGTCTCCAACAGATTAGTGGGCAAATATTGCACAATACAGTTGGCAAAGCTCTTTTGAGACTTACCCAAGAGGACTCAGCTGTAATCGCTGCCAAAGGTGTTTCTAACATGTATTGACTCAGGAGGTGAATACTTATCTAATCAAGGTGTATTAGTATTTGATTTTTCATGAATCTTTAAAAAATATATATAATTTTTCTTTCAATTTGACATGACAGAGTATTTTGTGTAGATCGTTGACAAAAAAATTGCAATTAAATCCAGTTTAATCCCACTTTGTAACAAAACAAAATGTGAAAAAAGGGGTGTAGACTTTCTATAGGCACTGTAAGTGAGATCAATCCATATTCTACATGGTCTTTCCCTTCAGTCCCAGTGATTCTAAATGAGCTGAACTGGACCCAGGCGCTGGAGAAGGTGTTTATGGAGAACAGTCAAGAGGATCCTTCACTACTCTGGCAGGCGTTTGGTAGCGCCACTGGGGTCACCCGCTACTACCCAGGTACATGATGTCCTTATTACAAGAATACATGGTGCCCTTATTACAGGACATACAGGATGCCCTTATTACAGGAATATATGATGTCCTTATTACAGGAATAAATTATGTCTTTATTACAGAAATGTAGGATGTCCTTATTACAGGAATACAGGATGCCCTCATTACAGGAAAACAGGATGCCCTTATTACAGGAAAACAGGATGCCCTTATTACAGGAAAACAGGATGCCCTTATTACAGGAAAACAGGATGCCCTTATTACAGGAATACAGGAGCAGAAAATGTAAGAATGTCTCTCAATGACTCTGCGATGCATCGTGCCTAAGAACAGCCCTTAGCCGTGGTATATTGACAATATACCACACCCCCTCTTGCCTTATTGCTTAAATATACTTTATACAGTTACAGTATCAACCTTGCCTTCCTCTAAATAGACATACGTTAACGTAGTTACAAGGTGCACTTGTGTAATGACCATGCTGTTTAATCAGCTTTTTGATATGCCACACCTGTCAGGTTGATAGATTGTCTTGGCAAAGGAGAAACGCTCAATAACATAGATGTAAACAATTAAAGTATATTTCTAAAGTACATTTAAGCAATAAGGCAAGAGGGGATATGGTATATGGCCAATATACCACGGCTATTGGCTGTTCTTAGGCACGATGCATCACGGAGTCATTGAGAGCCACTCTTAAATGTTCTGCTGGTTGGCCTGTTATCTGTAATGAAATGTCCTTCATGTGCTTGCTCAAAGCACAAAATAGCAAGCACACACATTTTCTTTGGAAAATGTCCTTGTCTATTTCATAGTAGGACGTACACAACCGCAGACCACCTGTAACCACGCCAGCCCAGGACTTCCACATCCGGCTTCTTCACCTGCGGGATCTGAGGAATATTTCTATCTGTAATAAAGCCCTTTTGTGTGGAGAAACTCATTCTGATTTGCTTTGCCTAGCTCCCCAATGGGTGGGCCTATGCCCTCCCAGACCCACCCCTGCCCAGTCATGTGAAATCCATAGATTAGGACCGAATGAATTTATTTAAATTGATTGATAAATCAGTAAAATCGTTGAACTTGTTGCATTTTGCGTTTCTATTGTTGTTCAGTATAGTTGTTTAAGGTCATACAAAGACAGGGTGCAGTATCTGCATTTTATGGGTCATAGGTCAAATCAGTGGTCATGGTTGATATGCATAACACATTACTTCATAATAAGATAATACATCAGTGCATTATCACATATCTACCTACAACATGCTGAATTTGGCTGGACAGCAAATACACTTTAAGCCATTTTTCTCAGTTTCACTGTTTGCGTAGTTACTGCTCTTTGCCTTTGTAGGACATCATAGTGAAAGCCATATTAGGGGAGCAGCTCATCTTATTCCCTATATAGTGCACTACTTTTTTACCAGATCCCTATTGGAAATAGGGTTCCCTTTGGGACATAGACACTGTTCCCCTCTTGCCTGCTTTATTCATCACACACTTACAGTCTGTATTAATCATTCACTTGCTGTGTTTTGTATTACTGTTAGCACACACTCTTTCTGTTCCTCTTTCTAGAAGACCAATGTCCCGCGAGCTCACTGCAATAAAATAATCATGCTGTTCACTGATGGAGGAGAGGATCGAGCTCAGGACATCTTTGTGCAGTACAACTGGCCCAACAAAACGGTCCGTTTCTGTCACGTTCCTGACCTGTTTTCTGTTGTTTTGTAGGTGTTTAGTTGGTCAGGACGTGAGCTGGGTGGGAATTCTATGTTGTGTGTCTAGTTTGTCTGTTTCTATGTCAGCCTAGTGTGGGTTCTCAATCAGAGACAGATGGTAGTCGTTGTCTCTGATTGAGACTCATATATAGGAGGCTTGTTTTGTGTTGGGATTTTGTGGGTGTTTGTTACCTGTCTCTGTGTTTGTGTTCTGCACCAGATAGGTCTGTATCGGTTTTGCACATTTGTTATTTTGTATGTTGTTTGTAGTGTTTCACTTGTTCTTGTATTAAACATGTTGAACACTAGCCGCGCTGCACTTTGGTCCTCTCCTTCACCCCTGGAAGAAAACCTTTACAGTTTCTCAGAAACTAAACACACACACAAAACACATAAGCTGACATTTCAATCACTATTTCATTGGTAACTTCATTCTTGGAATCCATAAATGCATTACTAGGGTTTAAAAAATTCTGCTCCATCTGTGCCATAAGAATTAACACCCAGGTGGGTTTGTCTAGTGCCTCTTACACAGCTGATCCTGGGTCAGCCAGTTCTCCTCCTGGCACTGCTTCCTGGAATTGTTGTTGTTTACCAGAGACTGACTCTAATGTAGCGTATATATTATTACCCTGAGGTTATTACTGTGAAGTGTTTTCACTTACAGCTGGATGACAGGCAAAGATATAAAGTTGGACAAACTTTACTGAGCATCTTTCCATCAGCAACAGCACATAATCATGTGAATTTTTTTTCAGTTTCTTGTGTGACATCAGCATGAGTGCGTCCCAAATGGCACCCTATTTTCTATATAGTGCACTACTTTTAACCATAGCCCTGTGTTCCCTGGTCCAAAGTAGTGCACTATAAAGGGAATACAGTGCCATTTGGGACACAAGATACAGAATGTGTAACATCATTATTGCTACACAGCTGATGCCTGACTGTTTGCTATTCCTGTGTGTTGTTACCCGGAGTACCTGGATGTGCTGGGCCGCCCCATGGTCCTGGCAGGCAGCCGTGCCAAGCAGGTTCAGTGGACCAATGTCTATCAGGATGCCTTGGTGAGGTCACCTAGCTCAGAACATTCAGCTATATCTACTCTATAGCCTGAATGCCAATCTGTTTGTGCTATCATGCCAACTTCATTGCAGTCAGTCGCTGTTTGGTATGACATTGAGTGACAAGGAGTTGGCATGACAGCACAAACAGACTGGCACTCGTGCTAATTCATCTACATTGGACTTAAAGAGCGACTGCACTTCCTTCTTTGGCCAAATTCTTTATCAATGCTCATTAAGAAATGCTAGCGGCCATGACTAAAGGCAAACAAGAGTTATCTTGGGGGTGTGGTTTGAGGTGGGTCTTTCTTGGGTTTGTCTTTGCCAGTCAATCACAACAAACAATGAAAGTAGCTAGCCATTTCGAGTTGAAACATTGAAAGCAAGCTGGCAACATGCATCAAACATGTCGTCAGGTTTGCTTGATTAGGTGCGAGCTAGCTAGCTAACGTTAGCTAGCAGGGATAAAACCTTTCTTCAGGTTCAACAATAGCTATGCAAATCTATCTCTGACATTACCAATAAGCGAGAGGCTATGTATTTAGCTAGTTACACCACAGTATCACAGCCTAGTATCATAGCGGCATAGTCTACAATGACATGTAGCTGTTTGACGGTTGACAGCCCAAGAAAAAACTAGTCGGATGTAATCCATATCCTGGCCATCTGCCCAAGATTTCTGGAAGCCCATTTTCTCTAGAGCAGCTACTAACCACACGTCTTGTCTGGGGAAGAGGTTCCAGTGGGCGAGTTCGTTTTGCCCAGTAGTGGAAAAAGTAGGCTACCCAATTTTTATACATGAGTAAAAGTAAAGATACCTTGATAGAAAATGACTCAAGTAAAAGTGAAAGTCACCCAGCAAAATACTACTTGAGTAAAAGTCTAAAAGTAATTGGTTTTAAATATACTTAAGTATAAAAAGTAAATGTAATTGCTAAATATAAAATGTATCAAAAGTAAAAGTAGAAATTATTTCACATTCTTTATATTAAGCAAACCAGACGGCACCATTTTCTTGTTTTTTTAAATTTACGGATAGCCAGGGGCACACTCCAACACTCAGACATAATTTACAAATGAAGCATTTTTGTTTAGTGAGACCACCAGATCAGTGGCAGTAGGCATGACCAGGGATGTTCTCTTGATAAATGTGTGAATTGGACCATTTTCCTGTCCTGCTACTTTTGGTTTGGTTTGCTGCTATTGCTGTTGTTTGCTTGGGACAGCGTCTCCTTGTGCGCAGTCTGTCACGCCCGGAACTTAGAGATCCTTTATTCTCTATTTTTGGGTTAGGTCGGGGTGTGACTAGGGTGGGCATTCTAGTTTCTTTATTTCTAGGTTGGCCTGGTATGGTTCCCAATCAGAGGCAGCTGTCTATCGTTGTCTCTGATTGGGGATCATACTTAGGCAGCCTTTTCCCACCTGTTGGTTGTGGGATCTTGTTTGTGTATAGTTGCCTTGAGCACTGCTTAGCTTCACGTTCTTTATTGTTTTTTGCCGGTTCACGTTTAATAAAGATGATGAACCCAAACCACACTGCACTTTGGTCCGATTCTTACAACAACGTTCGTGACACAGTCACCTCGTGTTTTGTACAGATGACTCAAAGCAGTCAACGGAAGAAGGCCAACGTTGTACAACATTTTGTCTGCTACATGAAAAAAATTATCTCTAAATGTTTATATGTGATTAAATGCTATTGATATTTTTCACTTCAGCTCTTTGTGATTTGTGTTCCTTTGATTTAATGCTATTGTGGTGTGCAGTACATTTGAAAACTTCTGTTTTATAGTACTGTAACCTCAAATCAAATCAAATTTTATTTGTCACATACACATGGTTAGCAGATCTTAATGCGAGTGTAGCGAAATGCTTGTGCTTCTAGTTCCGACAATTCAGTAATAACCAACGAGTAATCTAACCTAACAATTCCACAACTACTACCTTATACACACAAGTGTAAAGGGATAAAGAATATGTACATAAAGATATATGAATGAGTGATGGTACAGAACGGCATAGGCAAGATGCAGTAGATGGTATAGAGTACAGTATATACATATGAGATGAGTAATGTAGGGTATATAAACATAAAGTGGCATAGTTTAAAGTGGCTAGTGATACATGTATTACATAAAGATGGCAAGATGCAGTAGATGATATAGAGTACAGTATATACATATACATTTGAGATGAGTAATGTAGGGTATGTAAACATTATTTTAAGTGGCATTGTTTAAAGTGGCTAGTGATATATTTTTACAAACATTTCCATCAATTACCATTATTAAAGTGGCTGGAGTTGAGTCAGTATGTTGGCAGCAGGCACTAAATGTTAGTGGTGGCTGTTTAACAGTCTGATGGCCTTGAGATAGAAGCTGTTTTTCAGTCTCTCGGTCCCTGCTTTGATGCACCTGTACTGACGTCGCCTTCTGGATGATAGCGGGGTGAACAGGCAGTGGCTCGGGTGGTTGTTGTCCTTGATGATCTTTATGGCCTTCCTGTGACATCAGGTGGTGTAGGTGTCCTGGAGGGCAGGTAGTTTGCCCCCGGTGATGCGTTGTGCAGACCTCACTACCCTCTGGAGAGCCTTACGGTTGTGGGCGGAGCAGTTGCCGTACCAGGCGGTGATACAGCCCGACAGGATGCTCTCGATTGTGCATCTGTAGAAGTTTGTGAGTGCTTTTGGTGACAAGCCGAATTTCTTCAGCCTCCTGGGTTGAAGAGGCGCTGCTGCGCCTTCTTCACAACGCTGTCTGTGTGGGTGGACCAATTCAGTTTGTCCATGATGTGTACGCACGAGGAACTTAAACCTTACTAGCCTCTCCACTACTGTCCCGTCGATGTGGATAGGGGGGTGCTCCCTCTGCTGTTTCCTGAAGTCCACAATAATCTCCTTTGTTTTGTTGAGTGTGAGGTTATTTTCCTGACACCACACTCCGAGGGCCCTCACCACCTCCCTGTAGGCCGTCTCGTCGTTGTTGGTAATCAAGCCTACCACTGTAGTGTCGTCTGCAAACTTGATGATTGAGTTGGAGGCGTGCATGGCCACGCAGTCGTGGGTGAACAGGGAGTACAGGAGAGGGCTCAGAACGCACCCTTGTGGGGCCCCAGTGTTGAGGATCAGCTGGGTGGAGATGTTGTTACCTACCCTCACCACCTGGGGGCGGCCCGTCAGGAAGTCCAGTACCCAGTTGCACAGGGCGGGGTCGAGACCCAGGGTCTTGAGCTTGATGACGAGTTTGGAGGGTACTATGGTGTTAAATGCTGAGCTGTAGTCGATGAACAGCATTCTCACATAGGTATTCCTCTTGTCCAGATGTGTTAGGGCAGTGTGCAGTGTGGTTGCGATTGCGTCGTCTGTGGACCTATTGGGTCGGTAAGCAAATTGGAGTGGGTCTAGGGTGTCAGGTAGGGTGGAGGTGATATGACTAACCTCCACAATTGAAATATTATACACACACACACACACACACACAGTTTACAAAACATTAAGGACACCTTCCTAATATTAAGTTGCACCCCCCGCTCTTTTCCCTTAGAACAGCAAGGTGTCGAAAGCATTTGACAGTTATGCTGGTCCATGTTGACTCCAATGCTTCCCACAGTTGTGTCAAGTTGGCTGGATGTCCTTTGGGTGGTGGACCATTCTTGATACACACGGGAAACTGTTGAGCGTGAAAAACACAGCAGCGTTGCATTTCTTGACAAAAACCGGTGCGCCTGGCACCTACTACCAGAACCCATTCAAAGGCACTTAAATAGTTAGTCTTGCCCATTCACCCTCTGAATGGCACACATACACAATCCGTCTCAATTGTCTCGAGGCTTAAAAATCCTTCTTTAATCTGTTTCCTCCCCTTCATCTACACTGATTGAAGTGGATTTAATAAGTGACATCAATAAGGGATGATAGCTTTCACATGGATTCACTTGGTCAGTCTATGTCATGGAAAGAGCAAGTTTCCTTAATGTTTTGTATACTCAGTGCATACATACATACATACTTTCAGAATGGCAGACTAAGGCCTAGTTTTCTGTGACACTTTAGAGGCAGAAAGTATGAATAGGAAGGCCCCACTCACGCACCCACACACCCATGAAGAAGTTTTACTTACACTCACACGTGGAGCACAAAGAAGAACGAACAGAGAAAAATTGACGTTGAACAGAAGAAATTCATTGGGACTGGAATTTATTAAAATAATAATTAAAGGTTAAATATGTTGAATGTTAAAGGTTGACTTAAGCAATATAGTCAAATGGTTAAGGATGAAATGTTGGTTTTAAGGTATATTTGGACTATGTCTATTAGGCTTGGAGGATAAGGTCTTAGGATGTTGATAGTGATACGTTAGAATGTTGAAATAAGAGAATGGTGGGATGTTGGATGTTTAAGATGTAACTGGAGAAATAGAATTAGGTTAGAGTGAGATTAGAATTGAGTGAAATTAGAATAGTCAAGGGAATAATAAGTGTTAATGTTTAAAACTAGTAATGGTGATGATATGTAGCTAAAAGTATATTAAGGGTACAACCCCAGCCAGCATAGACTGTTAGGAGGCAGGAAATCCTGTGGATGCGAGGGGGGATGCGAGGGGGGAGGAGCTTGTGGTTTTAGAAAGCCTAGGGTGACGGTAAAAGTGGGGGTTAGTGGGTGGCTGAAAAAGAGTTTGCAGATGCAAGTGCAAAAATAGGTGTTAGGCAGAAAATAATGATAGATAGGGGTGGGGCTAGGACCACAGATACAGTGCATTCAGAAAGAATTCAGACCCCTTCACTTTTCCCACATTTTGTTGTTACAGCCTTATTTTAAAATGGATTAAAGAAAAACATTTCCTCATCAATCTACCCACAATATCGCATAATGTTAGAAATGTTTGCAAACTGAAATATGACATTTACATAAGTAGTTAGACCCTTTACTCAGTACTTTGTTAAAGCACCTTTAGCAGTGATTACAGCCCGAGTCTTCTTGGGTATGACGCTACAAGCTTGGGGTCTGAATACTGTTAAACAAATAGATTATAGATTCTTCAAAGAACTCCTTCAAGACGGTTGGAGAATGCCAAGAGTGTGCAAAGCTGTCATCAAGGCAAAGTTTGGCAACTTTGAAGAATCTAAAATCTATTTTAATTTGTTTAACACTTTTTTGGTTACTACATGATTCCATATGTGTTATTTCATAGTTTTGATGTCTTCACTATTATTCTACAATGTAGAAAATAGTACAAATAAAGAGAAACCCTGTAAATGAGTTGTGTCCAAACTTTTGACTGATACTAATATATATATATATATATATATATATATATATATATATATATATATATATATATATATATATATATATAAATATATATATATATATATATACATACATACATACATACATACATACATACACACACATAGATACATACATACATACGCAGCATGCAGATCCTGTATCCAAGATGGTAGAATGTCAAGTCGTTTGTGACTAGTAGTTTTTAAACTATGTGTATATGGTAGAGCAAATCTCCACTTAACTTAGTGCAAATTATTTTGTTTTGCTGGTGTAAAGATCGCGGGTCTCCCTCAACTTGGATAATTTATTATTATCGTTTTTTTGCACTTCCCTATTCGAAGTTTACCAAAGTAAAACCCTCTCTCTGGCTGACCTGGGTGCTATCCTCTGCTTTCCCTCCACGGAGAGTGTCGTCCAAGCTGCTCCTCTTCGCTCTCCACATGGCTGTCAGCGGCAGCTCAACAATCACCAACCCGTTTCTCTCAATCTACTCACACTGACATACAGACTCATACATACACACAGTTCCTCTCTCTCCTTACCTTTCCTTGGCCTCTATTTCTTACATCTCTCAGAGAAAATGACAATTTTCCTAGAATTGCTTTGCGTACTGATTTTACTGAACTCCAGAGAAAACAAACATTGTCACTGGGTGAGTACATCTGACAATATGCTCTCCCCTCCATTAGACATTGTGTCGGTGGGAACTTGCTCTTTCTCACTCGGTCCACTCGTCCAAGTGCCGATGCGTTTGTGTCATGGTTTGAACAGTACGAACTTGTGTCACTTCCAAAATCCAATGGTTTTAAATGACTGTTTTGTATTGTCTGGAAACTCACTTGTAGAATTTGCTTGCAGTAGTAGGTCTCTTAAAAAAGAGAAGCCGTGGAAGGTTATTAAACAGAGATGCCTAGTTATTCTTATTTTGATGAAATCAGGTAACGTGCAACCTAATCCTGGCCCTGGTATGCAATTCTCCAAACCCCCTCTGATTTTAAATCTAGATCTGGTCTTGGTATTTTTCATTTAAATGTATGCAGCCTGTTGTCTAAAATGTATGGAGTTAAGAGAGAGAGCGAGAGAGCGAGAGCGAGAGAGAGAGAGAGAGAGAGAGAGAGAGAGAGAGAGAGAGAGAGAGAGAGAGAGAGAGAGAGAGAGATTTCTACAATCTGCTAAAACCATCTCTGAGCTCACAGGAAGAAAAAAAAGTCCCGCTCCAAATTGGCTCCATTCATTAAAATCACAATTTAACCAACACCCATCTAATTTTGTGACCACCTGGACCTACTAATTGGTTTTTATGTATTGAAACCAAACCATATGAATTTGAATGAAAAGTATTTAAATAAACATGAAAAGGTTGATGTAAGAAGCAAGCATAATTTCAAATAGGCTACATGCATGTAGATCTTGGTGGTGCAAAGAAAATGGGATGTATGCGAGCAAAGCCATTACACAACACAACACTCAACAATAAATGAATTGCACGATAACGGTGACAAACTGTTAGGGCCTACATAAAGCTGTCCCAAAAGCAGTCCCAACATCTTACCACCACTACACCTGGCTATCAGCTGAGATTTGTCAGTGACATTCATGAGTGAGCTAGGACAGACGTAGTCAATATAACTATTTGTTTAGCACTTTTGAAATGTACAGTGACAGAATTCAGAGCATGGGTCGTTCTTGGTACGGTGTTCTCCCTGTACCAAGTCAGAACCGTAGGATAAATAAAGGGGGGTAAATAGAACATATTATTAGGGTGAAGCACATGGGCTACTAACATCTTACTACACAACATACACTTAGTTTTACTTTCTTAGCTACAGTATACATATCTCCCTGGCATATTACATAATTTATGCAGCAGCATACAAGACATTTTTGGACTTGTTGTGCTGTGCTCACTTTAACAGGAAGATTGCGCGGCGGTCCTTCGTCGGCAAATTTTGTCATCAAAGTCTGGCATTCTATGAATTTATAGTGCTTTCAAAACAACTGGAGGCTGGATTTACAATTCCGAGTTGGATGACCATTCAAAGCGTATTTTCCCAGTCAGAGCTCGTTTATTCCCGAACTTCCCAGTGGTCTTGAACTCACTGAAGTCAAGTTTTCGCAGTTCCGAGTTAACAGTTGTTTTGAGAGCGGCACAAATCATGTTTCATTGACAGCATGGCCAATGTTGAATGTTTATAATTTTAAACTTGGAAAAGAGTCCCGACAGACATGGCAGATCTGCTTCTAGCTCCTAAGCAACTTTGCAGTATTTAAAATGTTATTTATTACATTATTAGCCCAGAAGGTTTTTTGTGTTATTACATACAGCCGGAAAAAACTTTGGGATATCAGAGCGGCGGTAACTCACCAGCATTACAACCAGGAATACGACTTTCCCAAATTGGATCCTTTGTTGGTACCCCCCTGGGCAATTGAACTTATCCCAGAGGCTGCTCCAATATGCCACCGGCGGAGAAGAGGTATTCGGAGTGGACTTCTAGTCGTGCACACTGTCCACCGCTTACTAGTATATTACTCACTAATGTTCAGTCTCTGGACAATAAAGTAGACAAGCACAGGGCAAGGATCTCCTTCCAGAGAGACATCAGGGACTGTAAATACTCTGTTTAAAGAAATCATGGCTCTCTGTGAATATACTTTCCCCGTGCATACAGCCAGCTGGGTTCTCGGTACATTGTTGCAGACATGAATAAAGAAGTCTCCGAGAGAATTCTCTTGGGTTATAGTCACAGCCGTGTATATTCCCCCTCAAGCCGATACCACAACGCCACTCAAAGAACTAAACTGGACTTTGTGCAAACTGGAAACCACATATCCTGAGACCGCATTCATTGTTGCTGGGGATTCTAACAAAGCAAATTTGAGGAAAACGCTTCCAAAGTTCTATCAACACATTGACTGTAGTACTCGCGGTGCTAAAACGCTCGACCACTGTTACTCACCCTTCCGGAAAATCAGATCACGACTCCATTTTGCTCCTCCCTTCCTATAGGCAGAAACTCAACCAGGAAGTACCCGTGCTAAGGTATATTCAACGCTGGTCTGACCAACCGGAATCCATGCCTCAAGATTGTTTTGATCTTACAGACTGGGATATGTTCCGGGTAGCCTCTGAGAATAACATTGACGTATACACGGACAGGGTGAATGAGTTCATCAGGAAGTGTATAGGGGATGTTGTTACCACTGTGACTATTAAAACCTACCCAAACCAGAAACCGTGGAGAGATGGCAGCATTCACGTAAAACTGAAAGCGCGAACCACCGCATTTAACCATGGCAAGGAGACTGGGAATATGCTTGAATACAAACAGTTTAGTTATTCCCTCTGTAAGGCAATCAAACAGGCAAAACGTCAGTACAATCACGGATTACAAAGGGAAAACTAGCCACGTCGCGGACACTGATGTCTTGCTCCCGGACAAGCTAAACACCTTCTTCGCCAGCTTTGAGGATAACACAGTGCCACCGACGCGGCCCGCACCCTAGGACTGTGGGATCTCGTTCTCCGTGGCGGACATGAGTAAGACATTTAAGCACGTTAACCCTCGCAAGGCTGCCGGCCCAGACAGCATCCCTAGCCGCGTCCTCAGAGTATGTGCAGACCCAGTCTTCTGTCCCCACTTGCTTCAAGATGTCCACCATTGCTCGGGGATCCAAGAAAGCAAAGATAACTGAACTAAAGGACTACCGCCCCGTAGCACTCACTTCTGTCATCCCGAAGTGCTTTGAGAGGCTAGTTAAGGATCATAACACCTCTACCTTACCTGACACCCTAGACCCACTTCAATTTGCATACCAACCCAATAGATCCACAGACGATGCCATCGCACTGCACACTGCCATATCCCATCTGGACAAGAGGAATACATATGTAAGAATGCTGTTCATTGACTAAAGCTCAGCCTTCAACACCATAGTACCCTCCAAGCTCATCATTAAGCTTGTGGCCCTGGGTCTGAACCCCCGCCCTGTGCAATTGGGTCCTGGACTTCCTGATGGGCCGCCCCCAGGTGGTGAAGGAAGGAAACAACACCTCCACTTTGCTGATCCTCAATACATGCCCCCACAAGGGTGCGTGCTCAGCCCCCTCCTGTACTCCCTGTTCACCCATGACTGCGTGGCCACACACGCCTCCAACTCAATCATCAAGTTTGCAGACGACACAACAGTACTAGGCCTGATAACCAACAATGACCAGACAGCCTACAGGTGAGGACCCTGGCGGAGTGGTGCTAGGAAAAAAAAACTCTCCCTCAACATCAACAATACTAAGGAGCTGATCATGGACTTCAGGAAACAGCAGAGGGAGCACGTCCCTCTCCACATCGACGGGACCGCCGGGGAGAAGATAAAAAGCTTAAAGTTCCTTGGCGTACACATCACTGAGAATCTGAAATGGTCCACCCACACAGACAGTGTGGTGAAGAAGGCGCAACAGTGCCTTTTCAACCTCGGGAGGCTGAAGAAATTTGTCTTGGCCCCTAAGACCCTCACAAACTTTTACAGATGCACAATTGAGAGCATCCTGTGGGGCTGTATCACAGCCCGGCATGGCAACTGCACCACCCACAATCGCACGGCTCTCTAGAGGGTGGTGCGGTCTGCCCAATGCATCACCGGGGGGGCACCCTACCTGTCCTCCAGGACACATACAGCACCCGATGTCACAGGAAGGCCAAAAAGATCATCAAGGATATCAAACCACCCGAGCCACGGCCTGTTCACCCCGCTACAATCCAGAAGGCGAGGTCAATACAGGTGCATCAAAGCTGGGACCGAGAGACTAAAAAACAGCTTCTATCTCAAGGCCATCAGACTGTTAAATAGCCATCTCTAGCTGGCTACCACCCGGTACCAACCCTGGGACTTAGAGGCTGCTGCCCTATATACATAGGTATGGAATCAGTGACTTTAGTAATAGAACACTAGTCACTTTAATAATGTTTACATACTGCTTTACTCATTTAATGTGTATATACTGTATTCTATTCTACTGTGTTTTAGTCAATGCCACTCCGACATTGCTCGTCCTAATATTTATATATTTCTTAATTCCATTATTTTTCTTTTAGATTTGTGCGTATTGTTGTGAGTCATTAGATACTACTGCACTGTTGGAGCTAGGAGAACAAACATTTCACTACACCCGCAATAACATCTGCTAAATACAGTGGCAAGAAAACGTATGTGAACCCGTTGGAAAAACCTGGATTTCTGCATAAATTGTTCATAAAAATTGATCTGAACTTCATCTAGGTCACAACAATAGACAAACACAGTCTGCTTATACTAATAACACACAAACAATTATACGTTTCATGTCTTTATTGAACACAATTGGGGTTCACTGATATTGGGTGTAGTGCCTTTCATCAGCCACAGTGTGTTATACACTACCGTTCAAAAGTTTGGGGTCACTTAGAAATGTCCTTGATTTTTGTCCATTAAAATAACATCAAATTGATCATAAATACAGTGTAGACATTGTTAACTCCTTGCGGATCAGTGGGACACGAGCTTCCCATTTCGAAATCTTCCGGTTAAATTGCAGAGCACCAAATTCAAATTAAATTACTATAAATATTAAATGTTCATGAAATCACAAGTGCAATACATCAAAATAAAGCTTAACTTGTTGTTAATCTAGCCGCCGTGTCAGATTTCAAAAAGGCTTTACGGCGAAAGCAAACCATGCGATTATCTGAGGACAGTGCCCAGCACACAAATGCATAACAAATCATTTTCAACCAGGGAGTTGCGACACGAAAGTCAGAAATAACGATATAATATATGCCTTACCTTTGAAAATCTTCTTCTGTTGGCACTCCAAAAGGTCCCAGTTACATTACAAATGGTCCTTTGTTCGATAAACTTCTTCTTTATATCCATAAAAACTCAGTTTAGCTGGCGCGCTTCAGTCAATAATCCACTCGTTTTCCCTCCTTCAAAATGCATACAAAATGAATCTCAAACGTTACCAATTAACTTATCCAAACAAGTCAATCAACTTTTATAATCAAACCTTAGGTACCCTAATACGCAAATAAACAATAAAATTTAAGATAATTGTTATTGTCTTTACCGGAGAAAAATACCACAGAACGCGCTCTCATTGACGCGCTTGGAAACAGTACAGCTAAAATGGGAGCCAACTCGAAAAACTACAATTTCTGGCTCATTCTTCCAAAAACCAGCCTGCAACTCTTTCTAAAGACTGTTGACATCTAGTGGAAGCCCTAGGAACTGCAACCGGGCACGATTTCACGCTATTATAAAAGTGCCAGCCATTGAAATCAGTGGTAGGATACATTTTTTGGGGGGGGATGGATTGTCCTCTGGTTTCACCCTCCATGTCAGTTCTGTTATACTCACAGACATCATTTTAACAGTTTTAGAAACTTTAGAGTGTTTTCTATCCAAATCTACCAATTACATGCATATCCTAGCGTTTGGGCCTGAGTAACAGGCAGTTTACTTTGGGCACGCTTTTCATCCGGACGTCAAAATACCGCCCCCTATCCCAAAGAAGTTAATGTTGTAAATGACTATTGTAGCTGGAAACGGCAGATTTTTTTATGGAATATCTACATATTATCAGCAGCCATCGCTCCTGTGTTCCAATGGCACGTTGTGTTAGCTAATCCAAGTTTATAATTTTAAAAGGCTAATTGATCATTAGAAAACCCTTTTGCAATTATGTTAGCACAGCTGAAAACTGTTGTTCTGATTAAAAAAGCAATAAAACTGGCCTTCTTTAGACTAGTTGAGTCTCTGGAGCATCAGCATTTGTGGGTTCGATTACAGGCTCAAAATGGCCAGAAAAAAAGGGCTTTCTTCTGAAACGTGTCAGTCTATTCTTGATCTGAGAAATTAAGGCTATTCCATGCAATAAATTGCCAAGAAATTGAAGATCTCGTACAACGCTGTGTACTACTCCCTTCACAGAACAGCGCAAACTGGCTCTAACCAAAATTGAAAGAGGAGTGGGAGGCCCCGGTGCACAACTGAGCAAGAGGAGAAGTACATTAGAGTGTCTAGTTTGACAAACAGACGCCTCAGAAGTCCTCAACTGGCAGCTTCATTAAATAGTACCCGCAAAACACCAGTCTCAACGTCAACAGTGAAGAGGCAACTCCAGGATGCTGGCCTTCTAGGCAGAGTTGCAAAGAAAAAGCCATATCTCAGACTGGCCAATAAAAATAAAAGATTTAGATGGGAAAAAGAACACAGACACTGGATAGAGGAAGATTTGAAAAAAGTGTTATGGACAGACAAATCTAAGTTTGAGGTCTACAGATCACAAAGAAGAACATTCGTGAGACACAGAAAAAATGACAAGATGCTGGAGAAGTGCTTGACGCCACCTGTCAAGCATGGTGGAGGCAATGTGATGGTCTGGGGGTGCTTTGGTGGAGGTAAAGTGGAAGATTTGTACAGAGTAAAAGGGATATTGAAGAAGGAAGGCTATCACTCCATTTTGCAACGCCATGCCATACCCTGTGGACGGCGCTTAATTGGAGCCAATTTCCTCCTACAACAGGACAATGACCCAAAGCACAGCTCCAAACTATGCAATAACTATTTAGGGAAGAAGCAGTCAGCTGGTATTCTGTCTATAATGGAGTGGCCAGGACAGCCACCGGATCTCAACCCTATTGAGCTGTTGTGGGAGCAGCTTGACTATATGGTATGTAAGAAGTGCCCATCAAGCCAATCCAACTTGTGGGGGTGATTCAGGAAGCATGGGGTGAAATCTCCAGATTACCTCAACAAATTGACAACTAGAATGCCAAAGGTCTGCAAGGATGTAATTTCCGCAAATGGAGGATTCTTTGACGAAAGCAAAGTTTGAAGGATTTCAATTAAAACTCATTATTTATAACTTGTCAACGTCTTGACTATATTTCCTATTCATTTTGCAACTCATTTCATGTAGGTTTTCATGGACAACAAGAACATTTCTAAGCGACCCCAAACTTTTGAATGGTAGTGTATATACAGTGCATTCAGAAAGTATTCAGACACCTTGACCTGATTCAGAGGGGTTGGGTTAAATGCGAAAGACACATTTCAGTTGAAATTCCCTTTCCATTTTTCCACATTTTGTTATGTTACAGCCTTATTCTAAAATTGATAAAATATTTTTTTTAGTCATCAATCTACAAACAGTACCTCATAATGAAAAAGCAAAAACAGGTTTTTAGATTTTAGAAAACAGAAATACCTTATTTACGTAAGTATTCAGACCCTTTGCTATGAGCCACGAAATTGAGCTCAGGTGCATCCTGTTTCCATTGATCATCCTGTGGTAAATTCAATTGATTGGACATGATTTGGAAAGGCACACACCTGTCTTTATAAGGTCCCACAGTTGACAGTGCATGTCAGAGCAAAAACCAAGCCATGAGATCAAAGGAATTGTCCGTAGGGCTCCGAGACACGATTGTGTCGAGGCACAGAATTGGAGAAAGATATCAAAACATTTCTGCAGCATTGAAGGTCCCCAAGAACACAGTGGCCTCCATCATTCTTAATAGGGATAGCCCCCTTTTTAAAAAAATTATCCTAAATGACATACCCAAATCTAAGTGCCTGTAGCTCAGGCCCTGAAGCAAGGATATGCATATTCTTGGTGCCATTTGAAAGGAAACACTTTGAAGTTTGTGGAAATGTGAATTGAATGTAGGAGAATTTAACACACTAGATCTGGTAGAAGAAAATACAATGAAAAAACCAACCATTGTTTTTATACCACCATCTTTGAAATGCAAGATATAAGACACTTCTATGTATCAACATTTGTTGTTACTCTAAAATCTGCGATCTTAACATCACGCGCTGTATGATTTACAGCTGTCCCGTTGACAGAACGCCGAATTCCTAAATGGAAGAAGTTTAGAACCACCAAGATTCTTCCTAGAGCTGGCCACCGGGCTAAACTGAGCAATTGGGGGAGAAGAGCCTTGGTCAGGGAGGTGACCAAGAATCAGATGGTCACTGATGGAGCTCCAGAGTTCCTCTGGGGAGATGGGAGAACCTTCTAGAAGGACAACCATCTCTGCAGTACTCCACCAGACGGAAGCCACTCCTCAGTAAAAGGCACATGACAGCCATCTTGAAGTTTGCCAAAAGGCACCTAATGACTCTCAGACCATGAGAAACAAGATCCTCTGTTCTGATGAAACCAAGATTGAACTCTTTGGCCTGAATATAATGTGTCACATCTAGAGAACCTGCCAACATCCCTGCTGTGAAGCATGGTGGTGGCAGCATCATGGTGTGAGGATGTTTTTCAGTGGCAGGGACTGGGAGACTAATCAGGGTCGAGGGAAAGATGAACGGAGCAAAGTACAGAGAGATCCTTGATGAAAACCTCTTCCAGAGCACTCAGGACCTCAGACTGGGGCGAAAGTTCACCTTCCAACAAGACAACGACCCTAAGCACACAGCCAAGATAACGCAAGAGTGGCTTCGAGACAAGTCTGTGAATGTCCTTGAGTGGCCCAGCCAGAGCCCGGACTTGAACCCAATTGAACATATCTGGATCTTCAGAGAAGAATGGGTGAAACTCCCCAAATAGAGGTGTGCCAAGCTTGTAGCGTCATACCCAAGAAAACTCGAGGCTGTAATCGCTGCCGAAGGTGCTTCAACAAAGTACTGAGTTAAATCTCTGACCACTTCTGTAAATGTAATGTTTCAGGTTATATTTTTTATATATTTGCAAAAATGTCCTTATCTGGCAGAACCAATGGCATAGTCCCGAAAGTGCAAACTCCGGCCACTGTGCACAGTTACAAAAAACTAAATTGGAACTTCACCTTAGTTTAGACTAGCTTAAATGTCTTAATATTTAAATTAATTTCTTTTGACCTTTAATAAAGACACAGAGTCTATAAATCATTAGGAACACCTGGCGAATATTGAGTTGTACCCCCTTTATCCCTCAGAACAGCCTCAATTCGTCAGGGCATGGACTCTACAAGGTGTCGAAAGCGTTCCACAGGGATGCTGGCCCACGTTTACTCCAATGCTTCTCACAGTTGGCTGGATGTCCTTTGGTTGGTAAACCATTCTTGATACACACAGGAATCTGTTGAGTGTGAAAAACCCAGCAGCTTTGCACTCAAACCGGTGCGGCTGGCACTTACTACCATACCCTGTTCAAAGGCACTTAAATATTTTGTCTTTCCCATTCACCCTCTGAGTGGCACACATACACAATCCATTTCTCCATTGTCTCAAGAAGGTTTAAAAATCCTTCTTTAATCTGTCTCCTCCCCTTTATCTACACTGATTGAACTGGATTTAACAAGTGACAATATGGGATCCTACCTTTCACCTGTAAAGTTTGTGTTCCTAATGTTTTGTACACTCAGTGTATGTATAGTGTGCAACGTATGTACAAACTTTGTACTACTGCAACAAATGTAGGTAAAAACACAAAGCAGGTACAGGGCTTAAAGGTATTGAGAGGCTGTAAAATATTTGTCCTTTATCTTCCTCAGCCAAATGACAGAAGACCACCGGAGACATCAAAGCTGCCAATCTACTATAATTGACCAGTTTGCTTCAATTATATGAGAAAAGGAATATTATAATTTCAATAGAGCTTTGCTTGGTCTTGTGAAACAGCTGTTTATCCATACATGTGTCACACTTCCATACCTCATCCTCTAGATGGCAGTGTCTATGTAATGTGAAGAAACAACCACTCATCACCTCTTCACACACAGCTATGCATTCACACACACACCTCATAGTTAGGGCCCTGTCTTTTGGTTAATCACATCACATGACCTGAATTGTAACCATTTATATTTAATTGTATTTAACTAGACAAGTCAGTTAAGAACAACATCTTATTTACAATGATGGCCTACCAAAAGGCCTCCTGCAGGGGCTGTAGTGTGCCGCTATTCTGTAGTGTGCCGCTGTTGTGTTGGGTCCCCACCAGACCAGGGCAGAAAATAATTGTGTTTTGTAGTTTATTTGAAAATACTAACTTTTCAAATACTCAAGGTAGTGGAATATAGCTTATATAGAGTGTTACGCACGCCTCTGAGAAGGAGGAACGCAACACCCTGCTGCAACTCAACTCCCCGTGAAGCAAAAGAGGTATGAACTGTAGGTGCGAGAAAGGACGACAAAGGCAGAATTTACCATTTACTAGGATTTATTTCCTACACGGTAATGTGGGGAAAAGGGGCTGGATGGAACCAAAGCAAAGAAAGTATATATCAAAGCCCCCCCCCTCTCCTATTTAATCTGCCTACTCACTTAACTTACCTATCTTAACTCCACCTGGTGCCCTAACCAAAATACAGGGGGTGGTCCGCCCAGGTCTTACCTAGTGTGCCTAGACATTGAATATACTACGGGTATATGTATGCCTGCGGGCCTCTTGCCTAAGCACTCCCAAAGTGCCTTCTCCTTCCCCCCTGGGAACAAATGAAACAGAACAACAAACAATTTCAATAATCAAAACAGTGCGTCCTATAACACATAACAGACATAACCAATCAGCTCCCTCAGCAACAACTTACATAGTACATACCAAAATTCTTTTTGAGAAACAACCAACACTTTATCACAATCAAATTCTCCAGAAAAAATCTCTCTCTCTCTAATCTCTCCAAAATATTCAATCTTCTCTCCTCCTGAACAGAACACTGGCTTTTATATAGCTTCAGGAGTCTAATTGGATACAGCTGCATCTTGACGAGGGGGCGGGGTCAGCTCTCTAATCATCCATTAGCCATTGAGTCGACCAATCAGCTGGTTGGGGAGGCTTCCAGGAAGCCATCTCCTGAAACACACACAGTCAAATACAACACAGAACCTGGGGAACGTAACATAGAGTTTCAACTAAAAGGCAACTATTTTCTTTGATATTCAAATACAGGTCTCAGAAAAACAAATAATATTTGAAAGTATTTAAAATACTTCTCAGAAAACCAAATTATATTAAGGCATTTATTATTTTCTTTGTAGAAATGTAAAAAAAAAAATGTTTTATTCACACCAGATACAAACATACAGTTGAAGTCGGAAGTTTATATACACTTAGATTGGAGTCATTAAAACACGTTTTTCAACCACTCCACAAATTTCTTGTTAACAAACTATAGTTTTGGCAAGGTTAGGACATCTACTTTGTGCGTGACACAAGTCATTTTTCCAACAATTGTTTACAGACAGATTATTTCACTTATAATTCACTGTATCACAATTCCAGTGGGTCAGAAGTTTACATACACTAAATTGACTGTGCCTTTAAACAGCTTGGAAAATTCCAGAAAATGATGTCATGGCTTTAGAAGCTTCTGATAGGCTAATTGACATAATTGAGTCAATTGGAGGTGTACTTGTGGATGTATTTCAAGGCCTACCTTCAAACTCAGTGCCTCTTTGCTTGACATCAAGGGAAAATCAAAAGAAATCAGAAAAAAATTGAAGACCTCCACAAGTCTGGTTCATCCTTGGGAGCAATTTCCAAACGCCTAAAGGTACCAAGTTCATCTATACAAACAATAGTACGCAAGTATAAACACCATGGGACCATGCAATCGTCATACCGCTCAGGAAGGAGACACGTTCTGTCTCCTAGAGATGAACGTACTTTGGTGCGAAAAGTGTAAATCAATCCCAGAACAACAGCAAAGGACCTTGTGAAGATGCTGGAGGAAACGGGTACAAAAGTATCTATATCCACAGTAAATCGAGTCCTACATCGACATAACCTGACAGGCCACTCAGCAAGGAAGAAGCCACTGCTCCAAAACCGTCATAAAAAAGCCAGACTACGGTTTGCAACTGCACATGGGGACAAAGATCATACTTTTTGGAAAAATGTCCTCTGGTCTGATGAAACAAAAATAGAACTGTTAGGCCATAATGACCATCGTTATGTTTGAAGGAAAAAGGGGGAGGCTTGCAAGCCGAAGAACACCATCCCAACCATGAAGCACGGGGGTGGCAGCATCATGTTGTGGGGGTGCTTTGCTGCAGGAGGGACTAGCGTACTTCACAAAATAGATGGCATCATGAGGGAGGAAAATGATGTGGATATATTGAAGCAACATCTCAAAACATCAGTCGGGAAGTTAAAGCTTGGTCGCAAATGGGTCTTCCAAATGGACAATGACTTCAAGCATACTTACAAAGTTGTGGCAAAATGGCTTAAGGACAACAAAGTCAAGGTATTGGAGTGGCCATCACAAAGCCCTGACCACAATCCCATAGAAAATTTGTGGGCAGAAAGCGTGTGCGAGCAAGGAGGCCTACAAACCTGACTCAGTTTCACCGGCTCTGTCAGGAGGAATAGGCCAAAATTCACCCAACTTATTGTGGGAAGATTGTGGAAGGTGACCCAAAACATTTGACCCAAGTTAATACATCTTAAAGGCAATGCTACCAAATACTAATTGAGTGTATGTAAGCTTCTGACCCACTGGGAATGTGATGAAAGAAATAAAAGCTGAAATAAATCACTCTCTCTGCTATTATTCTGACACTTCACATTCTTAAAATAAAGTGGTGATCCTAACTGACCTAAAACAGGGAATTTTTACTACGATTAAATGTCAGGAATATACATTTACTGAGTTTAAATGTATTTGGCTAAGGTGTATGTAAACTTCTGAATTCAACTGTATGTTAACATTGCCAAAGCAAGTGGAATAAACAATCCCAAATTAAGTTAACTCTCTCCCTCTCTCGACAATCCTCACAGTTCACTCACAGATGGTATGTACAGTTGATGGCACCTGCAGGCCTGTTTGAGGGACAACCGGACAGAATATATCAGAATTCTTGGACTTCAGTTGAGACCTTCCTCTCCTTCCCCATCCTTCAAGGAAAGCCTCATCTTTATACTTCCTGTTAGGCATGATGCTCACAAGTTGTGTCTCTCCATTTCTCTCATGGCGTGTAGTATGATCTCGCTCTCGCTTTCTCTCCAGCATACATTAGGGGAAGTTGTTATGCTGTTGGTCAACTACTTTATCCCCTTCATACTGAATTTTGCTCACACTTGTTCAACTGCCCTTTGATTAAATCGGTTTAATTCAATGTTTACATTGGCTTCAAGTGTGGTTTTTACTGAAAGTTGACAGATTGGACTTGTATGGAGGGATGTGGGTGTGTGGGGAGAGAGAGAGTGGATAGATGGGTGTAGATGGGTTTGGTTGAAGAAACTTCCTCTCCCCCTGCCTCCCTCTCTTCTCTTGATAAGTAATGAAAGTGACTGTGACCATCCACTTCAGCTAGCATTTCCTGTTTTAAGGCTTGTTTACATTTTTTAAGGTAAAGCTTTGGATGAGGTGTCAAAAATGTGACACAGGCTGCATGCTTATGTATGTGTTGGTACTGTCTGTTCAATAAGGTATTGAATATTCTTAAATATGACATGGGTTGAAGTTACCAATATTAATCCTGCGGCAAGTCTCATATGGCTGAATTGTAGTGTATTTACAGAATAACCCGTGTTGTACGATTTTCTATCCACTAGATTGTACCAATGTGCTGTCACCTTCAAAGAGGTCTAATGTGAGTTTTTCTATTCACCCTTCAAGTACTGAGCAAATGTGCAAATGAATGAAATTCCCTGAACGTTGCATTTATGGATACTAGATATGACTGGTTGTGATCCAGTCACATGTGACATGCAAAGTTCAAGTGTCATACAAAGTGGATCATGTTGAGACCCCAACTCCTGTCTGTCACTCACACCATTTAATAGCTTAAACATATACAGTTGAAGGTGTGGCCCACTAACAAATGACCAACCAGGACACCACACACACCTGCATTACACTCCTCACCCCGCCCCTACTTACTTGCACGCATACAATTCAAGGACAATCTAAGTCTGTATTCACAAAGTGTCTCAGGGTAGCATTGCTGAGCAGTTGCAGCTACTGTTTCAGCACTGAGGACCGGACCCCTGATCAACTTCCCATTCTAGGAAAAGTCACATCTAATAAGTCATTGTGGAGATGACACAATTGTCTTAATATTGAATTGTGTCTTGATTACATTTTATTATAGGGAATATCATTCTGATTCGGACTCCTCGCACCTGTTTCTTGTGCCACAGTGTACAAAATGATTCATGCCTATGCAGAACTAAAAGTCATCAGCATTGACAACCAAAGGAATGTGTGCTTTCATGTATATAAATAAAGAGTTTTGGCATTCTTTTCAACATTTCAGAAAAATACTGATTTATTAAAGCTAAATTGCATGTATTAGCAAGGAGTTAATCCTGGAGTCCATTTGAGACTTCAATGTAGAACCTTGAAATGACAGATGACAAGTGTATTAAACACAAACATGCCGCATTAAAAACAGAGGCAGTTAGACTTTTGTATCACCATTTTTTACATTGCTTGAAAAAGATGATCAGAAAACAGTGTATTATATAAATATTAAATGGTACAGCTTGTTTGATTAACACAGGTTAGTATAATAAGGAAATAATTAAAGTTTTTTACAGAAACATGATACATGGTACTCATGGTCATCAGTTGAAGTCAGGTGTAATGAGTGTTGACAGTATGGTTCATAGTTATGTTATTAGTAGCTTTTAGTAAGCACTCTAATTAAGTGATAATGCCAGAGAAGCCGGTGTTTAGAGGATACACTATATTGGCATGGGTGTTCGGCCCGAGACGAAGTGGATTCATTTATTCATACTATTTCATCCTTCCACAAGATATAGTCCCGACACAAATCTAGGGTTGCTAGAGACTCGACCCAGTCGTTCAGTCTTTTTGTTCTGTATATATGGACGCGACCCAGTCGTTCATTCGAAATGTTCAATTGCCGTACTGGCTAGCAACGTTCGTATCCCTTGCTTGCTAGCTAGCCAACTACGGCTAATTTACAGTCAGGTCAAAAAGTGCAGCCAGAATAACAGCAAAGTAGCTGCATTTGCATTTGTTTAAGCTGTTTTCTAGTGACATTTATTTGGATACATCCATAACAATGTACTAATGAGGCGCAATTTCGCCTGGCATAGAACATGTGCTCACTCATTAGGACATTGTTGTTCTGAGGAGCTAGCCAACACAGCTACAGTAACATAATAACTTCAAGCTGAAGCTGGAAAGATGGCAAATTAGCTTTGTTTCAATCTACCTTTTTTGAATTGTAAATAAGGTATCTGTTTTTATTTTTAATACACTTGCAAATAATTCTAAAAACCAGTTTTCGCTTTGTTATTATGGAGTATTGTGTATAAATTGATGGAAAAACAATATTTAATCAATTTTAGAATCAATGATGTATACAGAGAAGAGAGTCGGCCTGAGAATTTAACCCTGTGGCACCCCCATAGACTGCCAGATGTCCAGAAAACAGGCCCTCCGATTTGACATGCTGAACTCTGTCTGAGAAGTAGTTGGTGAACCAGGCGAGGCAGTCATTTGAGAAACCAAGGCTGTTGAGTCTGCCGATAAGAATGTGGTGATTGACAGAGTCGAAAGCCTTGGCCAGGTCGATGAATAAGGCTGCACAGTATTGTCTCTTATCGATGGCAGTTATGATATCGTTTAGGACTGAAACCAGATTGCATAGCGGAGAAGGTACGGTGGGATTCGAAATGGTCTGTGATCTGTTTGTTAACTTGGCTTCTGAAGACCTTAGAAAGGCAGGGTAGGATAGATATAGGTCTGTAACAGTTTGGGTCTAGAGTGTCTCCCCCTTTGAAGAGGGGGATGACCGCGGCAGCTTTCCAATCTTTGGGGATCTCAGACGATACAAAAGAGATTGAACAGGCTAGTAATAGGGGTTGCAACAATTTCGGCAGATCATCTTAGAAAGAGAGGGTCCAGATTGCCTAGTACAGCTGATTTGTAGGGGTCCAGATTTTGCAGCTCTTTCAGAACATCAGCTATATGGATTTGGGTGAAGGAGAAATGGGAGAGGCTTGGGCGAGTTGCTGTGGGGGGTGCAGGGCTGTTGACTGGGGTAGGAGTAGCCAGGTGGAAAGCATGGCCAGCCGTAGAAAAATGCTTTTTGAAATTCTCAATTATAGTGCATTTATTGGTGGTGACATTGTTTCCTAGCCTCAGTGCAGTGGGCAGCTGGGAGGAGGTGCTCTTATTCTCCATGGACTTTACAGTGTCCCAGAACTTTTTGGAGTTTGTGCTGCAGGATGCAAATATCTGTTTGAAAAAGCTAGCCTTTGCTTTCCTAACTGCCTGTGTATATTGGTTCTAACTTCCCTGAAAAGTTGCATATCGCGGGGGCTTTTCGATTCTAATGCAATACACCACAGGATGTTTTTGTGCTGGTTAAGGGCAGTCAGGTCTGGAGTGAACCACGGGCTATATCTATTCCTGGTTCTAAATCTTTTGAATGGGGCATGGTTATTTAAGATTGTGAGGAAAGCACTTTTAAAGAATAACCAGGCACCTTCTACTGACGGAATGAGTTCAATATCCTTCCAGGATACCCGTTCCAGGTCGATTAGAAATGCCTGCTCGCTGAAGTGTTTTAGGGACGGTGATGAGGGGTGGTCGTTTGACCGCAGACCCATTACGGATGCAAGCAATGAGGCGGTGATTGCTGAGATCCTGGTTGAAGACAGCAGAGGTGTATTTGGAGGGCAGGTTGGTTAGGATGATATCTATGAGGGTGCCTGTGTTTACGGATTTGGGGTTGTACCTGGTAGGTTCATTGATAATTTGTGTGAGATTGAGGGTATCAAGCTTAGATTGTAGGATGGCCGGGGTGTTAAGCATGTCCCAGTTTAGATCACCTAACAGCACGAGCTCTGAAGATAGATGGGGGGCAATCAATTCACATATAGTGTCCAGGGCACAGCTGGGGGCAAAAGGTGGTCTATAGTAAGCTGCAACTGTGAACGACTTGTTTCTGGAAAGGTGGATTTTTAAAAGTAGAAGCTCGAACTGTTTTGGCACAGACCTGGATAGCATGACAGAACTCTGCAGGCTATCTCTGCAGTAGATTGCAACTCCGCCCCCTTTGGCAGTTCTATCTTGTTGGACAATTTTATAGTTAGGGATGGAAATTTCAGGGTTTTTGGTGGCCTTCCTGAGCCAGGATTCAGACACAACTAGGACATCCGGTTTGGCAGAGTGTGCTAAAGCAGTGAATAAAACAAACTTAGGGAGGAGGCTTCTAATGTTAACATGCATGAAACCAAGGCTTTTACGGTTACAGAAGTCAACAAATGAGAGTGCCTTGCATTCAGAAATGCAAGCTGCCTCACTTTCGAGGGGCTGGTGCGGTTTCTTCTCTCAGTAATTATATGTCCCGTTTTCAAGACCCTCTCGGAGGGAACGGATGTGGCCACTATGCAGAGTCTCCCTGTCATGACTTTAGTACGCTGTGGGTAGACAGAGGCCTTGTTCTTCCACCAGTTCAGAGGATCTGCAGATTGGAGGGGCTCCTCCAAATAGGATCGGACCTCCATTATGGCATCGGCTGATGGATTCCTTTGTGCTGCATCCCCAGTTGCTCTCTCGTCAAACAGCATCCAAACAGCAGACGTTTGTGGCACTACTGCTGGTGCTTCTGCTCCATCTGCTCCATCTTCTTCCTGTTGTCCTGGTGTCTGAGCCAGCTGACTGCTAGGGCTGTCCCTCCCTGCTGCTGAGGTTATTCTTTGAAGAGCCTCATCAATCGCTTTGGCATCACTGAAGGCTAACTTCTTAAACCTGGGGTCAAGTGCAGCGGTTTCTCATAGCACGTGATTATTTTCCATTGTGTGGAACTTTCTGTCCATTGATGAACATAGGGTGTCCATCAACTCTGTCACATGTCCTGTGGTTACATTTGCTTCTCTCTGGTGGGTGGCTGTGATTCGCTGCAGACCCTTAAATAATGAGTATCATTTTTTGAGGCTGTCGCATAGCTGAAAAGAGAGAACAGTAACTTATTAGTTCAGGTTCGGGTTTTGTCTACTGATACTACATTCTCATCTACTGCTCATATACATACATAATACTGGATTAAATAATGATGTAGTAATAACTGCTTACTGTACCTCTCTCCACTGATCTCCACAGTGACCTGCTCAAAGGGTTCCAGGACTCTGCACACCTCCTCCACCACCTCCCATTCCTCTTGGGTCAGAGCATCAACAGGTGCATTGACAATGGCCAGGGTAGTGTTGATGGCATCCTTCCACTCAAGAAAACGCTTCAATTTATAAAATGTTGAATTCCACCTTGTAGTGCAGTCTTGTTTAGGCCTCAGCTCAGGCATCCCCATCTGGCGTTGTGTAGACTTTAGTTTTTCAGCACCTACTGTGCTCCTGTGGAAGTATTCCACAGCTGCTTTCACTTTGTCCACAGTGGGCTTCATCACCTTCAGAGCATCTCTTACAATCAGGTTGATTGTGTGGGCAAGATATGGATGATGGGTCCATTTAAAAATGTTCATGGCTTTGGTTATGTTAGCTGCATTGTCGAGTTATTTTGAGGGGACAGCAAATTTACACTTTTATACAAGCTGTACACTCACTACTTTACAGTGTAGCAAAGTGTCATTTCTTCAGTGTTATCACATGAAAAGATATACTCAAATATTTACAAAAATGTGAGGGGTGTACTCACTTTTGTGATATACTGTACTTGCCATTCTCTGGCCACTCTCAACAGTTCCTCTGCCATGTTCTCTGAGGCGTTTCTGTCGCTGAACTCAAAGCAGTCCAGAAGTCAGCTAGACATCGAAAAATCTTCAATGAAGTGACATGTAACCGACATGTAAGAAGTGGTTACCCTTGATGTCCAGCAGTCAGTGGTAAGTCAAACTGCAGTAGCTTTTTGGACTCTTTCCCGCACGGAAGCCTGTGTGCTCTCGTACTGTTGTGGAATAAGTGATTTTGGAAGGGTTGTCCTGCTTGGAATTGTGTACATTGGATTTAGACTATTGTTATAATTTCTAAAACCTCTGTCCTCCATGATCGAAAATGGCTGGAAATCGGCTAAATCATTTTAGCCAGTGCAATATCAATTTGGCCTTGTTTTGCTATAGACATAGACTTATGCATAAACTGGTCCATAGAAGACTGCGTTGCTGTGGGTCGCGGAGTAGGCCTACTTGACTGAGTGGATACATCTCCACGTGTGGAGGTGCTGGCTCCACCACTACCACTAGGAGGCACGCTAGTTTCTCGAAGCTCTGCTACAGCTAGCTTCACAGTTGGGTGCACAGTTCGCACATGCCATTGTAGGTTGTGCGTAGAACCGGCTTTATATGAGATTTTGTTTTGGCAAATTCTACACTGTGCTCTAACGTTGTCTACATAATTAAAATGCATCCAAATGTTACTGTGCTTCTGACTCATTTTCCAGCTGTTGTTTTCACAGCTGTTCTTCCTCTCTCTCCTCGGCTGCTAAGTGTGTGACTGTGAGTGAGTTGGCTCGGCCCTCCCTCACACATCTTTGCTTCATTGGTTGACACTGTGTGTCTGATTGACAGGAACAACAGGTGAGGTTGTTAGTCTGAGCAGACAGTCTGTGTGCGCTTCAGCATTTAGGCCTGTATTATTTTATTTATTTATTAGTTCTTTGAATTAGTTAATTCTATTCATTTAAATCTTTTGATTACTCATATCTTCATTTTTTTATAAATAGATTCGGCTCTACTGATATGCAAGCCGGCTCCCAACGTTCACCTACAGGAGCCTACAAGAGACTTGTTCGCGAATGACCCATCACTACACCCCAGCCGCCCAAACCCTCCCCGCTGGGCCAATTGTGCGCTGCCCCATGGGTCTCCCGGTCGTGGCTGGCTGCAAAAGCGCCTGGACTCGAACCCAGAATCTCTAGTGGCACAGCTAGCACTGCGATGCAGTGCCTTAGACCACTGCGCCTGTCGGGGGGCCCATCAATACATTTTCTGACTGAATTTGTTGTTCTGAGGTTTCTTATTACCTATTTTAACATAATAAATGTGTTAACTTAGCAATTTAATATTTACTATCAAATATTTATACAATTAAAATATAAACGGTCAGAATGACCATCATGGCCATTCAAGTAGTTATGGAATTCCGGCACTCTGAGTGTTAAATTAAAAAAAATGTCACTGGCCTACACACAATACCCCATCATTTTTTATATTTACAATTTCATTTAAAATAAAAAGCTGAAATGTCTTGAGTCAATTGTTATGGCAAGGCTAAATTAGTTCAGGAGCGAAAATGTGCTTAATAAGTCACATAATAAGTTATATGGACAATAATAGTGTTTTACATGATTTTTTAATGACTACCTCATCTCTGTACCCCACACATACAATTATCTGTAAGGTCCCTCGGTCGAGCAGTGAATTTCACACACAGATTCAACCACAAAGACCAGGGAGCTTTTCCAATGCTTCACAAAGGAGTGCACCTATTGATAGATGGGTAAACATTTTAAAGCAGAGATTGAATATCTCTTTGAGTATGTTCACGTTATTATTTACACTTTGGATGGTGTATCAATACACCCAGTCACTACAAAGATACAGGCGTCCTTCCTAAATCAGTTGCCGGAGAGGAAGGAAACCGCTCAGGGATTTCACCATGAGACCAATGGTGACTTTAACCTGTTGAGGACAGAGGGCGCTGTTTTCACTTTGGGGGAAAATCGTGCCCAATTTAAACGGCCTCGTACTAAATTCTTGCTCATACAATATGCATATTATTATTACTATTGGATAGAAAACACTCTCTAGTTTCTAAAACCGTTTGAATTATATCTGTGAGTAAAACAGAACTCCTTTTGCAGCAAACTTCCTGACAGGAAGTGGAAAATCTGAAATCGATGCACAGTTCTAGGGCCTGCCTATTAATGTCCTTGATATTTATTAGAATACATGCACTTCATACGTCTTCCACTAGATGTCGACAGGCAGTGAGAGAAGAAATTGAGTGTGTAACTTGATCTGGGGTCGAATAATAGCTCTCGGCATGACGTGTCACCAGTTTCCTGTTTTCTGGAGAGCGCGTGAAGGGACCTGGATTTGCCTTCTGATAAGCTGTCGTTATGGACGACTAATATCTCCGGCTTTGATTTTATTTGATACATGTGACAATATCATCGTAAAGTATGTTTTTTCAATATAGTTTTATTAGATTATTGAAATTTATTCGGGACGTTAGGACTGTTGCATTGTGTGCCTTTGTTCAGGAAGGAGAGCTTAGCGCCACTTTGCTAGCTTTCCGTGCTAATTGACTGGAGAAGAGGACATTCTAAATCCAAACAACGATTGTTCCCGACAAAGGACCCCTTGTACAACATTCTGATGAAAGATCATCAAAAGTAGGACCCATTTTATGATGCTATTTCATATATCTGTCGAACATGTGAAATAGTCGTTTGCGCCCAGAGTTTGGGCACTCTCTCGCTATACCTAAGCTGGATGTCGTAATGAAGTTATTTTTAGAATTCTAACACGGCGATTGCATTAAGAACTAGTGTATCTATCATTTCCTATACAACATGTATTTTCTAGTAACGTTTATGAATAGTTATTTGGTCAGAATAGTTGGAGTGTCATAAAAATATCTGCACATTCTGGGAAAAAGATGCTACGTTAGCACAATGTATAACCACTGATTTCAGCTCTAAATATGCACATTTTCGAACAAAACATAAGTGTATGTATAACCTGATGTTATAGGACTGTCATCTGATGAAGGTTTATGAAGGTTAGTGAAAATTAATATCTTTTGCTGGTTTATTCCCTATCGCTAACGTGCCTATTGCTATCGCTAACGTGCCTTGATGAATGAATGCGGTAGTGTGGTAGGCTATTGTAGTAAGCTAATATAATGCTATATTGTGTTTTCGCTGTAAAACACTTAAAAAATCGGAAATATTGGCTGGATTCACAAGATGTTTGTCTTTCATTTGCTGTACACCATCAATTTTTCAGAAATGTTTTATGATGAGTATTTAGGTATTTGACGTTGGTGTCTGTAATTACTCTGGCTGCTTCGGTTCTATTTCTGACGGTAGCTGTGATGGTAGCTGCAATGTAAAACTGATTTATACCTCAAATATGCACATTTTTCTAACAAAACAGATTTATTGTATAACATGTTATAAGACTGTCATCTGATGAAGTTGTTTCTTGGTTAGTTTGGTTGGTTCTTGGTTAGTTAGGTTGGCTTTGTGCATGCTACCTGTGCTGTGAAAAATGTCTGTCCTTTTTTGTATTTGGTGGTGAGCTAACATAAATATATGTGGTGTTTTTGCTGTAAAACATTTTAAAAATCGGACATGTTGACTGGATTCACAAGATGTGTATCTTTCATTTGCTGTATTGGACTTGTTAATGTGTGAAAGTTAAATATTTCTAAAAAATATCTTTTGAATTTAGCGCTCTGCCTTTTCAGTGGAATGTGGGAGGAGTTCCGCTAGCGGAACGCCGGAGCCAGACAGGTTAAAACAGTTAGAGTTTAATGGCTGTGAAATGAGAAAACTGAGGAAGGATCAACAACATTGTAGTTACTCGACAGAGTGAAAAGAAAGAACCTACAGTATAAACATATTCCAAAACATGCATCCTGTTTGTTACAAAGCACTAAAGTAATACTGCAACAAATGTGGTAAAGCAATTAACTTTTTGTCCTGAAAAAAAAGTGTTATGTTTGGGGCAAATGCAATACCACTGTCCATATTTTCAAGCATAGCGGTGGCTGTATCATGTTACGGGTATGCTTGTAATCGTTAAGGAATGGGGAGTTTTTCAGGATAATAAAGAAACTAAATGGAACTAAGCACAGGCAAAATCCTAGAGGAAAACCTGGTTCAGTCTGCATTCCACCAGACACTGGGAGATTAATTCACCTTTCAGCAGGATAATAACCTAAAACACAAGGCCAAATCTTCACTGCAGTTGCTTACCAAGAAGACAGTGAAGTGTGCGAGTTACAGTTTTGACCTAAATCTGCTTGAAAATCTATGGCAAGATTTTAAAATGGTTGTCTAGCAATGATGAACATCCAATTTGACAGAGCTTGATGAATTTTGAAAAGAATAATGGACAAATATTGTACAATCCAGGTGTGCAAAGCTCTTGAGACATACCCAGATAGACTCATAGCTGTAATCGCTGCCAAATGTGATTCTAACATGTATTGACTCACATGCTGACCACACTGCTCGTGTTACGTGTGCAAGCGTAGCAAAATAAATGTACACATACATGTTATTCAATAATTTCAACAAGAACTTGGTTCTATTTTTTACACTTGACCCGCCTCTCCCATCTCCTCATTAGTTTTTAGGAGCATATACTCACGTGGGTGATTGAAAGATGAATTGAGGTCCACACTCCAGTCCAGTTGGTGGTAATGCACCTTAAAGTTGGTTGCCGACCCCCATATAAAGTCCACAGAAGAAGAAGACTGAAGAAGAGAGATTACTAGAAACTAACTAGGTTTCCCCTTTCATCCCACGATTTAGTGTGACTCAACATGGGTCAAAATTCTACAAAGATCCAGAAAATAAGGACCTTGTGCATTACAGGTAAAATAACAACCCAATGTTTATACCCCAGGACAAATTAGCTAGCAACAGCAAGATAGCTAGCTAAATGGCCATGAATGTTTAATGTGTTTCGACCTGTCCCCAAATGAATATAGTTGGTTCAGAGTTCGTTTTGATATTTCAACCTGTGTGTCCTATCGTGTCTGGTGTGGATGGACAAAATCAGCATGCGCGCGATGGCGCACTTATGTTAGAGTCATTAAAACTAGTTTTTCAACCACTCCACACATTTCTTGTTAACAAGCTATAGTTTTGGCAAGTCGTTTAAGACATCTACTTTGTGCATGACACAAGTAATTTTTCCAACAATTGTTTACAGACAGATTATTTCACTTATAATTCACTGTATCACAATTCCAGTGGGTCAGAAGTTTACATACACTAAGTTGACTGTGCCTTTAAACAGCTTGGAAAATTCCAAATTCCATTGAGGTCAGTAGGTCACATGACCAAGGAGGTATTGACATTTTTTATATCGAAAATTTCATGTAAAATCTTGTGAGATGAAAATGGACAAACTAAAGGGTGTGCAATGTGTAGGCCCACTGAGTGGACATTCTGAACCTTGTTTGACGTCAGTAGGTCACATGACCAAGGAGCTATTGACATTTTAAATTTTGAAAAATTCATGTAAAAACATGTGAAATGAAAATGGACAAACCAAAGGGTGTGCAATATAGAAGGGTAGTCAGTAGACATTCTGAACCTTGTTTGAGTCAAGTAGGTCACATGACCAAGGAGCAATTGAAATTCGTTTACACTCGCTAACTAATTCAACTAGGAATACAAAATGCTGCTCACATTTCCACATGTTTATTAGCTTTGGAAAGCGAATGAATGTCCAAATCGTGAAAATAAGACCTGTGCAATGTTGTGCCCAATTTTTCCAACATCATGAGACTTATTTGGAGTCTGTGGCTCAAGTGGTTTGAAAGCTATTGAAGTTTGAAAGCGCGGATATCCGTTGAATATCCAACTTGAAACTGTCTACTTCGGTCCTCAAACAAGGGAAATAGAAAACTGTTTCCAGTGTGCGTGAGATATTTCTCTGTGTCTGATGGAGTGCAGTGCAAGTTACTTGACGTTTATGAAGACAGTGATTAAACTGAAAATGGCATACATCAAGCTCTGATGAACTGTCTGGAAAAGCGTGAACTGGATATTAGACACATCACAGCCTATGCCGCAGATAATGCCAATGTCAACTTCGGAAAACACCACTCCGTTTACCAGTTATTGAGCAGTGCCAACGATCACATTCTGAAAGCTATTTGCCCAGCTCACATAGCTCATAATGCCTGTAAGCACGCCTGCGATCAGCTGTCAGTGGATATTGAGACACTTGTTTTAAAGATCTACAGCCACTTCTCAGTTTCTGCTTCCCGAAGAGAGGAACTGCGTGCATTTTTTGCCTCTGTTGACATTGAGTGGTGTGAAATTCTGCAACATGTTTGCACACGATGGCCCTCTCTTCATCCAGCTGTCGATCGTCTCCTGCAAAGCTGGCCAGCTCTTACGTCATACCTCAGGTCCCTTGGGGAAACCTGTCCTGTGACACTGAAGAGTATTTTTGAGTATTTAGAATTAACGGAAGCTGCTGAGATTTCTCTGTGCTTTTTCCACAACGTGGGGTGTGTTTTTGACCAACTCATAAAAAGCTGGAGGAAACAACACTCTGCATCACAGATGTTTACGAGGAAGTCCAAAAATTTAAAATGAGCGGAAACAGGAAAGCTTTTTTGGATACCAGACCAAGCAGCTGATGGACAAACAATTATCAGCACAAAGATCCACACAGCAACAGGACTTTGAAGTTCTGTGACACTGTTACTACAAACATTGACAAGTGGTTTGATTTCTCACCAGAAAATGTAACGTTGAAACTGAAACCGATCGGCCTCTATGAGGAGCTCTCCTTCACTGGCCTGGAGCAGGTGGTGGTTTCCCTCAAAATGACAGAGACAGTCAGTATGGACCAACTCTATGAAGAGTTTTGTGCTAGCTGGGAGGAAATACACAAAGCCAGACAGGATACCACAAAATCCACCAGTGAGCAGTGGGTGGCAGTTTTCCAAAACCTAGGGAAAGCCAACTTGATGATTGTCTCATTTGTCAACATGTTCAGGATTGTCTCATTTGTCCTCAGTGTGCCAGTCTCAATGCCTTTGTAGAGAGGATGTTCTCTCTGATGACCATTAAATGGTCAGACTCAAGAAACAGATGCAGCACAGAGCTGATCAAAAGTGAACTTCAAATATCTGTGAACTGTGACTTGTCATGTAAGGACTTCTCTCTGGCTATGCAAAAGTACAAATGACTGCTTGAAACATTCAAGAGTAGCAAAAAATATCAATGGAAAAAGTAGACTTGGTGAGTGACTCATGCCCCTCTTTTCCTCTTTTGCATTTGAAATGTATATATATTCTTTTGCTGTAAAGGTCAAAATTGTGATTTCTTTGATAATTTATTTTGAGGTTTATTCGCAGAAGTTTACATGATGATACAGTTTTAGTAAAGCTATAGACTAAATGGAATATATAAATGTTTTGCCTTTCCAATTGAATAAGAATATACACTGTATATTCATTCACACAACACCATACCCACACCGCCGTGACACCGTGCACTGGCACGCCACCTTTTGTCCCTTATTTGGTAGTGAGAAAGTTGGAAACCCTACTGGTGACAGCCTATTTCTCTCAAAAAATACTGAACCAATTAAAAGTGCAATGTCAAATCAAATTCAAACATTATTTAAATTGTATTTAAATATGTATTCGCTACTATACTCTTGCATGTTCTGATGGGACAGGAAGCTTGTTACTTTTAAGTGAGGTTACTGGTTAGTTTTAGTCACAATTTTTACTTTGGGTAGAGAGTGCAGTGTGCACTCAAACCAGCGGCGGCAGCAATACGCCAAGTTGGCGTCCATCTGCCAGAAAGACGGAGACAAAGGAATTACCAGAGACGTCATCGGTGGGGCTTTTTGAATCGAGATTCCCTAAAAACGAGCCACTTCGATAAGGATACGACTTACGCAGCAGGTTAAGAGGATTAACATTGTAGGTTAGGATAATTAGGTTTAGGTTAGGAAAAGGGTCATCGCTGACCGGACTGTCCTTCAATTTGTGGTGAACGGTACATCTCAGGCACACAAACTGCATATCGCTGCTAAGCTGAGAGTCTACTGCAGCGACAGGAAGTCTCATCATTCTATATCAAATTTCATTTTAAAAACACAATTTGAAGATGTGATACAAAACCACTTTGTGTTCTTCACAGGAGGATAGAGACATCAATGAATGAGAGCAGTGCACCAGGAAATTTGTCCGATTTTCCGACCACTAGTTTTATACCAAATTATTACAGAAAATTAGGCAGCTGAAATCTCATAGCATATCAATTGTAATTTTTCATGAATTGGTTGTTCATAGCGAATTAAATTAGAATATTAAATCTAAAATGTTTATTTTTTCATACTATTTACTATAGCAGTGCGTGCTAGTGCAAAAAGTTAATACAAATAATAAATACCCCAAAAAAGCAACAGCACCGCTTTCTAACAGTATAAGGCATTACTAGGTACTGTTCATGGCCCTCTCATGAAGATATGTTTTATACAGCCATCCACTTCACATTAACATTCAACAGGTTAACTAGCATAAATTCACCATAATTTACGGTATTTAATCTGCCTATAAACTCTGCATGCTTTTACACGTCATGGTGGTTGTACAACATAACATACCATCCATCGCGTGACTCCAAGTGTACTTCGATATGATGGTTATTATAGCAATATTTGCGCTTTAACCTCTACTTCCTCAGAATCCCGGGTCCGGGAGCACCCCCACCAGTAAAAAAGCTGACTAGCATAGGCTAGCATAGCGTCACAAGTAAATAGTAGCATCTAAATATCATTAAATCACAAGTCCAAGACACCAGATGAAAGATAAACATCTTGGTAATCAAGCCATCATTTCTGATTTTTAAAATGTTTTACAGGGAAGACACAATATGTAAATCTATTAGCTAACCACGTTAGCAAAAGACTCCACTTTTATTACTCCATCAGTTTTTGACTCCATCAGTAGCTATCACAAATTCGGCCAAATAAAGATATAAATAGCCACTAACCAAGAAACAACCTCATCAGATGACAGTCTGATAACATATTTATTGTATAGCATATGTTTTGTTAGAAAAATGTGCATATTTCAGGTATAAATCATAGTTTACCATTGCAGCCACCATCACAAATCGACTAGAATAACTACAGAGAGCAACGTGTATTACCTAATTACTCATCATAAAACATTTCTTAAAAATACACAGCGTACAGCAATGGAAAGACACAGATCTTGTGAATCCAGACAATATTTCAGATTTTCTAAGTGTTTTACAGCGAAAACACAATATAGCGTTATATTAGCTTAGCACAGTAGCAAACCAAACAACAGCATTGATTCCAGCCAAACATAGCGATAACGTATTCACCACCAAAATATATGAATTTTCACTAACCTTCTCAGAATTCTTCAGATGACAGTCCTGTAACATCATATTACACAATGCATATAGAGTTTGTTCGAAAATGTGCATATTTAGCGGCACAAATCGTGCTTATACAATGAGAAAAGTTACCAAGCTCCCCAGAAAATTTCGGGCGCCGTCTTGGAGAGTCACCTAGTCTAATCAATAAATAATCATAAACTTGACTAAAAAATACAGGGTGGACAGCAATTGAAAGACAAATTAGTTCTTAATGCAATCGCTGAATTACATTTTTAAAATTAACCTTACTGCGCAATACTGGGTGCAATACAGGGTGCGATAGCGCAAGGCTACACGGAAAATAATGGCGTCTTATGCATTTTAGTTTTTCAACAGAACAACGAATTATCAGCATAAATAGTACTTACTATTAGCTGAACTCCCATCAGAATCTTGGGAAAGGTGTCCGTTGGCCAAAAGAATCGTTGCTGGGTTGGAGAATGTTTCCTTCGACGTTGCAATTAGCAGTACACAATGGCATTCGAGAGAGAGATACCCAACTCAATACAACGTCAGAAAATGAAATGCCCGAAAATCGCAATATACTGACATAAACTGATATAAATCGGTTTAAAATAACAAGATTATGATGTCTTTAAAGCCTATATCGAATAAAAACAGAGCCGGATATATCTAGTTTCTAAAACCAGAGCTTCTAAAAAGACATTCTAAGACCCTTTCTGCGCCAGCGCGAAGATCCAAAAGGGTGGACACCTCGATTCCAATCAATTTATCAACTTTCTGAACTGCGTAGAGACTCCATTTCAACTCTCCCTATTCGCTAACAACCAGGGGAAGGCGTATGCAGTGCATCTCAACCAATAGAAGACAGTCAGGGTTATCCACAGGTCTGGGAACAGCAAGCAGATTTCACCATTTTCAAATCCTCATAGGAGAATTGCTCTAAGTCTAGTTCTGTTTCACTTACAGACATAATTCAAACGGTTTTAGAAACTAGAGAGTGTTTTCTATCCAATAGTAATAATAATATGCATATTGTACGAGCAAGAATTGAGTACGAGGCAGTTTAATTTGGATACGAATTTGTGCTATGTCGAAATGGCACCCCCTAGTGGCAAGAAGTTTTTAATGCGTTTCCACTACAATTGTCGCATAATCTATTTCACAGACCCCCAAAATTATCCACCCTTATGTAGTGTATTTTGTTTTGTCGGCATTGGGAAATTTTACAGCCAAATTTGCCATTTCCATCAGGCCTATCATGAGTTTCTTTATGTGTCAGGTAATTCATCCCCATGAAATGGTTGGATGGAAACCTGGATATAGAGAGAAAGATGGCAATGTCATCAATAGCCATCATTTTTTTAAATTATTTATTTAACTTAAAATGTACCTGGAAATGAAGTCAACTTAAGCAGAAAAGCTACAAAAAAAAGATACAACAATGTCACATCAAATTAATGTTATATCATTAAAACAAAGTATCGTTTAAAATCAGTTTTAGTCATCTAAAGAATTCGGTGAAGGATGCTAGTTTATCTAACACAATTGTACACTGTTGGGTGTTAATGTTAAAAAGTAGCATATATGCACAGCAAAGCTTAGTTTATTTTAAAGATTTTCTTGACACACGAAATGCATACTCAATCAAAATACCTTTCTCCCAGAGCCGCAGATAACATATTTAGGCCTCTACATGGACATTAAATTATATGACAACAATGTCAAAAATATAGAAATTAGGAACTTTATTCCAATCTTAAACTGCAGGGCTCACTAACTCATCTCTTAATACTCATTCTATTTTTGAATTGCATGTTGTTGGAGTTGCCAGAGGTAGTCGTTGGCGAAGTTCATAATCTGAGTCATGGCGTTCAGTATCAGGATATCCATGTTGTTATCCAGCATCCCCTCCTCGTGGTAGTTCTTCACCGGCAGGATGCAGTTCATGGGAAGGCCTAGCTCATTACTGCAGAGCTCCATCTGAAAAACGGAGACAAAAAGGGCACGATCAGTTTTTCTTGAGTGATGATCATTTAATCATGTCAGCACACCCAAGATTTAATGGCTGACTACATCGCAGACATTGCATTGCGTCAACCGATGGTTGCGTGCCACGTCATCAACTGTGCAGTTGGGCATCAGATTGCCTCATCATATTATATGGTTAGCTGACATGTTAAAACACTTGTCCAGGCAATGTGAAATTTGATCAGGTCTGAGGTCATGTGATTTACCTTCTCTTTGATCGCCTTGCTGTAGAAGATTCTCTTCACATCCTTGTTCACCAGTACACAAGCCTTGTCTGGCATGGTCATGACAACAACTTGAGGAATTTCTGCCATAGAAATTAATATTTAATGAATAGAAGGACTAGCATAAGTAACACTGTATAATGTAATAGTGAAAAGTCAAGCGCTACAGCTGAAAGGTGACAACTGATACCCAGCCGTAGTTGTAGTTACCATTGAGAAACAGAGTTTAAAGAGCGTACTTACTCAGTCTGCTGGCTTCTGCCCTGATGTTCTTCATCTTGTCTATGACATCCTTTGACATGATAGTGAGTTTGTCCGCTGACACAATACTCACCAGGCAGTGAGTTTTGTCACTTAAGCTGGGATTCTGAATGAATTCCTTTTTTTTGTCCGATAATGGGTGGAAAGGATTGAACTGGCCAAGAAAATAAAAGATTTGTTAGTGTGTGTGTGTGTGTGTGTGTGTGTGTGCATGCGTGCGTGCGTGTGTGCGTGTTTGAATTCTGCTTTACCTCATAGCCCTCTGGTAGATGGCCCTTCAGAGCATTGATGATGTCATTAGGGTGCAACCCATTTTGTTGTGTTTCCAGACCCATGACATCATTGAATGCAAAGGGAAGACGTTTTTCTCCTGAACGGCCCTGAATGTAGTGTGTGTCATACTGAAAATAAACATTTTATTTAATAACATTCATATGGAAAGGATCGATACCCTCACACTCAGAAACATGAAAAGCATCCCAAACTGAGGCTCAGAGTCAACAAATACACTGCTCAAAAAAATAAAGGGAACACTTAAACAACACAATGTAACTCCAAGTCAATCACACTTCTGTGAAATCAAACTGTCCACTTAGGAAGCAACACTGATTGACAATAAATTTCACATGCTGTTGTGCAAATGGAATAGACAAAAGGTGGAAATTATAGGCAATTAGCAAGACACCCCCAATAAAGGAGTGATTCTGCAGGTGGTGACCACAGACCATTTCTCAGTTCCTATGCTTCCTGGCTGATGTTTTGGTCACTTTTGAATGCTGGCGGTGCTCTCACTCTAGTGGTAGCATGAGACGGAGTCTACAACCTACACAAGTGGCTCAGGTAGTGCAGCTCATCCAGGATGGCACATCAATGCGAGCTGTGGCAAGAAGGTTTGCTGTGTCTGTCAGCGTAGTGTCCAGAGCATGGAGGCGCTACCAGGAGACAGGCCAGTACATCAGGAGACGTGGAGGAGGCCGTAGGAGGGCAACAACCCAGCAGCAGGACCGCTACCTCCGCCTTTGTGCAAGGAGGAGCACTACCAGAGCCCTGCAAAATGACCTCCAGCAGGCCACAAATGTGCATGTGTCTGCTCAAATGGTCAGAAACAGACTCCATGAGGGTGGTATGAGGGCCCGACGTCCACAGGTGGGGGTTGTGCTTACAGCCCAACACCGTGCAGGACGTTTGGTGACCAAAACATCAGCCAGGAAGCATAGGAACTGAGAAGTGGTTTGTGGTCACCACCTGCAGAATCACTCCTTTATTGGGGGTGTCTTGCTAATTGCCTATAATTTCCACCTTTTGTCTATTCCATTTGCACAACAGCATGTGACATTTATTGTCAATCAGTGTTGCTTCCTAAGTGGACAGTTTGATTTCACAGAAGTGTGATTGACTTGGAGTTACATTGTGTTGTTTAAGTGTTCCCTTTATTTTTTTGAGCAGTGTATATACACGGAGTGTACAAAAAATTTCCACGACAGAATGACCAGGTGAATCCAGTTTAAGTCGTACGTTTACATACACCTTAGCCAAATACATTTAAACTCAGTTTTTCACAATTCCTGACATTTAATCATAGTAAAAATTCCCTGTCTTAGGTCAGTTAGGATAGCCACTTTATCTTAAGAATGTGAAATGTCAGAATAATAGTAGAGAGAACTATTTATTTAAGCTTTTATTTCTTTCATCACATTCCCAGTGGGTCAGAAGTTTACATACACTCAATAAGTATTTGGTAGCATTGCCTTCAAATTGTTTAACTTGGGTCAAATGTTTCGGGTAGCCTTCCACAAGCTTCCCACAATAAGTTGGGTGAATTTCGGCCCATTCCTCCTGACAGAGCTGGTGTAATTGAGTCAGGTTTGTAGGACTCATTGCTCGCAAACACTTTTTCAGTTCTGCGCACACATTTTCTATAGGATTGAGGTCAGGGCTTTGTGATGGCCACTCCAATACCTTGACTTTGTTGACCTTAAGACATTTTGCCACAACTTTGGAAGTATGCTTGGGGTCATTGTCCATTTGGAAGACCCATTTCCAACCAAGCTTTAACTTCCTGACTGATGTCTTGAGATGTTGCTTCAATATATCCACATAATTTTCCTCCCTCATGATGCCATCTATTTTGTGAAGTGCACCAGTCTCAATAGTAGAAAGCTGTTCCTAGTGTGTGTGTGTGTGTGTGTGTGTGTGTGTGTGTGTGTGTGTGTGTGTGTGTGTGTGTGTGTGTGTGTGTGTGTGTGTGTGTGTGTGTGTGTGTGTGTGTACATACAGTACCAGTCAAAAGTTTGGACACTCATTGAAGGGTTTTTCTTTATTATTCCAATTTTCTACATTGTAGAATAATAGTGAAGACATCAACACTATGAAATAACACATATGGAATCATGTAGTAACCAAAGAAGTGTTAAACAAGTCCAAATATATTTTATATTTTAGACTCTTTAAGTAGCCACCCTTTGCCTTGATGACAGCTTTGCACACTCTTGGCATTCTCTCAACCAGCTTCACTTGGAATGCTTTCCAACAGTCTTGAAGGAGTTCCCACAAATTCTGAGCACTTGTTGGCTGCTTTTCCTTCACTCTCTTGTCCAAATCATCTCAAAGCATCTCAATTGGGTTGAGGTTGGTTGATTGTGGAGGCCAGCTCATCTGATGCAGCACTCCATCACTCTCCTTGGTCAAATAGCCCTTACACAGCCTGGAGATGTGTTGAGTCATTGTCCTGATGAAAAACAAATGATAGTCCCACTAAGCGCAAACCAGATGGGATGGCGTATTGCTGCAGAATGCTGTGGTAGTGTGCCTTGAATTCTAAATAAATCAAACAGTGTCACCAGCAAAACACCCCACACCATCATACCTCCTCCTCCATGTTTCACGGTGGAAACCACCCATGCGGAGATCATCCGTTCACCTACTCTGCGTCTCACAAAGACACAGTGGTTGGAACCAAAAATTGCAAATTTGGACTCTTCAGACCAAAGGACAAATTTCCACTGGTCTAATGTCCATTGCTCATGTTTCTTGCCCAAGCAAGTCTCTTCTTCTTATTGGTGTCCTTTAGTAGTGTTTTCTTTGTAGTAATTCAACCATGAAGGCCTGATTCACACAGTCTCCTCTGAACAGTTGATGTTGAGATATCTGTTACTTGAACCCTGTGAAGCATTTATTTGGGCTGCAATTTCTGAGTCTGGTAACTCTAATGAACTTATCCTCTGCAGCAGAGGTAACTCTGGGTCTTCCTTTCCTGTGGCGGTCCTCATGAAAGCCATTTTCTTCTTAGCGCTTGATGGTTTTTGCGACTGCACTTGAAGAAACTTTCAAAGTTCTTTAAATGACTGACCTTCATGTCGTTTCTCTTTGCTTATTTGAGCTGTTCTTGCCATAATATGGACTTGATCTTTTACCAAACAGGGATGTCTTCTGTATACCACCCCTACCTTGTCACAACACAACTGATTGGCTCAAACACATTAAGAAGGAAAGAAATTCCACAAATTAACAAGGCACACCTGTTAATTGAAATGTATTCCAGGTTACTACCTCATGAAGCTGGTTGAGAGAATGCCAAGAGTGTGAAAAGCTGTCATCAAGGCAAAGAAAGGGTGGCTACTATGACGACTCTCAAATATAAAATATATTTTGATTTGTTTCACACTTTTTTTGGTTACTACATGATTCCATATGTGTTATTTCATAGTTTTGATGTCTTCACTAGTATTCTACATTGTAGAAAATAGTACAAATTAAGAAAAACCCTTGAATGAGTAGGTGTATCCAAACCTTTGACTGGTACTGAATATATCATTTATCTTGGGCACAATGCCCCAACGTGCAAAAAGGTGCATAAAGTAAAAATGCAAGACCAACGTTTCGGTTTTTAAGTCAAAGGATATAACTAAGCAGTAGAATACATAATATAACATTTCTACTGTGTTCATTTCTACTTTGTATTCTACTGTGTAGTTACATCCTTTGTATTAATCTAGGCTTTATTATGTCATGTAATCAACTCATTTATGTTTTCTTGATAGCCAGATTTGTGTGCTTTCTTTTGTCTTGTCCATATTCTTTATGCACCTTTTCATATGAAAATATATAAATTATATATATTTGTGCATTTGAGTCTCCAACAGTCCTTTCTATGGTCCTACTTTTACAAAACCTACGCCCCTGTGATTGACTACGTTTTGCATTTAAAAGAGCGCAGACGACCTCTCTTTGTTTCTACAAGTCCCTCATGTCTCTGTTCTGCCTGTTTGTAGCTCATTAAATACTGTATGTCTAAATGTACCAGGATATATTAGGGAGCCATATCCCATGCCATTGTGTCTGTTAAATGTATTAGACACTGCAGCTTACTGTCATGGTGAAGCTTGTGCCAGAGGTAGAAGCTACCAGGGCACTACTTGTTATCCGATTTTGGAAGACATTGTTGACTGAGTTGATGAAGCTGGACTTTCCTGCACCGACTGGTCCATATAGCAGGCATCTGAGCTGACCCACGTCAGGATCACTCAGTTTAAAGCCCCTCAGTGCATCCACCATGTGGTCTCTCTCTCCTTTACTGTCAGAGACAATGAAGAGTACCTGTTACTTCTTGTTTTGTTTACCTGGCCACTGTTTCCAAATGCTAACCTTTTAGCATTTGTGGCACAGATTCAATGCAAAACAGTGGCCATAGACTGCTTATAATTATATACAGAGAAATTGCAAGATAACACCAGGACTTAATTGATTTAAGATGGTGGGAAACTGATATCAGCAATTTAGCATAGCACACTATTCACACAACACAACCCTTGATAGGGATTGTAATGATAGTGGCGCAGCGGTCTAAGCCACTGCATCTTAGTGCTAGAGGCGTCACTACAGACCCTGGTTTGATTCCAGGCTGTATCACAACCGCCTGTGATTGGGAGTCCCATAGGGCGGCGCACAATTGACCCAGGGTCGCCCGGGTCAGTGTTTGGCTGGGGTAGGCCGTCATTGTAAATAAGAATTTGTTCTTAACTGAAAAAATGTAAGGTTAAATAAAATGTAAAAAATAACCAAAACTTTTGTTTTACTTTCTCTCTTTCTCCTTCGTCTTCCATATTTGGTCAGTCGGTACAGTACTTACCTCCAATATGTTTCCCTCCATTGTTTGTCAAATTCTGTGTGACACACATAGAACACATTTAGATTAAATTCACTTAATTATTGTTTTCCACATTCCAATACCCACCATCTCTTACTTTCACATTTTTAATACAATTACACATAATTAATGAGAGTAGGTTTACATTTTATCTAACTCGGCAAGTCAGTTAAGAACAAATTCTTATTTACAATAGCCCACTGTTCCCCAGTAGACCGTCAAGTGCCTTGTTCAGTGGCAGAATGACAGATTTTGACCTTGTCAGCTCGGGGGTTCGATCCAGCAACCTTTCGGTTACCCAACGCTCTAACCACTAGTCTACCTGCCGCCCCTACAGGGTATGTACTATATAAGTAAAGCCTTGGGGCTGTGGTCAATGCATGCGCTAAAACGGTGTAAGCAGGTTCCCAGAACAAGTAAAAAGAATTGGGACTGATGCACTGTGCTTGAACAGAATTTGCACTCACACCTGATATTCACTATCAGTGGTTGACTGTATTTTACAGATATGTCATCTCTCTTACCCTTCTTTGGTGGGGTTGATGGTGGTGCTGGCGTTGATTCTCCTCCACCCATGTTTGCTTTTCTGAGAGGGAATGTAACAGGGTTGGGGTCAATTCCAATTTAATTAGAATTTCAATCTTTCAAGTTATTCAATTGTAATTAGAATGTTTGGACTTCTAATGTTTTCCAATTAATCTGTGGAATTTAATTGGAATTCAGTAATTTTACATTTCCCAGTAAATGGAATGTATCAAACATTGACTGCCGGATTTGTTTTAAATACTTTCAACGTGTATTTCTATAGTTCCAGTATAGGTAGGCTGTTTGACCTAGAGGTCGACCGATTAATCGGAATGGCCGATTAATTAGGGCCGATTTCAAGTTTTCATAACAATCGGTAATCGTCATTTTTGGACACTGATCATGGCCGATTACATTGCACTCCACGAGGAGACTGCGTGGCAGGCTGACTACCTGTTATGCGAGTGCAGCAAGGAGCCAAGGTAAGGTGCTAGCTAGCATTAAACGTATCTTCTAAAAAGCAATCAATCTTAACACAATCACTAGTTAACTACACCTGGTTGATGATATTACTAGTTTATCTAGCTTGTCCTGCGTTGCATATAATCGATGCGGTGCCTGTTAATTTATCTATGAATCACAGCCTACTTTGCCAAACGGGTGGTGATTTAACAAGCGCATTCGCGAAAAAAGCACTGTCGTTGCACCAATGTACCTAACCATAAACATCAACGCCTTTCTTAAAATCAATACACAAGTATATATTTTTAAACCTGCATATTTAGTTAATATTGCCTGCTAACATGAATTTATTTTAACTAGGGAAATTGTGTCACTTCTCTTGCGTTCTGTGCAACAGAGTCAGGGTATATGCAGCAGTTTGGGCTGCCTGGCTCATTGCGAACTGTGTGAAGACCATTTCTTCCTAACAAAGACAGCCAACTTCACCAAACGGGGGATGATTTAACAAAAGCGCATTTGCGAAAAAAGCACAATCGTTGCACAAATGTACCTAACCATAAACATCAATGCCTTTCTTAAAATCAATACACAGAAGTATATATTTTTAAACCTGCATATTTAGTTAAAAGAAATTCATGTTAGCAGGCAATATTAAAGTAGGGAAATTGTGTCACTTCTCTTGCATTCATTGCACGCAGAGTCAGGGTATATGCAACAGTTTGGGCCGCCTGGCCTGTTGCAAACTAATTTGCCAGAATTGTACGTATTATGACATAACATTGAAGGTTGTGCAATGTAACAGCAATATTTAGACTTATGAATGCCACCCGTTAGATAAAATACGGAACGGTTGTAACGGCTGTCGACGTCGTTCTCCTCCTCAGACGAGGAGGAGCATGGATCGGACCAACACGCAGCGAGGTATGTAGACATGATGATTTTAATAATAATAACGAAGACGAAAATACACTAGAACAAACTACAAAACAACAAACGACGTTAAACAGACCTGAACATGAGAACTTACATAACACGAAGAACGCACGAACAGGAACAGACTAAACAAACGAAACAGTCCCGTGTGGTGACGAACACAAACACGGAAGACAATCACCCACAAACAAACAGTGAGAACAGCCTACCTTAATATGGTTCTCAATCAGAGGAAACGTCAAACACCTGCCTCTAATTGAGAACCATATCAGGCAACACATTTAACCCAACATAGAAACACATAACATAGAATGCCCACCCCAACTCACGCCCTGACCAACTAAACACATACAAAAACAATGGAAAACAGGTCAGGAATGTGACAACGGTTCCGTATTTCACTGAAGAATAAACGTTTTGTTTTTGAAATTATAGTTTCTGGATTTGGCCATGTTAATGGCCTAAGGCCCATATTTCTGTGTGTTATTATATTATAATTAAGTCTACGATTTGCTAGAGCAGTCTGACTGAGCGGTGGTAGGCAGCAGCTGGCTCGTAAGCATTCCTTCATCAGCACTTTACTGCGTTTGCCAGCAGCTCTTCGCAATGTTTCATTGCGCTGCCTATCAACTCCCAAGATTAGGCTGGCAATACTAAAGTGCCTATTAGAACATCCAATAGTAAAACGTATATGAAATACAAATGGTATTGAGAGAAATAGTCCTATAATAACTACAACCTAAAAATTCTTACCTGGGAATATTGAAGACTCATGTTAAAAGGAACAACCAGCTTTCATATGTTCTCATGTTCTGAGCAAGGAACTTAAACGTTATCTTTTTTACATGGCACATATTTCACTTTTACTTTCTTCTCCAAAACTTTGTTTTTGCATTATTTAAACCAAATTGAACATGTTTCATTATTTATTTGAGACTAAATTGATTTTATTGATGTATTATATTAAGTTAAAATAAGTGTTCATTGTTCATTCAGTATTGTTGAATGGAGAGGAATTTAATTATTTCTGAATTTAAAGACTGACCTGGAATTTGAATTGAATTAAATAGAATGTACAGAGAGAAATTATTTAATTTGTGGAATTAGAGGCTTATTTTCCTGTGTTTATATATGTATATATATATCCACACTATGAGGTTGGAATAATACGGTGAATTGTGAAAATTACGATAATGTCCTTTTAGTGTAAGGCCGCTTGAGATTTCAGCCTGTTTTGGTTGGATGGAGTGTTGGCCTGCCTGGTGACATCCCCAGGTGGTAAATTAGTTAGTAGACCAATAAGACAAAGCGTTCCGAACCTCTCTGCCAATAACAGCTAGTTTTCAACTCCCCACTCAGACCACTCCCAGACAGTCCTATCACAATTCTTGCTTGAGAAATTGCTTTGCTAAGAAGCTATTTTTTTGTGTTTTAAACCATTTTAATTGATAACAATCACAGAATGGTACTTAATTGTTACCATGAAATGATTTGTTGGTGAGATAAAAACGGATGCATTGGACCTTTAACTCAACCCTAAAACGTAAAAATATTATTTGGGTTGAATAGTATGTCATGTCTGCACTGCAGCTATTAGGGCTGGGTGGATACCAGTATTACAATATTCTTTCCATGGCAAAAAGGAAAATACGAAGCAGACCAAACTCTTTGGTCCTTTAAATACCTGCTGTATGTAAGATGGTGTGCTATAGCTTGGAAAATAAATGCATGTGACTCTGGATGGCAACATAATGATGTTTGTTTCCAACATTAAGGCTGTTTTCCTAAAGAAGTTTAATCTGCTTCATGTTTTGTTTCCTTGCCACGATACTACGGAATATTTTTTTTTTATTATTTCACCCTTATTTAACCATTTAGGCCAGTTGAGAACAAGTTCTCATTTACAACTGCGACCTGGCCAAGATAAAGCAAAGCAGTGCGACAAAAACAACAACACAGAGTTACACATGAACAAACGTACAGTCAATAACACAATAGAAAAATCTATGTGCAGTGTGCGCAAATGTAGAAGATTATGGAGGTAAGGCAATAAATAGGCCGTAGTGGCAAAAAAAGTACAATTTTGTATTAACACAGGAGTGATAGATGTGCAGATGATGATGTGCAAGTAGAGATACTGGGGTGCAAAAGAACAAGAAGATAAATACCAAAATGGGGATGAGGTAGTTGGGTGTGCTGTTTACAGATTGACTGTGTACAGGTACAGTGATCGGTAAACTGCTCTGACAGCTGATGCTTAAAGTTAGAGAGGGAGATATAAGTCTCCACCTTCAGTGATTTTTGCAATTCGTTCCAGTCATTGGCAGCAGAGAACACACCAAAGGAAATGTTGGCTTTGGGAATGACCAGTGAAATATACCTGCTGGAGCGCGTGCTGCTATGGTGACCAGTGAGCTGAGATAAGGCGGGGCTTTACCTAGCAAAGACTTATAGATGACCTGGAGCCAGTGGGTTTGGCGACAAATATGTAGAGGGCCAGCCAACAAGAGCATACAGGTCGCATAGTATTTATTTTACCTTTATTTAACTAGGCAAGTCAGTTAAGAACAAATTCTTATTTTCAATGATAGCCTAGGAACAGTGGGTTAACTGCCTTGTTCAGGGGCAGAATGACAGATTTGTACCTTGTCACCTCAGGGACTTGATATTGCAACTTTTCTGTTACTAGTCCAACGCTCTAACCACTAGGCTACCCTGCCGCCCCAACAAAGTATATGGGGCTTTGGTGACAAAACGGATGGCACTGTGATAGACTACATCCAGTTTGCTGAGCAGAGTGTTGGAAGCTAATTTGTAAATGACATCGCAGAAGTCAAGGATAGGTAGGATAGTCAGATTTACAAGGGTATGTTTGGCAGCATGGGTGAAGGAGGCTTTATTGCGAAATAGGAAGCCAATTCTAGATTTAATTTTGGATTGAAAATGCTTAATGTGAGTCTGGAAGGAGAGTTTACAGTAACCAGACACCTAGGTATTTGTAGTTGTCCACATATTCTAAGTCTGAACCGTCCAGAGTAGTGATGCTAGTTGGGCGGGCGGGTGGTAATCGGTTGAAGAGCATGCATTCGGATTTTACTAGCATTTAAAAGCAGTTGGAGGCCACAGAAGGAGTGTTGTATGGCATTGAAGCTCGTTTGGAGGTTTGTTAACACAGTGTCCAAAGAAGGGCAAGATGTATACAGAATGGTGTCGTCTACGTGGAGGTGGATCAGAGAATCACCAGCATCAAGAGCGACGACATTGATATATACAGAGAAAAGAGTCGGCCTGAGAATTGAACCCTGTGGCTCCCCCATAGAGACTGCCAGAGGACCGGACAACAGGCCCTCCGATTTGACACACTGAACTCTATCTGAGAAGTAGTTGGTGAACCAAGTGAGGCAGAGAAACCAAGGCTATTGAGTCTGCCGATAAGAATGCGGTGATTGACAGAGTCGAAAGCCTTGGCCAGGTCGATGAAGACGGCTGCACAGTACTATCTTTTATCAATGGCGGTTATGATATTGTTTAGGACCTTGAGCGTGGCTAAGGTGCACCCATGACCAGCTCGGAAACCAGATTGCATAGTGGAGAAGGTATGGTGGGATTCAAAATGGTCGGTGATCTGTTTGTTAACTTGGCTTCAGAAGATTTTGGAAAGGCAGGGCAGGATGGATATAGGTCTATAACAGTTTTGGTTGAGAGTGTCTCTCCCTTTGAAGAGGGGGATGACCGTGGCAGCTTTCCAATCTTTGGGGGTCTCAGACGATTTGAAAGAGAGGTTGAACAGGCTAGTAATAGAGGTTGCAACAATTGCGGTGGATAATTTTAGAAAGAGAGTGTCCAGATTGTCTTGCCCAGCTGATTTGTAGGGATCCAGATTTTGCAGCTCTTTCAGAACATCAGCTGTCTGGATTTGGGTGAAGGAGAAGCGGGGGGGCTTGGGCAAGTTGCTGCAGGGGGTGCAGAGCTGTTTGCCGGGGTAGGGGTAACCAGGTGGAAAGCATGGCCAGCCGTAGAAAAATGCTTATTGAAATTATATCGGTGGTGACAGTGTTTCCTAGCCTCAGTGCAGTGGGCAGCTGGGAGAAGGTGCTCTCATAGACTTTACAGTGTCCCAATTGTTGGGGGAATTAGTGCTTTAGTGCATCCTCTAGGATGCAAATTTCTGTTTGAGAAAGCTAGCCTTAGCTTTCCTAACTGACTGTGTATATTGGTTCCTGACTTCCTTGAAAAGTTGCATATCGCGGGGGCTATTTGATGCTAATTTTTATTTAACTATGCAAGTCAGTTAAGATCAAATTCTAATTTTCAATAAAGGCCTAGGAACAGTGGGTTAACCGCCTTGTTCAGGGCCAGAGCGACATTTTTGTTTTACCTTGTCAGCTCAGGGATTCGATCTTGCAACGTTGCAACCTTTCGTTGCAACCTTTCGGTTGCAAGTCCAATGCTCTAACCACTAGGCTACCTGCCGCCCCCACAGTGTGCTAATGCAGAACGCCACGGGATGTTTTTGTGCTGGTCAAGGGAAGTCAAGTCTGGGGTGAAGCAAGGGCTATATCTGTTCTTAGTTCTATATTTTTTGAATGGGGCATGCTTATTTAAGATGGTGAGGAAAGTACTTTTAAAGAGCAACCAGGCATCCTCTACTGACGGGATGAGGTCAATATCCTTCCAGGATACGCTCCTTAAAACACTTCAGCCTGCACGCTGAAGTGTTTTAGGGAGCGTTTGACAGTGATGAGGGGTAGTCGTTTGACTCCGGATCCATTACGGATGCAGGCAATGAGGCAGTGATCGCTAAGATCCTGGTTGAATACAGCAGAGGTTTATTTAGAGGGCAAGTCGGTCAGGATGATATCTAAGAGGGTGCCCATGGTTATCGATTTTGGGTTGTACCTGGTAGGTTCCTTGACAATTTGGGTGAGATTGAGGGCATCTAGCTTAGATTGCAGGACGGCCGGGGTGTTAAGCATATCCCAGTTTAGGTCACCTAACAGTACGAACTCTTAAGATAGATGGGGGCAATCAATTCACATATGGTGTCCAGGGCACAGCTGGGGGCTGAGCGGGGGTCTATAACAAGCGGCAACGGTGAGAGACTTGTTTCTGGAAAGGTGGATTTTTAAAAGTAGAAGCTCGAATTGTCTGGGCACAGACCTAGATAGTATGACAGAACTTTGCAGGCTATCTCTGCAGTAGATTGCAACTCCGCCCCCTTTGGCAGTTCTATCTTGTCAAAAATGTTGTAGTTGGGGATGTAAATTTCAGGGTTTTTGGTGGCCTTCCTAAGCCAGGATTCAGACACGGCTAGGACATCAGGGTTAGTGGAGTGTGCTAAAGCAGTGAATAAAACAAACTGAGGGAGGAGGCTTCTGATGTTAACATGCATGAAGTCAACAAATGAGTGCGCCTGGGGAATGGGAGTGGTGCTGGGGGCTGCAGGGCCTGGGTTAACCTCTACATCACCAGAGGAACAGAGGAGGAGTAGGATAAGGGTACGGCTAAAGGCTAAAGGCTATAAGAACTGGTCGTTTAGTGCTTCGGAACAGAGAGTAAAAGAAGCAGATTTCTGGGCGTGGAAGAATAGTTTCAAGGCATAATGTACAGACAAGTGCATGGTAGGATGTGAGTACAGTGAAGGTAAACCTAGGCACTGAGTGACGATGAGAGAGGTTTTGTTTCTAGAGGCACCAGTTAAGCCAGGTGAGATCACCGCATGTGTGGGGGTGGAACAAAAAGGCTATCTAAGGCATATTGGGTAGGGCTGGGGGCTCTACAGTGAAATAAGACAATAATCACTAACCAAAACAGCAATAGACAAGGCATATTGACATCAGGTAGAGGCATGTGTAGCCGAGTGATCATAGAGTCCAATGAGTAGCAATAGGTGAGTCAGGGAGCCGATTCAGTAGTCGCCACTACGCTAGGTGAGCTGGAGATACGGCGATTCAGACAGCTAGCGGGCTGGGGCTAGCAGATGGACCTTCGGCGACGTCGCACTGAAGAGCCTGTTGAAACCACCTCGGATGATTACGTCGGCAGACCAGTCGTGGTGGATCGGCGGGGCTCCATGTTGGCAGTAAACTGTCCAGGCCAATTGGCAAAAGAGGTATTCTAGCCCAAGAATTAGCTGGTGGACCTCTTCGGCTGGCCGGGAGATGGGCCTAGCTCGAGGCTAGCTCAAGGCTAACTGGTGCTTGCTTCGGGACAGAGACGTTAGCCCAGGCGTAGCCACTCGGATTGCAGCTAGCTAGCTGCGATGATCCGGTGTAAAGGTTCAGAGCTTGCGGTAGCAATCTGGAGATGTGGTAGAGAAAAAGCAGTCCGGTATGCTCTGGGTTGATATCGCACTGTGTAGACTGGCAGGTCTTGACCGAACTGAGGCTGGCTGGTGTCCGAGTTAACAGTGAAGACCGCTAGCAGTGGCTAACTGACTACTAGCTAGTAGCTAGTTGGCTGGCTAGCTTCTGATGGGAGTTCCGGTTCTAAAGTATAAAAATAGCAGATCCATACCACATTGGGTAAGGCGGGTTGCTGGAGAGTATATTCAGTCCGTAGATGGAATGTGAGATAAAAATATATACGAAATATATACGAAAATAAAACTATATTTACACGGGACGGGACAAGATGAAAAAAATGTCCGACTGCTACGCCATCTTGGAATATTGTGATATTAATAGCGTCCCGGCCCTAGTAGCTACACTACATGGCCAGAAGTATGTGGACACCCCTTCAGATTAGTGGATTCAGCTATTTCAGCCATACCCATTGCTGACAGGTGAATAAAATTGAGCACACTGCCATGCAATCTCCATAGGAAACATTGGCAGTAGAATGGCCCATACTGAAGAGATCAGTGACTTTCAACGTGGCACCGTCATAGGATTAAACCTTTCCAACAAGTCAGTTCGTAACATGTCTGCCCTGCTAGAGCTGCCCTGGGCAACTGTAAGTGCTGTTATTGGGAAGTGGACACATCTAGAAGCAACAACGACTCAGCCGCGAAGTGGTAGGTTACACAAGCTCACAGAACGGGACCACGAGTGCTGAAGCGTATAAAAATCATCTGTCCTCGGTTGCAACACTGACTACTGAGTTCCAAACTGCCTCTGGGAGCAACATCAGCACAAAACCTGTTCATCGGTGAGCTTCATGAAATGGGTTTCCATGGCTATGCAGCCGCGCACAAGAATAAGATCACCATGCGCAATGCCAAGCGTCGGCTGGAGCAGTGGAAACACATTCTCTTGAGTGATCATTCACGCTTCACCATCTGGCAGTCTGACTGAAAAATCTGGGTTTGGCGGATGCCAGGAGAAAGCTACCTGCCCCAATGCATAGTGCCAACTGTAAAGTTTGGTGTGGGAGGAATAATGGTCTGGGGCTGTTTTTCATAATTTGGGCTAGGCCCCTTAGTTCCACTGAAGGGAAATCTTACTGCTACAGCATAAAATGACATATTAGACGATTCTGTGCTTCCAGCTTTGAGGCAACAGTTTGAGGAAGGCCCTTTCCTGCGAGGAAAGCGAGGAAAGCGAGGTCCATACAGAAATGGGTTATTGAGATCGGTGTAGAAGAACTTGACTTGCCTGCACAGAGCCCTGACCTCAACCCCATCGAATCCCTTTGAGATGAATTGGAACGCTAACTGCAAGCCAGGCCTAATCGCCCAACATCAATGCCCGACCTCACTAATACTCTTGTGGCTGAATTGAAGCAAGTCCCCGCAGCAATGTTCCAACATCTAGTGGAAAACCTTCCCAGAAGAGTGGAGGCTGTTATTGCAGCAAAGGGGTACGCCATATTAAAAACCTCTTTGGGATATGGGGGCGCTGTTTTCACATTGTAAAAAATCGTTCCCAAATTAAACTGCCTCGTACTCAATTCTTGCTCGTACAATATGCATATTATTATTACTATTGGATCGAAAACACTCTCAAGTCTCTAAAACCGTTTGAATTATATCTGTGAGTAAAACAGAACTCATTTTGCAGCAAACTTCCCGTCAGGAAGTGAAAAATCTGAAATCGAGGCTCTGTTCCAGGGCCTTCCTATTCATTTGCTTGAAATCTATGGATATACATGCACTTCATACGCCTTCCACTAGATGTCAACAGGCAGTGAGAGGTGAAATGGGGTGTATAGCTTGATCTGAGGTCAAACGAGAGCTCTTGGAATGACATGACCCCAAATTTCCTTGTTCAGCATCAGGAGACGTGGAGGAGGCCGTAGGAGGGCAACAACCCAGCAGCAGGACCGCTACCTCCGCCTTTGTGCAAGGAGGTGCACTGCCAGAGCCCTGCAATATGACCTCCAGCAGGCCACAAATCCTCCACGTCTCCTGATGTACTGGCCTGTCTCCTGGTAGCGCCTCCATGCTCTGGACACTACGCTGACAGACACAGCAAACCTTCTTGCCACAGCTCGCATTGATGTGCCATCCTGGATGAGCTGCACTACCTGAGCCACTTGTGTGGGTTGTAGACTCCGTCTCATGCTACCACTAGAGTGAGAGCACCGCCAGCATTCAAAAGTGACCAAAACATCACCCAGGAAGCATAGGAACTGAGAAGTGGTCTGTGGTCACCACCTGCAGAAACATTCCTTTATTGGGGGTGTCTTGCTAATTGCCTATAATTTCCACCTGTTGTCTATTCCATTTGCACAACAGCATGTGACATTTATTGTCAATCAGTGTTGCTTCCTAAGTGGACAGTTTGATTTCACAGAAGTGTGATTGACTTGGAGTTACATTGTGTTGTTTAAGTGTTCCCTTTATTTTTTTGAGCAGTGTATATCCGGACATTCTGGGAAAAAGTTGCTACGTTTTCACAATGTATAACCACGGATTCCAGCTCTAAATATGCACATTTTCGAACAAACCATATATGTATTGTGTAATATGATGTTATAGGACTGTCATCTGATGAAGCTGTGAAGGTTAGTGAATACATTTATATCTTTTGCTGTTTTTTTCGCTATCGCTACCTTTGCGTTGAATGAATGCGGTTGTGTGGTTGGCTATTGTAGTAAGCTAATATAATGCTATATTGTGTTTTCGCTGTAAAACACTTAAAAAATCTGAAATATTGTCTGGATTCACAAGATGTTTGTCTTTCATTTGCTGTACACCATGTATTTTTCATAAATGTTTTATGATGAGTATTTAGGTATTTCACGTTGGTCTCTGTAATTGTTCTAGCTGCTTCGGTGCTATTTGTGATTGTAGCTGCAATGTAAAACTATGATTTATACCTGAAATATGCAAATTTTTCAAACAAAACATAGATTTATTGTATAACATGTTATAAGACTGTCATCTGATGAAGTTGTTTCTTGGTTAGTGACTAATTCTATCTCTATTTGGTCGGTTTTGTGCAAGCTACCTGTGGTGTGAAAGAAATGTCTGTGCTTTTTTGTATTTGGTGGTGAGCTAACATAAATATACGTGGTGTTTTCGCTGTAAAACATTTAAAAAATCGGACATGTTGGCTGGATTCACAAGATGTTTATCTTTCATTTGCTGTATTGGACTTGTTAATGTGTGAAAGTTAAATATTTCTGAAAAATATTTTTTGAATTTCGCGCGCTGCCTTTTCAGTGGAATGTGGGCGGGGTTCCGCTAGCGGAACGTGTGTCCTAGACAGGTTAATCCCCATGATTTTGGAATTAAATGTTCGACAAGTAGGGGTCCACATACTCAAGGATTGGAAACTGTTGCAAATTATGTTAAATGCAGTAATACAACCAGTACAACATACTGTATGTGGAACTATCATTTAACTGCACTCAAATTGATGTCTGTTTTCTTACTCTTTCTGCAGATCTACAATGAGAAAAGAAGGCAGTTCAGCCTGGTAAAGAATTCTCCTTATGAGATGGTGGAGAAGGTAGCGTCAGACATCGAGATGCTACTTGCCAAGAAACGCAAAGCACTTGATGTAAGTACGCAATTTGACTTCTATTTATTTCACAAAAACACTACATTTAGTGGCAGTTTGACACAGATTTAGCTCAGTCCTGGGCTAAAAAGCAAGTTCAATAGTGAACCTCCATTGAAAGTGCTTCTTAAAAACTTCTTATGGCTGAAATCCCGTTAACGGGATCGATTTGACAACAGCCAGTGAAAGTGCAAGGCACTAAATTCAAACAACAGAAATCTCATAATTAATATTCCTCAAACATACAAGTATTATACACCATTTTAAAGATAAACTTGTTTTTAATCCCACCACAGTATCCGATTTCAAAAAGGCTTTACGACGAAAGCATACCATGCTATTATGTTAGGTCAGCGTCTAGTCACAAAAAACACAGCCATTTTCCAGCCATGGAGAGGAGTCACAAAAAGCAGAAATAGAGATAAAATTCATCACTAACCTTTGATGATCTTCATCAGATGGCACTCATAGGACTTCATGTTACACAATACATGTATGTTTTGTTCGATAAAGTTCATATTTATATCCAAAAATCTCAGTTTACATTGGCGCGTTATGTTCAGTAATTGTTTTGCCTCAAAAAAATCTGGTGATTTTGCAGAGAGCCACATCAATTTACAGGAATACTCATCATAAACGTTTAAGAAAGATACAAGTGTTATGCAGAGAATTAAAGATATATGTCACGATCGTCTTCTTGAGAGAGAGAGGACCAAGGCGCAGCGCGTGAAAAATACATCTTCTTTAATGAAGGAAAAAACAAACACTTACAAAATGAACAAAACAAACGATCGTGAAGCTAAACAGAACTAAGTGCACACATGCAACATAGAACATAGACAACACCCCACAAAAGCCTACTGCCTATGGCTGCCTTAAATATGGCTCCCAATCAGAGACAATGAATGACAGCTGTCTCTAATTGAGAACCAATCTAGGCAGCCATAGACATAACTAGACAACATTACTCTACTCTGCCCCATACACATACAACACCCCTAGACACTACAAACACATACATTCCCCATGTCACACCCTGACCTAACTAAAAAACATAAAGAAAACAAAGATTACTAAGGCCAGGGCGTGACAGTACCCCCCCCCCCCCCCCCAAAGGTGCGGACTCCGACCGCACAACCTGAAATAGAAAGGGGAGGGTACGGGGTGGGCCCCATCATGGCGGCGGCTCGGGTGCGGGACGTGGCCCCCACTCCACCATTGTCAATACCCGCTTTGGTAGTCTCCTCCAAATGGCCACCCTCCAAATTAACCCCACCGGACTAAGGGGCAGCACCGGACTGAGGGGCAGCACCGGACTGAGGGGCAGCACCGGACTGAGGGGCAGCACCGGACTGAGGGGCAGCACCGGACTGAGGGGCAGCTCCGGACTGAGGGGCAGCTCCGGACTGAGGGGCAGCTCCGGACTGAGGGGCGGATCCTGGCTGGCGGATCCTGGCTGGCGGATCCTGGCTGGCTGGCGGATCCTGGCTGGCTGGCTCTGGCGGATCCTGGCTGGCTGGCTCTGGCGGATCCTGGCTGGCTGGCTCTGGCGGATCCTGGCTGGCTGGCTCTGGCGGATCCTGGCTGGATGACGGCTCAATGCTGGATGACGGCTCTGGCTGGTCATGGCTGGATGACGGCTCTGGCTGGTCATGGCTCGCTGACGGCTCTGGCTGGTCATGGCTCCCTGACGGCTCTGGCTGGTCATGGCTCGCTGACGGCTCTGGCTGGTCATGGCTCGCTGACGGCTCTGGCTGGTCATGGCTCGCGGACGGCTCTGGCTGGTCATGGCTGGCGGAAGGCTCTGGCTGGTCATGGCTGGCGGAAGGCTCTGGCTGATCCTGTCTGGCGGAAGGCTCTGGCTGATCCTGTCTGGCGGAAGGCTCTGGCTGATCCTGTCTGGCGGAAGGCTCTGGCTGATCCTGTCTGGCGGAAGGCTCTGGCTGATCCTGTCTGGCGGAAGGCTCTGGCTGATCCTGTCTGGTGGAAGGCTTTGGCTGCTCCTGTCTGGCGGAAGGCTCTAGCGGCTCCTGTCTGGCGGAAGGCTCTGAAGGCTCATGGCAGACGGGCGGCTTTGCAGGCTCATGGCAGACGGGCGGCTTTGAAGGCTCAGTACAGATGGGCAGTTCATGCGGCGCTTGGCAGACGGACAGTTCAGACGGCATTGGGCAGACGGCCAGTTCAGGCGCCGTTGGGCAGACGGGCAGTTCAGGCGCCGTTTTGCAGACGGGCAGTTCAGGCGCCGTTGGGCAGACGGGCCGTTCAGGCGCCGCTGGGCAGACGGCAGATTCTGGCCGGCTGAGACGCACTGTAGGCCTGGTGCGTGGTACCGGAACTGGAGGTACCGGGCTAAAGATACGCACCTTCAGGCTAGTGCGGGGAACAACAACAGGGCACACTGGACTCTCAAAGCGTACTATAGGCCTGGTGCGTGGTACCGGCACTGGTGGTACCGGGCTGAGGGCACGCACATCAGGGCGAGTACGGGGAGAAGGATCAGTGCGTACAGGGCTCTGGAGACGCACATGAGGCTTGGTGCGTGGTGCCGGAACTGGAGGCACTGGGCTGGATACACGCACCACAGGGAGAGTGCGTGGAGGAGGAACAGGGCTCTGGAGACGCACTGGAAGCCTGGTGCGTGGTGTAGGGACTGGTGGTACTGGGCTGGAGCGGGGAGGTGGCTCAGGAAATACCGGACCGTGCAGGCGTACTGGCTCCCTTGAGCACTGAGCCTGCCCAACCTTACCTGGTTGTATACTCCCCGTCGCCCGACCAGTGCGGGGAGGTGGAATAACCCGCACCGGGCTATGTAGGCGAACCGGGGACACCATGCGTAAGGCTGGTGCCATGTAAGCCGGCCCGAGGAGACGCACTGGTGGCCAGATGCGTTGGGCCGGCTTCATGACATCCGGCTCAACGCTCAATCTAGCCCGGCCGATACGAGGAGCTGGTATGTACCGCACCGGGCTATGCACACGTACAGGAGACACCCTGCGCTCTACTGCGTAACACGGTGTCTGCCCGTACTCTCGCTCTCCACGGTAAGTACAGGGAGTAGGCGCAGGTCTCCTACCTGACTTCGCCACTCTCCCTTCTAGCCCCCCCCCCCCCCCCCCCCCAAGAAATTTTTGGGGTTTACTCACAGGCTTCCTTGCTAGTCCCGTACCCTCATAACTCCGGTTCCTCTCTCCGGTTGCCTCTGCTCTCCTAATCGCCTCCAGCTGTTCCCATGGGAGGCGATCTCTTCCAGCCAGGATCTCCTCCCATGTATAGCAACCCTTGCCTTCCAAAACATCCTCCCATGTCCACGAGTCCTGTTTTTTTTTCCTTTGTTGTTGGTTCCTCACACGCTGCTTGATCCATGGTTGGTGGGGTGTTCTGTCACGATCGTCTTCTTGAGAGAGAGAGGACCAAGGCGCAGCGCGTGAAAAATACATCTTCTTTAATGAAGGAAAAAACAAACACTTACAAAATGAACAAAACAAACGATCGTGAAGCTAAACAGAACTAAGTGCACACATGCAACATAGAACATAGACAACACCCCACAAAAGCCTACTGCCTATGGCTGCCTTAAATATGGCTCCCAATCAGAGACAATGAATGACAGCTGTCTCTAATTGAGAACCAATCTAGGCAGCCATAGACATAACTAGACAACATTACTCTACTCTGCCCCATACACATACAACACCCCTAGACACTACAAACACATACATTCCCCATGTCACACCCTGACCTAACTAAAAAACATTAAGAAAACAAAGAATACTAAGGCCAGGGCGTGACAATATACTTCTCCTTAATGCAACCGCTGTGTCAGATTTCAAAAAAGCTTTACGGCAAAAGCACACCATGCAATAATCTGAGTACAGCGCTCAGCCGCCATACAGATGATACAGCCGCCATGATGTGGAGTCAACAAAAGTCAGAAATAGCATTATAAATATTCACTTACCTTTGATGATCTTCATCGGAATGCACTCCCAGGAATCCCAGTTCAACTATTTTTTTCTTTATTTTGTCCGATAGTCCATAATTTATGTCCAAATACCTCCTTTTTGTTTGCGCGTTTAGTCCAGTAATCCAAATCCACTAAGTCCAGACGAAAAGTCAAAAAAGTTATATTACAGTTCGTTGAAACATGTCAAACGATGTATAGAATCAATCTTTAGGATGTTTTTATCATAAATCTTCAATAATGTTCCAACCGGACAATTCCTTTGTCTTTAGAAATGTAAGGGAAGTCCCCCCCCAATTGTACAAAATAACATGGCAACTTATTGGCACCGAGCGCAGCATATACACGATGGACAAGTACACTACTTCTGGCGGTGTTTCATCCAAAGTTGATGGCAAATGCCATATTGCAAATGAGCTGTGTAACACTCCAAAATTCCTATAGTGGGCGAGTTTGTTCTATCTAAATTTTTCATAGGCCTTTTGTAACGCAAGTCAAGACCCAAGATTAAAATTTTGAGATTTTGAAAGTTTTGGCAAAAACTTATCACCCCCTTAAAAAAGTGCTTTCTGGACCGTTTTTCGAAATTCTTTCGAGTTTTATGTCAATTACACATGTGTAAGAACTGTATGAAAATACTTTTGTCAAATTTTATTAACATAATTTTTTTGAAATTTTTATTTGTACTTAAGAAATATGTTTTGTGCATTTGGAATGTGATTTCATAGGAAGTCAAAAGTCAAAAGTCAAAAATGTCAAAAATTTGGAAAAAACGTATCACCCCCTTTAAAAAAGTGCTTTCTGGACCGTTTTTCGAAATTCTTTCGAGTTTTATGTCAATTACACATGTGTAAGAACTGTATGAAAATACTTTAGTCACATTTATTATCATAATTTTTTATAAATGTTTACTTGTACTTAAGGAATATGTTTTGTGCATTTGGAATGTGATTTCATAGGAAGTCAAAAGTCAAAAATGTCAAAAATTTGGAAAAAACGTATCACCCCTTCATAGTCGAAAATAACATTTTTTTTTTAAAAGGCCAAAATGAAGCATTTAAAACTGTATTGAAAATCGTGCGTGGTAACCCAAAACATGAAACAGAATATTTTTTGACTTTTTTTGAAAACCTCCATAAATCACTCAGGCCAGCACCCATTGATTTTTGCCCGTAGTATAGTGCTCCCAGAGCGGGTATGGAAGTCTGGATCCCCCCTAAAAGCATTTAAGGCTCTGTGTGTCTTTAAGCACCATACTTTTTCATTCCATCCTTGCTGTGTGTGTCTGTGTGTGTGTATGTGAGCTTTTCTTTGACATCTGTTTAGAGAAATGACTGATTTACAGTGCATGAAGGTTGCCTAATCACACACTTAAAGTTTTGGAGAGATCTGACTTTTTTAACCCTTTGAAACAGCACCTATGACCCCATTTTAAGGCACTTCCGGTTGGCACAGGAAGCTATAAGTAAAGACCTATCCTGATCGGGGTATGCTTTTACAGAATCCTGAGTTTTAAGTCTATACGTTAAGAACTGACTGATTTACACAGGGTTGAATGCACTATATATCACAAACTGCTGGTTGGGTAAAACACTTTTAGGGTGATTTTATCACTTCCGGTTGCTCCAGGAAGCTTAGAATCAACACAGGTAGACCTCATAGTGGCTTGATGGATTGTCATTGAAGACAGGTTCATAAGACATTCATAACCCACATAGGGTTTATTTAAAGAATGCACGTTACATTTGCATATGATTCAACAGTGAAAAACATCACATCATATTGCAAACATAACACACTGTTGAATCATATTGCAAACACACACTGTTACATTTGCAATATGATGTGTTGAATCATATTGCAAACATAACACACAGTGTTACATTTGTAATATGATGTGTTGAATCATATTGCAAACATAACACACAGTGTTACATTTGCAATATGATGTGTTGAATCATATTGCAAACATAACACACAGTGTTACATTTGTAATATGATGTGTTGAATCATATTGCAAACATAACACACAGTGTTACATTTGCAATATGATGTGTTGAATCATATTGCAAACATAACACACAGTGTTACATTTGTAATATGATGTGTTGAATCATATTGCAAACATAACACACAGTGTTACATTTGCAATATGATGTGTTGAATCATATTGCAAATGTAACGTGCATTCTTTAAATACTTTAGAAATACAAAATTGAACGTCCTGATGACCTCAGGATGGCCGGGCAGTGTTAGTGGTTCCTCTCCATCGCTCGTTGCGTGGTAATTTCATCATGTCGATTTTGGTGATGGTACCCCCCCGTTGAAACATATTGCAAATGCACAAAAGTCAACTAGCAAGTCAGTGTCCATCAGTCAATTGGATATTGTCAGACACCAAACTGATACCATCTGACACTAAACTCACTTTTTCCAACTCCTTTAGAAGCCAACTATAACATATTTCAGAGCAGGCCCAAAATTCACAGCGCCTTCCATTTAAACCATAATAAAACAAATAATACGTAGTTATGTTCTAGCTGCGGGTCCAGTTCTCACATTATGTTTAGCCCTATGTGAGGCGACCTCGAATCCCAAGTTTCGGCTCGATAGGTCATTCGGTGTCCGAGCAAAACGCTAATTGGTGCTGAAAATCCACTTTTTTCATTGCCTTGCTACGAGGTCCTTGAATGAGCAATCAAACAGGCTCGTTGGGGTCTGTCTCTATGGGCCGAGCCGGTTTCAATGCACCTAGTCTTGAGACTCTGGGACTTTTCTAAATGTCGTCAGTTTCGTTGAGCTGAAAATGAATTGAAAACACTGCAAATACACGAGGCTGTTTATCGGTCTGAGAACCTTCTAGAGCCACATAACTCACCGTGCACAATCAACCTGAGGTCTAGAACAGGTTTCCAAAGTTTCAGAACTCTAGGTCTGACGGTTCTTTAAAAGTGGGAACAAAAGTAACTACCACAGGCACTGTCTGCCTCTTAGCCCCTCAGTGTGTCCCTCCATCATTTCTGTGTGGGTGTGTATTTTTTTTTTTAAATCTGATGGGATGAATGACTGATTTACAGTTCAGGAGGGTTGTCTATTCACATATATGAAGTTTTGGAAAGATTTGACATTTTTAACCCTTCAAAACAGCCCATTTGACACCAATTATGGCACTTCCGGTTGGCACAGGAAGCTGAAAATAAACACATATACTCACTGGAGTATGCTGTTAGAGAATCCTGAGTTTTAAGTCTATATGTTAAAATTTGACTGATTTACATAGGGCTGAATGCACTATTTCTCTCAAACTGCAGGTTGGGTATTGCAAACACTTTTAGGGTGATTTTAACCACTTCCGGTTGCTCCAGGAAGCTTAGAATCGACACAGGTAGACCTCATGGTGGCCTGATGGACTGTCATCAAAGACAGGTTCATAAGACATTCATAACCCACATAGGCTTCAGGTTGAATTTAGAGGTGCACTCAATGCATTCCAATGGGGAGACATGTCATTGTAAACTGTTTTATGTAAACACCTTCTTTTAACTGTCAAGGGTTAATGCCACAAGGTCCAGGTTAGGCTTGCACAGATCGGGAGGACCTTAGGATTGTTCCTGAGGTGAAATTGTGTTTCTAACCTTAACGGTTCTCTCTCTGTCTCCCAAAAGCAAATAAAATTGACATTGAGGTCAAAGGGTCATTTGGGTCCGTTCTCTTGTAACGGTCGCTGCTCTCAGACCGAGCGAGCTACGGTCAAGCGGGGCATCTCGTTGAACTCGGCACGGCCTGGAGATAATAGTCATGCCATTGCAGGCTTTGTGTGTCTTTAAGCACCGTACTTTTTCACTCCATCATTGCTTTTTGTGTGTGTTTGTGTGTGAGAGAGAGCTTTCCTTTGACATCTGCTTAGAGAAGTGACTGATTTACAGTTCATGAGGGTTGTCTAATCACACAAATGAAGTTTTGAAAAGTTCTGACCTTTTTAACCCTTCGAAACAGCACCATGACACCATTTTAAGGCACTTCCGGTTGGCACAGGAAGCTATAGGTAAACACATATCTTGACTGGGGTATGCTGTTACAGAATCCTGAGTTTTAAGTCTATACGTTAAGAATTGACTGATCTACATAGGGTTGAATGCAGTGATTTTCAAAATTGCAAGTCATGTATATCTGGACACTTTTTAGGGTGATTTTAACCACTTCCGGTTGCTCCAGGTAGCTTAAAATCAACACAGGTAGACCTCATAGTAGCCTGATGGATTGTTATCAAAGACAGGTTCATAAGACATTCATAACCCACATAGGCTTCAGGTTGAATTTAGAGGAGCAGTCAATGTATTCCTATGGGGCGAAATGTCATTGTAAAATGTTTGATGTAAACGCCTTCTTTTAACTGTGAAGGGTTAATGCCACAAGGTCAAGGTTAGGCTTGCACAGATCGGGAGGACCTTAGGATTGTTCCTGAGGTGAAATTGTGCTTCTAACCTTAACGGTTCTCTCTCTGTCTCCCAAAAGCAAATGAAATTGACATTGAGGTCAAAAGGTCATTTGTGTCCGTTCTCTTGTAACGGTCGCTGCGCTCAGACCGAGCGAGCTACGGTCAAGCGGGGCATCCCGTTGAACTCGGCACGGCCTGGAGAATATGGCGATGTCATTTTAGTGGTGATTTCAGAATGCTATTTTGGTGCATTCATGGAAGGCGCTGTGAATTTTGGGCCTGCTCTGAAATATGTGATAGTTGGCTTCTAAAGGAGTTGTAAAAAGTGAGTTTGGAGTCAGATGGTATCAGTTTGGTGTCTGAAAATATCCAATTGACTGATGGACACTTGCTAGATGACTTTTGTTGACACTTGCTAGTTGACTTGCTAGTCGACTTTTGTACATTTGCAATATGTTTCAACGCGGGGGTACCATCACCAAAATCGACATGATGAAATTTCACGCAACGAGCGTTGGAGAGGAACCACTATCACTGCCCGGCGATCCTGAGGTCATCAGGACGTTGACTTTTGTATTTCTAAAGTATTTAAAGAATGCACGTTACATTTGCAATATGATTCAACATCACATCATATTGCAAATCTAACGTGCATTTGCAATATGATGTGATGTTGAATCATATTGCAAATGTAACGTACATTCTCTTAAATACTTTAGAAATGCAAAAGTCAACGGTCTGATGACCTCAGGATGGCCGGGCAGTGATAGTGGTTCCTCTCCATCGCTCGTTTCGTGAAATTTCATCATGTCGCTTTTTCCTCATGGTACCTCCCCGTTGAAACATATTGCAAATGTACAAAAGTCAACGAGCAAGTCAGTGTCCATCAGTCAAATAGATATTTTCAGACACCAAACTGATACCATCTGACTCCAAACTCACTTTTTCCAACTCCTTTAGATGCCAACTATAACATATTTCAGAGCAGGCCCAAAATTCACAGCGCCTTCCATTTAAACCATAATAAAACAAATAATACGTAGTTATGTTCTAGCTGCGGGTCCAGTTCACACATTATGTTTAGCCCTATGTGAAGCGACCTCGAATCCCAAGTTTCGGCACGATAGGTCATTCGGTGCCCGAGCAAAACCCTAATTGGTGCTGAAATTCCACTTTTTTCATTGCCTTGCTACGGGGTCCTTGAATGAGCAATCAAACAGGCTTGTTGGGGTCTGTCTCTATGGGCCGAGCCGGTTTCAACGCACCTAGTCTTGAGACTCTGGGACTTTTCTAAATGTCGTCCGTTTCGTTGAGGTCAAAATGAATTGAAAACACTGCAAATACACGATGCTTTTTAATCGATCGGAGAACCTTCTAGAGCCATATAATTCACCGTGCACAATCGACCTGAGGTCTAGAACAGGTTTGTAAATTTTCAGAACTCTAGGTCTGACGGTTCTTTAAAAGTTGGAACAAAAGTAACTACTGCAGGCACTGTCTGCCTCTTAGCCCCTCAGTGTGTCCCTCCATCATTTCTGTGTCGGTGTGTATTTTTTTTTTTTTTAATCTGATGGGATGAAGGACTGATTTACAGTTCATGAGGGTTGTCTATTCACATATATGAAGTTTTGGAAAGATTTGACATTTTTAACACTTCGAAACAGCCCATTTGACACCAGTTATGGCACTTCCGGTTGTCACAGGAAGCTATAAATAAACACATATCATCACTGGAGTAGGCTGTTACAGAATCCTGAGTTTTAAGTCTGTATGTTAAAAATTGACTGATTTACATAGGGCTGAATGCACTATTTCTCTCAAACTGCAGGTTGGCTATGGCAAACACTTTTAGGGTGATTTAACCACTTCCGGTTGCTCCAGGAAGCTTAGAATCGACACAGGTAGACCTCATGGTGGCCTGATGGACTGACATCAAAGACAGGTTCATAAGAAAATCATAACCCACATAGGCTTTAGGTTGAATTTAGAGGTGCAGTCAATGTATTCCAATGGGGAGACATTTCATTGTAAACTATTTGATGTAAACACCTTCTTTTAACTGTGAAGGGTTAATGCCACAAGGTCAGGGTTAGGCTTGCACAGATCGGGAGGACCTTAAGAACACTCCTGAGGTGAAATTGTGTTTCTAACCTTAACGGTTCTCTCTCTGTGTCCCAAAAGCAAATGAAATTGACATTGAGGTCAAAAGGTCATTTGTGTCCGTTCTCTTGTAACGGTCGCTGCGCTCAGACCGAGCGAGCTACGGTCAAGCGGGGCATCTCGTTGAACTCGGCACGGCCTAGAGATAATAGTAATGCCATTGTGGGCTTTGTGTGTCTTTAAGCACCGTACTTTTTCACTCCATCCTTCCTTTTTGTGTGTGTGTGTTTGTGTGAGAGAGCTTTTCTTTGACATCTGTTGGGATAAATGACTGATTACAGTTCATGAGGGTTGTCTAATCACACAAGTGAAGTTTTGAAAAGATCTGACCTTTATTACCCTTCAAACCTGACCCTGTGGCACCATTTTAAGGTACTTCCAGTTGACATAGGAAGCTGAAATTGAACACATACCCTCCTTGGCGTAGGCTCTTATATAATATTGAGTTTTAAGTCTTTATGTTAAGAACTGACTTATTTAAAGAGGGTTAAATGAGTGTGTGTTATTTCATAAAATCATATAAAATCACAGGATTCTCGCAGAGCTTCGAGACCCACTTTAAAAATGTACGTCTGAACACACTGCAACTGGATCTGTGAATTTTTTGGAAAAAAAATTCCTCTTTGTGAACATCACCAAACGGTCAATGTACGATTTCTCTTAAATTACGATAGATAAATGGCTGGTTCTTTTTTTCCTGACACCGTATGCTTATGTACTTTGACATGAAGCGGTCAAATTAGCACCCTACTTGCGTTTTAACCCTTTAATCCCAGAAAAATGGCCATAACTCAAAAAGCGCCGAGGTCTCGACGCCATCTTGTTCGGGGCCAACTGCCCATTACTCCAAACCTACGCTCGCCGAGTTTCGTCTTCTAAATATTTTCAGTTTAGGAGAAAAGGCCACGCTCGTTTGCCACGTGCTCGTGCGCCTGCAATATGATTTATTTTCCCTCTTGTGGGAATTTTCGAGAATGCAGAAAAAAGTCAAAAATTTGTCATTTTTATAAAACGGAAACCGAAAGTCCGAGACGTTTTTTTGAGTGACTTCCTGAAAGAGCTCTCCGACGCCCACGGCCCGACACCGTCCGCGATTTTCTGCGACGTCGTAAGACGTCAGGTAAGGGACCGTACATTTGCAATGGGACTTTCTTCACTAACCATACGGCTCCCGTCTCAGAGTTCCCTTAAGGTATGAAAAGGAACGGAGCTCGCGCTCACGGCTGCGCGCATGACTAAACTCAAGGCTTTCTGCCAGACCCCTGATTCAAACAGCTCTTATTCGCTCCCCTTTTACAATAGAAGCCTGAAACAACGTTCTAAAGACTGTTGACATCTAGTGGAAGCCTTGGGAAGTGCAATCGGACCAAATGTACACTGTATATTGGATAGGCAATCACTTGAAAACCTACAAACCTCAGATTTCCCACTTCCTGGTTGGATTTTTCTCAGGTTTTTGCCTGCCATATGAGTTCTGTTATACTCACAGACATCATTCAAACAGTTTTAGAAACTTCAGAGTGTTTTCTATCCAAATATATATATATCCTAATAATATGCATATCTTAGCTTCTGGGCCTGAGTAGCAGGCAGTTTACTTTGGGCACACTTTTCATCCGGACGTGAAAATAGCGCCCCCAAGCCATAAGAAGTTTAATCCAGGATTCCCTACTGGATATTTCACACAAAATGAACACATTGCGTTTGCAATATTAACATATTCCATGGCATATGAAATGACTTGATAACCTGTTTCCAAAACATTTTCCATCTATACTGAACAAAAATATAAATGCAACATGCAACAATTTCAAAGATTTTAATGAGTTACAGTTCATATAAGGAAATCAGTCATTTGAAATACATTTATTAGGGCCTAATCTATGTATTTCACATGACTGGGCAGGGGCGCACCTACTGGGGAGCCAGGCCCAGCCAATCAGAATGGGTCTTTCCACACGAAAGGGATTTTATTACAGACAGAAATACTCCTCAGGTTCATCAGCTGTCCGGGTGGCTGGTCTCAGACTCAGACAATCTCGCAGGTGAAGAAGCCGGATGTGGAGGTCCTGGGCTGGCATGGTTACACCTGTTCTGCGGTTGTAAGGCCGGTTGGATGCACTGACAAATTCTCTAAAACGACGTTGGAGGTGACTTACGGTAGAGAAATGAACATTCAATTCTCTGGCAACAGCTCTGGTGGACATTCTTGAAATCAGTATGTCAATTGCACGCTCCCTCAAAACTTATGCCATTGTGTTGTGTGACAAACTTCACATTTTAGAGTGGCATTTTGTTGTCCCCAGCACAAGGTGTACCTGTGTAATGACCATGCTGTTTAATCAGCTTTTTGATATGCCACGCCTGTCAGGTGGATGGGTTATCTTGGTAAAGGAGAAATGCTCACTAACAGGAATGTAAACAAATTTGTACACAACATTTGAGAGAAATAAGCTTTTTGTGTGTATGGAACATTTCTGTGATCTTTTATTTCAGCTCATGAAACATGAGACCAACCCTTTACATGTTGCGTTTTATATTTTTGTTCAGCATATTTAGGAACAAGAAATGCACCCCAAACCAGCTTTTCAGGTGATTGTGAAAGCAAAGACAGGTGGAATGCATTTTTAACAAGTTACTATTCAATTTGTGATACAGTAAACATTTGTTATTGTATAATTAGTGTATAGTTGTAATATATGTCCAGGAAACTGCCCCATAATGTAGAAGATGTATAGGAACAATTGAAGACAATGTTACAGATTTCCTTTGTGCACAAATTATAGGCAGCTTCTACAAACATTGCAGTATAGCAATTAGATTTTTCCTTTTGTAATGCAAATATTGTACTGTATATCGATCAGGTCCAATTTTTTCTTTCAGCAGAATAAATTGTTTTGTATTGTTAATAAAATATAAAATAAACTATGTATTAAAAATGTGAATAGACTTACCTTGTTGGTACTTGTTCCTCCTGAGGCTGAGATTCTGATATAGTTCTGAAAAAAGGATTTCACCGGCACCTATTTATACTTAGAAAGTGAAAGTCACACAATAGAAAGTGAAAGTCAAGTGATGGACGACTGTCTAGCTCTCCTATTTCTCTACCCATTTCTTGTAAATGGGGCCATTATAGTAATAGAGGGACCATAGTTTTACTTTCAATATAACTCTTTCACTTTTATTTTACAAATAAGAGCATCAGGTGTGGTTTACACAGAAAGACACTCAGCTCTTATAGTCTTCTAAACCCATTACATTTCTATGAAGTCAGGCCATTTATGAACACAATTGTTTATCTTTTATCAATGACATTACAAGTGAGAGAAGGTCAGTGGATAAAGGCCCCTAACAAAAGACAAAAAGGTGGCCAGTATGATGCAGATAGACTTTTGTGAACTATTAACATAAATATTTACAGTATTATATTATGCAAACTGCTGTCATAATATGCTTATGTTTCTCACAATACTTGTGTGGTTAATTTGTCCTGAAACTTCCAGTACGTATAGAGTTCATCCAGGCTACTTTAGAAATGGGCTTATGAGGTGAAATAGAACCAGAACCACCCTTGTCCTCCGTCCTCCGCGAGCGCTATGAGGTAAAATAGAGCTAGCAACCAGCATAGCAACTGTGGTAGTTATTGTTACATATAGGGACAGATATAATACTATAGAGCAAAGACATGTGTACATCAGACCACAGGAGGAGAAGGTGACACTTAAGTGCATTTGCTATTCTGGAAAGGGCAGCATACCAAAGATTAGATGGAGCGGAACAAACATAAGTATAATGGCCAAGGCCATAAGTGCATAGGACAGCTGGACACACCAAAGTCAGAGGGACACACAAAGGAGGGTGCCAGCCAAATGACGAACAGATGGACTATAGGCATAGTAAATATATCATTCTTAGGACATGAAAGGGTCCCGCCACAATTATAACCTAACCAAAAGCAGATTTGGACGTTAACAAGCAAGCTCTGAGATGAAAATAAAATAATGGAGAAAGATCAAGGAAGATCAAGAAAGATCTATTTTCATATAGAGGGAGGGGACTCTATACGTTATGCAAAGACACAATACTATAAAGGGAGGACTCTGTAATATGAGAATTTAGTCTTTTTCCATGGAGGGGCTTTGCCCTGTTACGTTTGTGATAGGGTCCTTCCATGGAAGGGCTCATTTTTGCTACTTTGTATTAAAGTCTATATTGAATTCACAAGTTCTTGTAAGAGTGTTATATTTCTGAGACAATTCTCCATGACACAACCAGCATAGCAACCAGCATAGCAACCAGCATAACAACAGACGCTTTGGTTCATTACGTAGGTCGGTCAGGATTTGACAGGTTCTAGCAACATCCCTAGCAACAGACGCTAACAGATTATTGAATCCCGTTGTGACCCAGGGGTGGAAACCATTTGGCAGTGGACACTATTTGACATGGCAGGCCCTGTTATAAATAATGTGAATATAATTTTTTAAATATCCCTCCCATTCAACTAGGCCTATTCAAAAATAAAGGGTAGGACCTTTTGTTTTCTCTGTTCTCTAACCTGAACTCTTGAACTTGCAGATGTTGGCCAGTGAAGCAGAACGTTTCCAGTGAGACCATCCCTGGCACGACAGCGTCAAGGTAACACTACTGAAACACACCCTACCAGCAGACTGTCTGCGTTTTTAATGTATAAAAGATTCAGCAGGGGGTCATGATACTAAGCACATCCCCTATTGATGTAATGATTATATCAACAGTAATCATTCACTCCTCAAAGTCATCAATGACCTCCTCACCACTGCTGGTACTGGTGCCCTCAACATCCTGATTCTCCTTGACCTTAGTGCCGCCTTTGACACTGTGAGCCATCATATCCTGCTCAGCAGGCTGGAGGGACTGGGTTTTGAGGGACCGGACCTCCTACATCTCCCTCAATGGCCACACTCAGACTCGCTGCAGTTACACTGGGTGTCCACCAAGGCTCTGTGCTGGGCCTCTTTACTCTTTACCATCTACAACCCCTTTGGTCAGATCCTCAGTCACTTCAACCTTAACTTTCACTGCTACGCTGATGACACCCAGATCTACCGAGGCACCAAATCCCTCCTCAACCCACCTCTGACCCACATTGAATCATGCCTCTGCAATAAAAACCTGAATGCAACAAAACTTCCTCAAGCTCAACAGTGCTAAAACGGAACTTCTCTTCATAGGCACCAAATCCATCCTCACCAAAGTTGGGACCCTCACCATTGACGACACCACTGTCTCTTCCTTCCCCCATTCATGCAACCTTGGCACCATCCTGTACTCCACCCTCTCCTTCGACCACCACATCCAGCAGACTGTCAAATCCTTATTCTTTAACCTCTGCAACATTGCCAAAGTCAGGTCTCCTCCCATCTCGACTACTTTACTCTCAGACATCAACTTAAGCTCCCTCCCTAAGCTCCAAATGGTTCAGAACTCTGCAGCCCGACTTCTCACTCATACTAAGTCCTGGCACCACATCACCCCTGTCCTCCATGAACTCCACTGGCTCCCTGTCTCCCAATGGATTGAATACAAGATCCTCTTCCTGACCTACAAAGCTCTCCACCACCTTTGCCCCCCCTCCCCTCCTTCTCCACCACCAACCCACATGTTCACTGTTCCACCACAGCTGGCCATCTTGTTGTCCCCAGGTCCAAGCTTCAGAGCTTCATGGACAGGACTTTTTCAAGGGTTTCTCCATGGCTCTGGGCCTGGTTGCATAAAACACCTTAACGTTAGCAGTCCTTCCAACTCTCACGCATTGGGAATGAGACACATGCAATTGACCCTCTTCTCACGATCACTTGCCACACCTCCTATTTCTCACACATTGAAAAAGTACTGCTTTTATCCAGTGTATCAATGCGCAACTTTTCATCTGTGCCTCCAAATCATTTTGAAACTGGAGCCTGATATTCTATATCACAAGCATTGTCACTACGGCAGCTTCACGACCGCTCATGCTGTTAAACACAGTCCATTTCAAAGTGAATGGCACACATCCATATATGGCAATGGTCTATTTGTATACAGTTGAAGTCGGAAGTTTACATACAGTTAGGTTGGCGCCATTAAAACTAGTTTTTCAACCACTCCGTAAATTTCTTGTAAACAAACTATAGTTTTGGCAAGTCGATTAGGACATCTACTTTGAGCATGACACAGTCATTTTCCCAACAATTGTTTACAGACATCATTTCACTTATAATTCACTGTATCACAATTCCAGTGGGTCAGAAGTTTACATACACTAAGTTGACTGTGCCTTTAAACAGCTTGGAAAATTCCAGAAAATGATGTCATGGCTTTAGAAGCTTCTGATAGGCTAATTGACATAAATTGAGTCAATTGGAGGTGTACCTGTGGATGTATTTCAAGGCCTACCTTCAAATTCAGTGCCACTTTGCTTGACATTATGGGAAAATCAAAAGAAATCAGTCAAGACCTCAGAAAAACATTTGTAGACCTCCACAAGTCTGGTTCATCCTTGGGAGCAATTTTCAAACACCTGAAGGTACCACGTTCATCTGTACAAACAATAGTACACAAGTATAAACACCATGGGACCACGCAGCCGTCATACCGCTCAGGAAGGAGACGTGTTCTGTCTCCTAGAGATGAACGTACTTTGTTGTGAAAAGTGCAAATCAATCCCAGAACAACAGCAAAGGACTTTGTGAAGATGCTGGAGGAAACAGGTACAAAAGTATCTAAATCCACAGTAGAACGAGTCCAATTTCGACATAACCTGAAAGGTCGCTCAGCAAGGAAGAAGCCACTGCTCCAAAACAGTCATAAAAAAGCCAGACTACAGTTTGCAACTGCACATGAGGACAAAGATTGTACTTTTTGGAGAAATGTCCTCTGGTCTGATGAAACAAAAAATAGAACTGTTTGGCCATAATGACCATTGTTATGTTTGGAGAAAAAAGGGGGGGGGCTTGCAGGCCGAAGAACACCATCCCAACCGTGAAGCACTGGGGGTGGCAGCATCATGTTGTGGGGGTGCATTGCAGCAGGAGGGACTGGTGCACTTCACAAAATAGATGGCATCATGAGGGAGGAAAATTATGTGGATATATTGAAGCAACATCTCAAGACATCGGTCAGGAAGTTAAAGCTTGGTTGCAAATGGGTCTACCAAATGGGCAATGACCCCAAGCATACTTCTGAAGTTGTGGGAAAATGGCTTAAGGACAACAAAGTCAAGGTATTGGAGTGGCCATCACAATGCTCTGACCTCAATCCCATAGAAGATTTGTGGGCAGAATTGAAAAAGCGTGTGTGAGCAAGGAGGCCTACAAACCTGACTCAGTTACACCAGCTCTGTCAGGAGGAATGGGCCAAAATTCACCCAACTTATTGTGGGAAGCTTGTGGAAGAATACCCGAAACATTTGACCCAAGTTAAACAATTTAAAGGCAACGCTACCAAATACACTCAATTAGTATGTAGACTTCTGACCCACTGGGAATGTGATGAAAGAAATAAAAGCTGAAATAAATCATTCGTTCTACTATTATTCTGACATTTCACATTCTTAAAATAAAGTGGTGGTCCTAACTGACCTAAGACAGGGAAATGTTTTACTTGGATTATATGTCAGGAATTGTGAAAAACTGAGTTTAAATGTATTTGGCTAAGGTGTATGTAAACTTCCGACTTCAACTGTATAGGACTACTGCATCTCTGATTGGTTATGCCTCCCCGCAGGGAGTCAGGAAGCAGGTGCAGAAGGTGAGTTTAATAATAATTAACATGATGATAATACAAAACAGGAGATGTGTACTAAATGTAACCAAAAACCAATACTGCCTGATGACAGAGGCTATTGAGGGCTATATGAAGGGAGAGTAATCAGGGTGGTGATGAAGTCCAGGTGTGCGTAATGATGGGGAGCAGATGTGCACAATGATGGTTGCCAGGTGTACACAATGTGGGTTGCCAGGACCGCTGAATAGTAGACCGGCGACGTTGGGCGCCGGAGGAAGGGAACAGGAGTAGTCGTAACAGCTGGCATTCGCAGATTCTGCTTTGACTATCCTGAAGTTACCGGTAGGTAATAGGCTACACCAGGGGTAGGCAACCTTTTCCATTTGGAGTGCCAATTTATCTTACCATTTCTACTGATCTGCGTGCCAGTTATGATTTTCATATGCACATTTTTGTGGAACAGTTTCATTTAATTTATAATAAAGTCTTCGTATCTCAAAATCATTATCATGTGGTAAATCTAAATTCTAAAAGTATCTTCTATTGCCATTGACAACTATGTAAAAATAGCCTACAGAGACAACGAATAAAAACCTTGCAGCCTGCAGGTAGAAAATATCCTGATTTAAAAAAAAAAATCCTATAAATCACATTTGGTTCGCATGGCTTGTCTGCAAGGAACTTGAGAGGATTTTGAGAAACTCCCCAAATTCAGGTGTGCAAAGCTTGTTGTAATGGGTCCTAGGTGTAGCTGGTGTAGAGAGTCAGGCGCAGGACAGCACATATGAGTATTCAAACGTACTTTACTCAAAATATAAAATATACAAAGTAATAAATACAAGCACACCATGACAGACCAAAAATACAAAATAAACAATCACTCACAAAAACCATGTGGGGAAAAGAGGGTTAAATAATGAACAAGTGATTGTGGGATTGTTAACAGGTATGTGAAACAAAGACAAAACAAATGGAAAATGAAAAGTGGATCGGCGGTAGCTAGAAAGCCAGTGACGTCGACCGCCGAACGAACAAGGAGACGGACCGACTTCAGCTGAAGTCGTGATAGTACCCCACCCCCCCTTGACCGACACCGACCTCGGGGACGACCCAGAGGACGAGGTGCAGGAGGATCCGGATGGTGACGGTGGAAATCACGCAGCAACGAAGGGTCCAGGATACAGACCCCCAAACGTTCCATGAACGCCCTCCAGACCCTCGACGTGAACTGGGGACCCCGATCAGACACTATATCCTCAGGCACCCCGTAGTGCCGGAAGACGGCACTACTCAGTCTGTAGGGCTGTAGGGAGACCGGGCAGAGGAAGGAGACGACAGGACTTAGAGAAACGATCCACAACAACCAGGATTGTGATGTTTCCCTGTGATGGGGGGCGATCGGTCAGGAAATCGATCGACAGGTGTGACCATGGCCGTTGTGGAACAGGTAAGGGGTGTAGCGTCCCTCTGGGCAGGTGCCTAGGAGCCTTACACTGGGTGCACACCGAGCAGGAGGAAACATAAACCCTCACATCCTTAGCTAAATTGGGCCACCAGTACTTCCCACTCAGACAGCGCACCGTCCGACCGATGCCTGGATGACCAGAGGAGGGTGACGTGTGGGCCCAATAGATCAGCTGGTCACGGACAGCAGACGGAACGTACAGACGCCCAGCGGGACACTGGAGGGGAGCGGGCTCTGCAAGCAACACCTGCTCAATGTCCGCGTCCAGCTCCCACACTACCGGTGCCACCAGGCAGGAGGCCGGAGGAATGGGGGTGGGATCCATGGGCATCTCTTCTGTGTCATACAGCCGGGACAGTGCGTCTGCCTTCACGTTCTGGGAACCTGGTCTGTAAGAACGGGTGAAAACAAAACGGATGAGGGTTCAGTCTCCTCGCTGCCCGGATGTACTCCAGATTGCGGTGGTCAGTTCAGATGATGAAAGGGTGTTTAGCCCCCTCAAGCCAATGTCTCCTCGCCTTAAAAGCCTTGACGACGGCCAAGAGCTCCCGGTCCCCCACGTCATAGTTTCGCTCCGCCAGGCTGAGCTTCCTCGAGAAGAAAGCACAGGGGCGGAGCTTCGGTGGCGTACCCGAGCGCTGAGAGAGTACGGCTCCTATCCCAGCCTCAGACGTGTCCACCTCCACTATGAATGCCAAAGAGGGATCCGGATGGGCCAGCACGGGAGCCGAGGTAAACAGAGCCTTCAGGTGACCAAAAGCCCTGTCTGCTTCAGCCGACCACTGCAAACGTACCGGTCTCCCCTTCAGCAGTGAGGTAATGGGAGCCGCTACCTGACCAAAACCCCGGATAATCCTCCGATAGTAATTGCCAAACCCCAAACCCAAACACCTCCTTTACCGTGGTGGGAGTCGTCCAATTACGCATGGCTGAAATGCGGTCACTCTCCATCTCCACCCCTGAGGTGGAAATGCGGTACCCTAGGAAGGAGACAGACTGTTGGAAGAACAGGCATTTCTCAGCCTTGACGTACAGGTCATGCTCCAACAGTCGACCAAGCACCCTGCGTCCTAGGGACACATGCTCGGCGCGTGTAGCGGAGTATATCAGAATGTCATCAATATACACCACTACACCCTGCCCGTGCAGGTCCTTGAAAATCTCGCATACAAAGGCTTGGAAGACTGATGGAGCATTCATCAACCCGTACGGCATGACGAGGTACTCATAATTCCCTGAGGTACTGAACGCCGTCTTCCACTCGTCTCCCTCTCGGATACACACCAGGTTGTACGCGCTCCTGAGATCTGGTTGGGTGAAGAAGCGCGCCCCTTGCATTGACTCAATCGCTGTGGCGATCAGAGGTAGCGGGTAACTGTACCTCACAGTGATCTGATTGAGGCCTCGATAGTCAATAGACGGGCGCAGACCTCCCTCCTTCTTCACAAAAAAGAAACTTGAGGAGGCGGGTGAAGTGGAAGACCGAATGTACCTCTGACGCAGGGATTCGGAGACATATGTTTCCATAGCCGCCGTCTCCGCCTGTGACAGGGGATACATGTGACTCCTGGGAAGTGCAGCGTCTACCAGGAGATTTATCGCACAATCCCCCCTGTCGATGGGGTGGTAATTAAGTTGCCTTCTTTTTGGAGAAGGCGAGAGCCAAATTGGCATATTCAGGGGGAATGCGCACGATGGAGACCTGGTCTGGACTTTCCACCGTAGTAGCACCACGGAAACCCCTAAACACCTCCCCGAGCACTCTCACGACCTCTCCGTGAGAGCCCTCCGTTGCCATGAAACAGTGTGGGGTCATGACAAGCTAACCAGGGTAGGCCTAGCACCACGGGAAACGCAGGAGAGTCAATAAGGAAGAGACTGATTCTCTCCTTGTGACCCCCCTGCGTCACCATGCCCAGAGGAGCGGTGGCCTCCCTAATCAACCCTGACCCTAATGGTCGACTGTCTAAGGCGTGAACTGGGAAGGGCATAGCCACTGGAACGATGGAGATCCCTAAACTATGGGCAAATGATCTGTCTATAAAATTCCCAGCCGCACCTGAATCGACGAGTGCCTTATGCTGGGAATGTAGGGAAAAGTAACAAACAAAAATGTGTGCAACAGAGGGCTCTGGGTGAGAATGGTGCCTTCTCACCTGGGGTGACGCCAGAGTGCCCTGCCTGCTGCCTCGACACCCAGAGGGACCAACCAAGCACCGACCGGCAGTGTGACCTCTGCGGCCACAGATGGTGCACGAGACGGAACCTCCTCCGGTCTCCCTGAGCGCAGCACCTCCCAACTCCATGGGCATCAGAGCGGTGGTGCTGGGGGATGGAATCGACAGACCCCGCTCTGGACGTCCGCGGGTAGCCAGCAGGTTATCCAGCCGAATGGACAGGTCCACCAGCTGGTCGAAGGTGAGGGTGGTGTCCCTGCAGGCCAACTCTCGACGGACGTCCTCGCGCAAACTGCAGCGATAGTAGTCGATCAGGGCCCTGTCGTTCCATCCCGGGCCGGCGGCCAGGGTCCGAAAGTCCATTGCGAACTCCTGGGCACTCCTCGTCCCCTGCCTCAGATGGAAAAGGCGTTCACCCGCCGCTCTACCCTCGGACGGGTGGTCAAAGACTGCCCGGAAGCGGCGGGTGAAATCCTCTAAATGGTCCAGCGCCGCATCTCCTTCTCCCCACACGGCGTTGGCCCACTCCAGGGCTTTCTTCTCATGGCCCGAAGGAGCCGGGTGGACAGTTGCCAGGTAGAGATCCAGCTGCAACAGGAAACCCTGGTAGCGTGCAGCCGTCCCATCGTACTCCCGGGGAAGGGCGAGACGAATACCACTAGGACCAGGTGAAGGGGAGGCGAGTAGTGGAGTCCCTGATGGTGTTGGTGGAGGCGCTGGAAGAACTCCCTGTCTCTCCCAGCGGTCCATGGTTTGGACAACGCGGTCCATGACGACGCCGAGATGGTGGAGCATCGCCGTGTGCTCCTGGACACGCTCCTCGACCCCTATACCAGGGGGATCTGCTCCTGCTGACTCCATATTGTGTGTGTGATATTCTGTGAGGGGTGCGTGACTGGTGGCAGTGAAGTCAAACGCAGGAGAGCAGAACTGGGTAATAACCGGAGCAGTTTAATTATCAAAACCAACGGCATCCAGAATAACAAAATATGGGTACAAAACCCGTTGCGCACCAGTCACATAGTGCACAAGCACTTACAACAAACAATTTCACACACAGACATGGGGGGAACAGAGGGTTAAATACATGACAAGTAATGAGGGAAATGTGAACCAGGTGTGTGGGAAAACAAGACAAAACAAATGGAAAATGAAAGGTGGATTGGCGATGGCTAGAAGACCGGTGACAGCGACCGCTGAACGCCGCCCGAACAAGGAGAGTAACCGACTTGGTCGGAAGTCGTGACATTTCCTGGATTTCTGCATAAATTGGTCATCAAATTTGATCTGATCTTCATCTGATCTATTACTTCATCACAGCAATAGACAAATATAGTGTGCTTAATTATGGCTGCAGCCCGAGGCCGCCCACAATATGACAACAGCCACTTCAAGTGCAGGGCGCGAAATTCAAAATATATATTTTTTAAATATTTAACTTTCACACATTAACAAGTCCAATACAGCAAATGAAAGGTACACATCTTCTGAATCCAGCCAACATGTCCGATTTTTAAAATGTTTTACAGCGAAAACAGCACGTATATTTATGTTAGCTCACCACCAAATACAAAAAAGGACAGACATTTTTCACAGCACAGGTAGCATGCACAAAGCCAACCTAACTAACCAAGAACCAACCAAACTAACCAACAAACAACTTCATCAGATGACAGTCTTATAACATGTTATTCAATAAATCTATGTTTTGTTCGAAAAATGTGCATATTTCAGGTATAAATCATAGTTTACATTGCAGCTACAATCAGAAATTGCACCGAAAGCAGACAGAATAATTACAGACACCAACGCCAAATACATAAATACTCATCATAAAACATTTCTGAAAAATACATAGTGTACAGCAAATGAAAGACAGGCATCTTGTGATTCCAAACAATATTTCCGATTTATTAAGTGTTTTACAGCGAAAACACAATATAGCGTTATATTAGCTTACCACAATAGCCAAAAACACAAGCCATTTCCCAGCAGTAAAAGTTAGCGATCGTAACAAACCAGTAAAAGATATATAATTTTTGACTAACCTTGATATTCTTCATCAGATGACAGTCCTATAACATCAGGTTATATATACACTTATGTTTTGTTCGAAAATGTGCACATTTAGAGCTGAAATCAATGGTTATACATTGTGCTAACTTAGCTACTTTTTCCCACAACGTCCGGATTTTTTTCTGACACTTTTTCTGACACACACATTCTGACCAAATAGCTATTCATAAACATAACTAAAAAATACATGTTGTATAGGAAATGATAGATCCACTAGTTCTTAATGCAATCGCCGTGTTAGAATTCTAAAAAACTTAATTTCGACATACAGCTTCGGTATAGCTAGAGTACCCAAAAGCTGGGCGCCGACGACTAGTTCACATGTACGACAGATATATGAAATAGCATCATAAAATGTTTCCTACTTTTGCTGATCTTCCATCAGAATGTTGTACAAGGTGTCCTTTGTCAAGAACAATCGTTGTTTGGATTTAGAACGGCCTCTTTCCCTCTCGATTTAGCAAGCACACTAGCCAAGTGGCACGAATCTCTCCATGTCAACAAACGGAAGAGAACAGAACACGGCAAAACTCACGAAAAAATGTCAATAATCTGATTAAACTATATTGAAAAAACATACTTTACGATGATATGGTCACATGTATCAAATAAAATCAAAGCCGGAGATAGTAGTCGCCTATAATGACAGCTTTTCAAAAGGCAAATCCAAAAGGCAAATCTCTTCGAGCCTTCCTGAAAACAGGAAATGGGGGACACGTCATTCCAAGAGCTGTAATTCGAGTCCAGATCAAGTTACACAGTCCATTTCTTCTCTCACTCCTTGTCGACATCTAGTGGAAGACGTATGAAGTGCATCTAAACTAATAAATAACAAAGACTTTAATAGGCAGCCCCTAGAACAGAGCCTCAATTTCAGACTTTCCACTTCCTGTCAGGAAGTTTGCTGCAAAATGAGTTCTGTTTTACTCACAGATATAATTCAAACGGTTTTAGAAACTAGAGAGTGTTTTCTATCCAATAGTAATAATAATATGCATATTGTACGAGCAAGAATTGAGTACGAGGCCGTTTGAAATGGGCACCTTTTATCTGGCTACTCAATACTGCCCCTGCAGCCCAAACAGGTTAAACTAATAACACACAAATGATTGTATTTTTCTTGTCTATATTGAATACATTATTTAAACATTCACAGTGTAGGTTGGAAAAAGTATGTAAACCCCTAGGCTAATGACTTCTCCAAAAGCTAATCGGAGTCAGGAGTCAGCTAACCTGGAGTCCAATCAATGAGATGAGATTGGAGCTGCCTTGTCCTATATAAAACACTCACAAAATTTGAGTTCGCTATTCACAAGAAGCATTGCCTGATGTGAACCATGCCTCGAACAAAAGAGATCTCAGAAGACCTAAGGTTAAGCATTGTTGACTTGCATGAAGCTGGAAATGGTTACAAAAGTATCTCTAAAAGCCTTGATGTACATCAGTCCACGGTAAGACAAATGATCTATAAATGGAGAAAGTTCAGCACCGTCCTGCAAAGATGACTGCAAGAGCACAGCGCAGAATGCTCAATGAGATTAAGAAGAATCCTAGTGTCAGCCTAAGATTTACAGAAATCTCTGGAACATGCTAACATCTATGTTGACGAGTCTACGATACGTAAAACACTAAACAAGAATGGTGTTCATGGGAGGACACCACAGAAGAAGCCAATGCTGTCAAAAAAAACATTGCTGCACATCTGAAGTTTGCAAAAGTGCACCTGGATATTCCACACCGCTACTGGCAAAATATTCTGTGGACAGATGAAATTACAGTTGAGTTGTTTGGAAGGGTCACGCAACATTATGTGTGGAGAAAAAAAGGCACACCACACCAACATCAAAACCACATCCCAACTGTAAAGTATGGTGTAGGGAGCATCATGGTGTGGGGCTGATTTTCTGCCTCAGGGCCTGGACAGCTTGCTAGCATCGACGGAAAAATGAATTCCCAAGTTTATCAAGACATTTTGCAGGAGAATGTTAGGCTATCTGTCCTCCAACTGAAGCTCAACAGAAGTTGAGTGATGCAACAGGACAACGACACAAAACACAGAAGTAAATCAACAACAGTATGGCTTCAATAGAAGAAAATACGTCTTCTGGAGTGGCCCAGTCAGAGTCCTGACCTCAACCCGAATGAAATGCTGTGGCAGGATCTCAAGAGAGCAGTTCACGCCAGACATCCCAAGAATATTGCTGAACTGAAAGAGGAATGATCCAAAATTCCTCCTGACTGTTGTGCAGGTCTGATTCGCATCTACAGAACATGTTTGGTGGAGTTTTTTGCTGCCAAAGGAGGGTCAACCAGTTATTAAATCCAAGGGTTTTTCCACCCCGCACTGTGAATGTTTACACGGTGTGTTCAATAAAGACATGAAAACATATCATTGTTTGTGTTATTACTTTAAGTAGACTGTGTTTGTCTATTGTTGTGACCTAGATGAAGATCAGATAACATTTTATGACCTATTTATGCAGAAATCCAGGTATTTCCAAAGGGTTCACATACTTTTTCTTGCCATTATATAGTTTAACGTCAATGTGCAAAACCGATGTCAAAGCTGACATGCATACCTGTGTAACGTAGGTAGATGACGTAATGACGCCACGAAAAATACAGCGCAACACGTGCAACCCAGCATTCCTAACCTAGCCCACAATGTCTGTTGTGTGGATCTATTTTGAAGTTTCAAAGGAAGATAACAAAAAGGCCATATGCAACGTTTGAGCTGCTATTATTGTAAGGATCCACGTTGGAGACGATAAGCAGGTACAGGGAGTGAACATTTAATAACCACAGACAGGAACCGAATACGGACAGCGTCTGGACAGGGGAAATGGAAACGACACTAATGCTGACATGGGGATGAAACACAGGAAGCAGACAGATATAGGGAAGGCAATCAAAACGTGAAGGAGTCCTGGTCCAATGAGCGCTGATGCGTGTAATGATGGTGACAGCTGTGAAGCAAGGCAGCCTGGCACCCTCGAGTGCCAGAGAGGGAGAGCGGGAGCAGGCATGACAATTATTTCCCGGGGAGGGGAGAAAGTGAAATCTTTCAATACCACAGACCTAATTACTCATTTGAAAGTGCATCACCCCCAGACGTTCAGCAACTACTTATAACAAAGCAGAAAAATATAAGCGCACACTTCCAACAACTAAATAAGTTCAAGTCAAGCAGTCATTTGAAAGAGTAAGAACATTTCAGCGAGACAATTCGAAGGCGAAATACATTAACGCCAAGACAATGGAATTCATTTCCCTTGACAATTAACCGTTCTCTGTCGTGGATGATGTGGACTTTTTCTGACTGGTCGAGGACCTTGAGCCCCGGTACACACTACCAAGTAGGCACTATTTTTCAGATGTTGCCCTACCGGAGTTACACAGTATTGTTGAAATGCACATCCATGAGCTACTTGCTATGGGCGTCTGCTGTTAGCTTCACGACTGACATTTGGACCAGCGATGTCAGCCCCATGAGCATGCTGAGTCTGACAGCACAGTGTGTCGACGAGGATTTCGTACTGATGAAAGCCGTATTGGAAGCTCAAGAATGTGCTGGTTCTCATACCGCTTCTGCCATTTCAATGGCATTTGAGAACATGTTTGAAACTTGGAAAATCCCCAAGAACAAAGTACACGCTGTGAAAATGCACGTAACATAACAAAGGCTTGGAAGAATGCAGAGTTTCCAGTTTGGCACAGTCTGGCAAACGCTGCAATTGGCTGTGAACGAAGGTGTTTTGTCCCAACGCAGCATATCTGACACAGTGGCAAAAGGTACGAAGATAGTGGGTCATTTAAACACTCACAGCTAGCATATAGCTATCTGCAAGCAATACAGGAGCAGCTTGGATAGAAAATGAAAAGGCTTATGCAAGACGTTTCCACCAGTTGGAACAGCACTTTTTACATGATGGAGATCCTGCTGGAACAAAAATGAGTGCTTGGCGTGTACGCAGCCAACTATGAGTTACCTGCAACAATCAGTACAAACCAGTGGACTCTCATTGAACACACTCCTAGCTCCATTCGAACAACTGACTCAAGAAATAAGCTCATCAATGGCGTCTGCAGCAGACGTGATACCCTCTGTCATGGCATTGAAACGCCTGCTCAACAAATCTGCTGACACAGACCGTGTGGTTAAAACTTGCAAAAGTACTCTACTAGAGGGTGTGAACAAGAGATTCGGTGGCATTCTCTCTGAGCCTCTTTACTGTGTCGCCACCATGCTCGATGCTAGGTACAAGGACCGCTACTTCGATGCAGACAAGAAAGATGGTTTTTATGTGAAATGTTAGACACAGCTGGACAAGGTAAAAACAGACACAGTAACAGAGGAAGAGTACCCACAACAGAAGAGACCACGGACAGACAAAGATTAAACTTAACTGCTTGACATGTATGATGAAATCCTGGTTGAGAATGAAACGACAAAAGAGAATGGAACGAAACCAGAAATACCCCCACACAAAAAACCTGCTGGTTCACTCATACACTGACACATCACACTCTTACCCTTCCTTGAGCTCTAACCCCCTTCTCTTTGTTTCATGATTTTTCTCCCTGCATTTTAGTCTGCCATTGTTTTCTTTGGTTATCTGTTTTTTGTTCTGTTTCTACAATTGTAAAGTGACTTTGGGTCCCTGATAAGCACTATAAGTCCCATGTATTCTTCCTCTTCTTCTTCTTCTCATCAGATTCCATGCCCCTTATTCACCATGAAACTCAAAGGTTTACCACCATGTCTGTCTACAGCTGCTGGAGTCCAATAGTACTATTTCCTAGTAATCTACTCAGATTTGCAAAGTTTAGAATGCGCTCATCCCGTGACACACTGCATCATCAATCATCCATTCTTGCGAGATCACCTGTCAGGGGCAGAGGACGGAGCCCAGGGATGAGCTGGTTCGACTGTGCTGGGCTGGTATAGCTGGAGCTGTAACTGGCGACGCGGACTAAATCAAATAAAATCAGATGTTACTGGTCACATACACATATTTAGTAGATGTTATTGCGGGTGTAGCGGGGGAGGAGGGGGAGGGACACGACTGCTGAGACCTACACACTTTGACATTCCACTTGGTTTGGTCCATTAACCCATTGAGGCAGGACAGGGCCTGTGGACTCATCCCCCATCCTCCCTCCCCTCCCCACAATCCCCAGATTGTGACAAACGTAGGCTTGCAAAGGGAGGGTATATTACTGGAAACTTTAGAAGTTTACCAGTAAACTACCAGAATTTTGGTAACTTTGAAGTTTTTATTTTATTTGATCAGATTACATCTAGGGGCCTTTTAAGAAACTCCAGATTATCACAGGTGTCTGTAATTATCTCTGGTCCTCTGTGTAGCCTTATCACATGTAAAATATATAATATGGGCCACATAAAATAAAATTACAAAGCTGTAAAACATTATCCTAAATATAAACCATCAACTTAGTGAATACCGTTGGTGTTTAATGTGAGGTGATATTTAAGGATGAAATATCCTTTATATACTTTTTTATTTTACTATCTCAATATGTCTTTGTTTTAAATGTTTTGGTGCCAAACTGGTGGCAGTTGTGAAAAAGTCAATAGTTGGAAGAGTTGCTTGGTTCATTGAAAATAATGCCATTGTTGACTAGATGCTTTTTTTCATTACAGTTTTTTACAATTGAAAGGACCCATTTCTCAATACTTGGGTCACTTTTTCAACACTCTTCACACAGTTCTCCTAACCAACTTTCAGCTTGGCACAACAGTAAATTTCACATCCAAAATGCACTAAAACTATCAAAACACTTCATACGTCTCAAATCAACTAATTCTTCCATAACACTAGCAAAGGTTGTCACCCAACAAGCACACTTTGTCACTCATAAAACAATGACCTAAAAACCACTAACATTACACAATGTTTTCTTTTGTAACATTTCTTTACATAACAGGAATGACACCTCTACTGTTTAGAATTCACTGCAGTATATGTTACAGGAATGAATCAGACATGATGCAATATGCTTCAATAAGTTTTATGTCATTTTTTGGCATTGAGTAATTCCAAAATACAATAATTTGTATATACACCATCTACCGATACAGATACAGTAGCAATGCTTGTCAACCCTGTATTCTGCATTTGGCCACAGGTTCTCATCCACATCACATCTTATGTCATCTTGGGCAACACTCATAGGAAATAATATTTTGGCATGCAATGTTCCATCCCTGGCAATCTTCTGCAGATATGTCCAGGCATCCAGCATTCATTGTGTCAAGGGGGGACATTTGATCATGTGGATGGTGGTCATAAACCTTCCACCTCCATGAGGAAAATAATTTCTCTATGGGGTTGAGGAATGGCGAGTAAGGTGGGAGGAAAAGTGACACCATCCTGGGACGGCCTGCAAACCACTCTGTGACTGCATGGGAGTGATGAAATGTCACATTGTCCCATACAATTACAAACGTTGGCCGATTTCGCCTCACTGCAACCCTTTCTTCACCTGGCACAACCCTTCCATAGAGGTCATCCAGGAATGAAATGAGACGCTCGGTGTTGTATGATCCAATTAGCGGTTTGTGTAACAGAAATCCATCAGAGGATATTGCTGCACACATGGTGATGTTGGCACCCCTCTGGCCTGGGACATCCAATGTGGCTTTTTTTCCAATCACATTCCTTCCACGCCGCTGTGTTTTGGCCAATTTGAAACCAGCCTCATCTACAAAGATGAATATGTGGGGTGTTTGCCTGGCTTCAATCTCCATGACTCTCTAAAATAAATCCACAAGGCAACATAAGTTAGGCTATTACGGTAGTTTAAATTATACCTAAAAACATGCCATTGTGTGCCTCTGCCCTGTTTGGTTTTGTTCAAAACCAGTTATGTATTTTATAGTCATCTTACCTGGACATATTGGTTCCTGAGTTGCTTGACTCATTCAGAGTTCTTCTCAAAGAGGACAGTGTACAACTGCTTCATCCTGACTTGATGTTGTTTCAGGACTCTAGAAAGAGTTATTATGCTTACATTGTGAATATTTCCAAATGTAATGTTGTCTGCCAACACTGTCCCGAATCTCGGAGTTTTATGCCATTGTTTCTGATGACCATATCAACGATTGCAGTTTCCTGCACAGCAGTGAAAATCCTACCTCTCCCGCCTGTGGGAGGTAACCGCTGGGTCCTAAGCAGAAATACAAAAACAATTACACACAAGTGGGTTTGGAGGCTTTGCTCAATTTACCTCTGTAATGTGCAGTTCAGTCAGATGCCCTTGCAGAATGGACATATTACCTGTTGTTTTGTTGGAAATTTCTCACAATAGATGCCACTGTTGAGTTTTGCAGATTTGGCTGCACTCTCAGACCAGCCTCTCTCTCATTGATGGACCATGATGTATTACATGATCAATTATAGTAGCCCTAATCTCATCTGAGACTACAGCTCTTGAGCTTCCTCTTAGTCTTCTTCCACCATGCATATGTACTCCTCTCCCTCTCCCTCTCTCAGCCACTCTTCTTCCTCTGTCAGCCACTTCTCTATCTCTGGCTGGGTCCATGTTTACATTACAGTACAGCATTATTCCTAAGATGTCCCCTTTTGTATAGATGATAATACAATTGAAAGACTAACACCTGGGTAGGCGTTCAGCTACAATGGGAATCAGCTGTGGTTGGTCTAATTGTTTTGATAGTATTTCATTTTTTAGATTTGGAATATATTTCAATACGGTATTACTGTAGAAATGTTGCAAATTGCTGTCTTATTCAATTTTGTGTTATATTAGGTTTTGAACTTAAGTTTAACAGTTATGAAAAGAGTATGTAAACATGTGCAAATTGGCCTGTAGGTACATAGAGTTTTGGTGGTGGTTGTGTCTGAGTGAGAAAATAATTCATGAAATTTGAAAGTTGCAGTCAATAAATGCATTTTGTGCCAAAGCAATGAAAAATGATCCACAGTTTAGCCCACAGACTGCTGTTGTGCTCACTGTGTGAAGAGTTTTAAAAAAGTGAACAAAGTATTGAGAATGGGTCCCAGCGATTGTAAATATAATATATCCACTAGAAACGCAAGGTCAATATGGACACATGCAAAAAATGTGTACTATATATGAATACATTTTTATAAATTACCAAAGTTACCATAGATTGCCATAGATTACCTGTTAATCACCAAAATGACTGAAGATTCCAGAACTTAGCTTTGCAACCCGAGACCAATTTGTCGTCATCCATGTTATATACGTTTTGTTTTTCTCTTTACAAGGAGTGGAACATGACGTATTACGATTCCAAGGCAGAGCTAGACTATGTGAGTAGAAAGTGAAAAGCTCATTTCTACACATTCTCTCTCATTTGTTGATTAAGCTTTTGAAATCTGCTGAAGAAAGAAGTGGTAGTAATATTGTGTGTGTGTGTGTGTGTGTGTGTGTGTGTGTGTGTGTGTGTGTGTGTGTGTGTGTGTGTGTGTGTGTGTGTGTGTGTGTATCTACATGTGTACGTGTGTTAGCAGTACTCCCTGCAAGATGGTGATGGGGAAACAGTGAGCCCTCCACTACAGGTGGAGTTTGTGTATGACGCTAACTTCAAAAATAAGGTCAACTACTCCTTCACAGCGGTTCAGATCACCACAGACATCTACAAAGGAGGTGAGTTTCACATTAGTGCAATGGACAATGAATGTCTTATTATGTTATTTAGCACTCATTTGCTGCTCAGTTGAGACTATGCCCCTGTACACACTTGGGTAGTACAACTGATGTACAACACATATGACAAAATGGTTGTGAAACAACTAATATTTTGGCAGATAGTATGTTTCCTCAATAATGCCTGTGATAATTTTTTGGGTGCAGAAAAACTCCAAACCAAATGCTTTGTGTGTGTAAAGGGCTAGAGTGCTTTACAATCTTAATTTAGACAGGTGAAAAGTATAAGGTTTACAAGTTAGTAGAGGGGAGAACAGCAGCGCTTGACTTGGACTCAATAAGTACCGGTACTCCATTTTGGGTGCCAGTACTGTTTATATTTAGGTGCAGGAGCTCCACAATTCTTTTGAGCTAATATTCTATAAGAGGAACAAGAGCTCAAGCAGCACAATTTTTAATTTTTTAGTCTTTGAAAAGGCAGAAGGCTACAAAAGGTTAAAGGGCAATCTATAGTATAGGGACAGAGCAAACACCTCACCATTGTTCCTGTAAACAGTCAAGGGATGGGGTGGAGAAATGCAACCACTCACAGACAGTCAAGGCCACAGACCAACCATCCACTGGACCAAAAATAAAAAGTTTACAATGTTTTAAAATAAAAAATGAATAATAATAATTTTATGTAGGCGTGAACAGAATTAAAAAAGAAAAATAACTGGGAAAAACAAGCTCACACCTTAGTCTCTGCCCGGGCAAGATGAACAAGGCATCCACAGGTCACAATCAATAAGCACATCAACCTTAATGCCCCCCAGCCCCACCCCAGAAAAAAACACAGAGAAATGCTTATCCAACCTCTAAGTCACAGGGGGGTCAAATACAGACTTATTTTGGTTTTAATAGGAATGCCATCAGAGGATGGACTGTTTAAAGTAAGACCGGAATGGAGCCCAAGCCTCATTAAATAGTTTGGGGTTCCCACGTGAATTGAATTGAATTTTTTCTAGTTTCAGAGAGCACAACACATCTCTCACCCAATATTTATAAGATGGGGGAGCTGCCATCTTCCAGTTCTGTAGTATTAGCCGTCTAGCTAAAAGAGTTGTATAAGCAACAGTGTCCGACTGGATTCTTGACAGGGGGGTACCTATGGGTACCTATGGGCAGTACTCCAAAAAGGGCTGTAAGGGGAGAGAAGCGGCACAAAATTTGAGGTGCTTGTACTCCTCTCCGGGGAGCTCCTGCCCATGTCAAGCACTGGAGAACAGGAATGTTAAACAAGTGGCGATAGGGGTGGGAGTATGCGTTTAGGAGACTGCAGCACTACCGCCACACCATGCTCCTTCACAGGAACTTTTTTCAAATTTTGTTGCGTTAAAAAGTGCAAATGAAATATATTTAGTTGTATTTTTTTTGTCATTGATCTTCACAAAATACTCCATATTGTCAAAGTCAAAAGAAAATTCTACACATTTTTACAAATTAAATAACAAAAATATAGTCGTTGCATAAGTATTCATCCCCTTTGTTTAGGCAAGTCTAAATTAGTTCAGAAGTTAAATTTTGCCTAACAAATAACATAATAAATTATATGACTCAATCTGTATTTTTTTATGACTACCCCCTTCCTCTGTCCCCCATACATACAATTTATGTAAGGTCCCTCAGTCAAGTATTGAATTTCAATCACAGATTTAACTACAAAGACCAGAGAGCTTTTCGAAAGCCTCATAAAGAAAAGGGCAGTGATTAGTAGATGGGTACCAATAATAAATCAGACATTGAATATATCTTTAAGCAAGGTCAAGTTAATAATTATGCTGTGGATGATGTATTAAACCTCCCACACACATCACAGATACAGCCTTCCTTCTGAACTGAGCTGCAGGAGAGGAAGGAAACTGCTTAGGGATGTCACCATGTCACCAAAACATTATAAATAACATGGATCAATGGACAATAATGACCTAAATGAAGGAGTGAAAACAAGAATAGAAATATACAAAACATGCATCTGTATGCAACAAGGCACTAAAGTAATACTGAAAATGCAAAGCCTTATGTTTGGGGCAAATCCAACACAGCACATCACTGAGTAACTGCAACCTTATTTTCGAGCATGGTGTAGTTGCATCATGGTATAGGTATGCTTGACATCGGCATAGACTGGGGAGTTTTTCAGAATGAAAAGAAATGGGATGGAGCTAAGCACAGGCAAAATCCTAGAGGAAACCCTGCTTTAGTCCTCTTTACACCAGACACTGAAAGAGGAATTCACCTTTCAGGAGGACAATAACCTACAAAAGTATATGGACACCTCTTCAAATTAGTGGTTTTGGCTATTTCAGCCGCACCCATTGCTGACAGGTGTATAAAATCAAACACAAAGCCATGCAATCTCCATAGACAAACATTGGCAGTAGAATGGCCTTACTGAAGAGCTCAGTGACTTTCAACGTGGCACCAACAACTCAGTTTGTCAAGTTTATGCCCTGCTATAGCTGCCCCGGTCAACTGGAACTGCTGTTATTGTGAAGTGGAAACATCTAGGAGCAACAACGGCTCAGCCGTGAAGTGGTAGGCCACACAAGCTCACAGAACAGGACCGCCGAGTCCTGAAGCGCGTAGCACATAAAAAAAACGTCTGTCCTCGGTTGCAACATTCACTACCGAGTTCCAAACTGCCTTTGAAAGCAACGTCAGCACAAGAACTGTTCGTCGACATGTAGCTGTTTGACGGTTGACAGCCCAATAAAAAAACTAGTTGGATGTAATCCATATCCTGGCCATCTGCCCAAGATTGTTGAACACCTTTCTGGAAGCCCATTTTCTCTAGAGCAGCTACTAACCACACGTCTTGTCTGGGGAAGAGGTTCCAGTGGGCGAGTTCGTTTTGCGCAGTGGTGGAAAAAGTAGTGTCACGTTCCTGACCTGTTTTCCTTTTTCTTGTATTTATTTAGTTGGTCAGGGCGTGAGTTGGGTGGGTTTGTCTATGTTTGATTTTCTATGTTGGGATGTTTGTGTTCGGCCGGGTATGATTCTCAATCAGAGACAGCTGTCAATCGTTGTCCCTGATTGAGAATCATACTTAGGCAGCCTGGGTTTCACGTGTGTTTTGGTGGGTGTTTGTTTCCGTGTATGTGTTTGTTGCACCACACGGTACTGTATCGGTTTATGCACTTCGTTTATTTGTTTTGTAATTCAGTATTCAGTTTCGTTTTAATAAATCATTATGAACACTAACCACTCTGCGTATTGGTCCGATCCGTCTCGCCTCTCCTCGTCCAAGGAGGAGGAAGAATATGACGATAGCCGTAACAAGTAGGCTACCCAATTTTTATACATGAGTAAAAGTAAAGATACCTTGATAGAAAATGACTCAAGTAAAAGTGAAAGTCACCCAGCAAAATACTACTTGAGTAAAAGTCTAAAAGTAATTGGTTTTAAATATACTTAAGTATAACAAGTAAATGTAATTGCTAAATATAAAATGTATCAAAAGTAAGTAGAAATTATTTCACATTCTTTATATTAAGCAAACCAGACGGCACCATTTTCTTGTTTTTTATATTTACGGATAGCCAGGCTCACACTCCAATGCTCAGACATCATTTACAAATGAAGCATTTGTGTTTAGTGAGACCACCAGATCAGTGGTCAGTAGGCATGACCAGAGATGTTCTCTTGATAAATGTGTGAATTGGACCATTTTCCTGTCCTGCTACTTTTGGTTTGGTTTGCTGCTATTGTTGTTGTTTGCTTGGGACAGCGTTTCCTCTCCTTGTGCGCAGTCTGTCACGCCCGGACCTTAGAGATCCTTTATTCTCTATTTTTGGGTAAGGTCGGGGTGTGACTAGGGTGGGCATTCTAGTTTCTTTATTTCTAGGTTGGCCTGGTATGGTTCCCAATCAGAGGCAGCTGTCTATCGTTGTCTCTGATTGGGGATCATATTTAGGCAGCCTTTTCCCACCTGTTGGTTGTGGGATCTTGTTTGTGTATAGTTGCCTTGAGCACTGCATAGCTTCACGGTCGTTTTTTTTTTTTTTTGCCAGTTCACGTTTGATAAAGATGATGAACCCAAACCACGCTGCATTTTGGTCCGATTCTTACAACAACGTTCGTGACAGAAGATCCCACCACCCACGGACCAAGCAGCGTGCCCAGGAGGAGCAGGGATCCTGGGCCTGGGAGGAAAGCCAGGAGTGGAGGACATCCTGGACTTGGGACAAAATAATGTCAGGAGACAAATGCCTGCCATGGAAGCAGGCGGAGGCAGCGAAGGAGAGACAGCGACGACACCGGGGTTCGCGGCCACAACGTAGGCCCAAGAAGCAGCCTCAAACATTTTTTGGGGTGGTCACACGGGGTGGTCGGCGACGCTGAGGGGTGAGTCAGAGACCATGGAGGAAGCGTTGGATAGATTGAGAGAGAGTGAACGGAGGGGTGAGATAGAGACCTTCGAGGAGTGGTTGGCGAAATGTGAAGAGAGTGAAGCGGAAGAGCTGTTGGTTTGGCTGGAGAGGCAAGACAGGCGCCCTGAGGAGCGTGTTAGCCGTCCGATCATACCAGTTCTCCGCACTCGCTTTGAGGAGAGTGTCATCGTTTCGGTACAATGTGTGTATAAAAATGTATTCATATATAGTAGTCATTTTTTGTATATGTGTCCATATTGACCTTGAGTTTCTAGTGGACAGACCATATAGTTCAAGTGAAAATAGCCTAATTAATGAAAAAAAAGCATCTAATCAACAAAGGCATTATTTTCAATGAACCAAGCAACTCTTCCAACTATTGATTTTTTTACAACTGCCACCAGTTTGACACCAAAACATTTAAAACAAAGACATATTGAGATAGTAAAATAATTAAAAGTATGGCAGAAAATATATAGGATATTTCATGCTGAAAACCTCACATTAAACACCAACGGTATTCACTAAGTTAATGGTTTATATTTAGGATAATGTTTTACAGCTTTGTTATTTTATTTTATTTGGCCTATATGATATATTCTACATGTGATAAGGCCACACAGAGGACCAGAAATAATTACAGACACCTGTGATAATCTGGAGTTTCTAAAAAGGCCCCTAGATGTAATCTGATAAAATAAAAACTTGAAAGTATAAACACTATGGGACCACGCAGCCGTCATACCGGAATGAGACGCATTCTGTCTCCTAGAGATGAATGTACTTTGGTGCGAAAAGTGCAAATCAATCCCAGAACAACAGCAAAGGACCTTGTGAAGATGCTGGAGGAAACAGGTACAAAAGTATCTACAGTACATAATACACCCACGACTGAATACGACAGTGTGGTCAAACCCACTGAATCATCCAACCAAACTCTTTTTTTGTTGGTGCATAAGGATGGGAAGAGTTACTTGTGAGCTCTGCTGGTTCATACACAGAGAGCGAGCCAGTGGTGGTGAGGCTCACAGAGGGAGTCACTGCTGCTGGGAGGGCTGGGGTGGCGGGGGAGGGAGGGAGGGAGGATGGGGGATGAGTCCACAGGCCCTGTCCTGCCTCAATGGGCTAATGGACCAAACCATGTGGAAAAGTGGAATGTCAATGTGTGTAGGACTCAGCAGTGGACTTAGCACTAGATTACTAGTGTTAGGTTCTTCTTTTTCAGAATAAATAACCCACGGACACTAGAGAAGCTTCTTCCCAAAGGTTCTGTACAGCTGTAAATCAGACAGCAAAACATTTCTCTCCATTGGTTATATACATCCTACTTAAGACACTCCTTCTCTCCAATCCTTAGTTTATGCCCAAGAGAAAGAAGGTAACAGAGCTCAAGGAAGGGTAAGAGTGTGATGTGTCAGTGTATGAGTGAACAAGCAGGTGTTGTGTGTGTGTGGGGGTGTTCTTGGTTTTACTATCCTTGTGGAGACCAGAAGTCCTCACAAGGATAGTAAAACCAGGATTATTCGGACAAGTGGGGACATTTGGCCGGTCACCACATTAAAAGGCTATTTTAGGCTTAGGGGTTAGGTTTAGGGTTAGAATTAGGGTTAGAATTAGGGTTAGGGGTTAGGTTTAGGAGTTAGATTCAGGGGTTAAGTTAGGTTTGGGAATCAATTGTTTGTTCCCCACAAGGATAGTAAAACATTTTTTTTTTGTGTGTGTAAGAGTGTGTATGGGAGGGAGAGTGTGTGTGTAGGGGGGGTGGGGGGGCTTATGGGTAAGCCATGGTGAAGAGGTGGGGCTTTAGGTGGAACTGAAAGGTGGTGATGGACTCAGAGTCAGAGGGAGTTCCAGGGCCTGTTTACAGTACCTTAGGTAATAATTTGCATAAAGCACCTCAAATATTTCTTTAGGTAAGGGAATACTTAAGGGCGTTTACTGTAGTTTGAAGGTATGTATGGCAGAAAGAGTATTTACAATTGAGACAGCTTAATTCACTGACTAAAGGTCTCGTCAAAGAGATTCCTTTTTTAGCAAAATATAACTTCTATAATAATGACACGACAACCAAATTTCTTCATAAGATAATTAACCACGTTTCTTGAAGTGACTTTTTTCTCAACTTGTTTCAATTACTTTCTAGCATGTCAAGCTAGCTTACGAATAGCTAGCTAACTAGCAAGCTAACTTTAACATGGATTGTGCTCCTTCCATTAAAAAAAAACAAAGCTGATTTCCTGCAATTCTATATATTTTCCAACGGCTTTGGGCCATGATCAGGTTGGAATAAAAATATATAAAATATATAAAATCACAGGTCGGATGTAGGGATGCACAATATATCGGTAAGCATATCGGAATCGGGTGATATTAGCTAAAAATGCCAACATCGGAATCAGCTCTATGTACAGTGGCAAGAATAAGTATGTGAACCCTTTGGAATTACCTGGATTTCTGCATAAATTGGTCATCAAATTTGATCTGATCTTCATCTAAGACACAACAATAGACAAACATAGTGTGCTTAAACTAATAACCCACAAATTATTGTATTTTTTTTCCTATATCTCGAATACATCATTGAGACATTCACAGTGCAGGTTGGGAAAAGTATCTGAACCTCTATACTAATGACTTCTCCCAAAGTTAATTGGAGTCAGAAGTCAGCTAACCTGGAGTCCAATAAATGAGATGTGATTGGAGCTGCCTTGCCCTATAAAAACACTCACAAATTTGAGTCTGCTATTCACAAGAAGCATGGCCTGATGTGAACCATGCCTCGAACGAAAGAGATCTCAGAAGACCTAAGATTAAGAATTTTTGACTTGCATGAAGCTGGAAAGGGTTACAAAAGTATCTCTAAAAGCCTTGATATTCATCAGTCCACAGTAAGACAAATCAAATCAAATTTTATTAGCCTCAACAAGTGTGCAGTGAAATGTTTAATGCTTACAGTGAAATTCTTACTTACGAGCCCCTAACCAACAATGCAGTTTAAAAAAAATACGGATAAGAATAAGAGATAAAAGTAACAAGGAATTAAAGAGCAGCAGTGAAATAACTATATACAGGGGGGTATCGATACAGAGTCAATGTGCGGGGGCACCGGTTACTTGAGGTAGTATGTACATGTAAGTAGAGTTATTAAAGTGACTATGCATAGATGACAACAGTAAGCAGCAGTGGTGTAAAGAGGGAGGGGGGGGGGGGCAATGCAAATAGTCTGGGTAGCCATTTGACTAGATGTTCAGGAGTCTTATGGCGTGGGGGTAGAAGCTGTCTAGAAGCCTCTTGGACCTAGACTAGGCGCTCCGGTACCGTTTGCCATGCTGTAGCAGAGAGAACAGTCTATGATTAGGGTGGCTGGAGTTGTTGACAATTTTTAGGGCCTTCCTCTGACACTGCCTGGAATAGAGGTCCTGGATGGCAGGAAGCTTGGCCCCAGTGATGTACTGGGCTGTACGCACTACGCTCTCTAGTGCCTTGCAGTCGGAGGCCGAGCAGTTGCCATACCAGGCAGCGACACAACCAGTCAGAATGCTCTCGATGGTGCAGCTGTAGAACCTTTTAAGGATCTGAGGACCCATGCCAAGGGTGGCATGGGGGAATAGGTTTTGTCGTGCCCTCTTCATGACTGTCTTGGTGTGCTTGGACCATGTTAGTTTGTTGGTGATGTGGACACCAAGGAACTTGAAACTCTCAACCTGCTCCACTGCAGCCCCATCGATGAGAATAAGGGCGTGCCCAGTCCTCGTTTCTTGTAGTCCACAATCATCTCCTTTGTCTTGATCACGTTGAGGGAGAGGTTGTTGTCCTGGCACCACACAGCCAGTTCTCTGACCTCCTCCCTATAAGCTGTCTCGTCGTTGTCGGTGATCAGGCCTACAACTGTTGTGTCATCAGCAAATTGAATGATGGTGTTAGAGTCGTGCCTGGCCGTGCAGTCATGAGTGAACAGGGAGTACAGGAGGGGACTGAGCATGCACCCCTGAGTTGAGGATCAGTGTGGCGGATGTGTTGTTACCTACCCTTTCCACCTGGGGGCGGCCCATCAGGAAGTCCAGGATCCAGTTGCAGAGGGCGGTGTTTAGTCCCAGGGTCCATTGCTTAGTGATGAGCTTTGAGGGTACTATGGTGTTGAACGCTGAGCTGTAGTCAATAAATAGCATTCTCACATAGGTGTTCCTTTTGTCCAGGTGGGAAAGGGCAGTGTGGATTGCAATAGAGATTGCATCATCTTTGGATCTGTTAGGGCGGTATGCAAATTGGAGTGGGTCTAGGGTTTCTGGGATGATGGTGTTGATGTGAGCCATGACCAGCCTTTCAAAGCACTTCATGGCTACAGATATGAGTGCTACAGGTTGGTAGTCATTTGGGCAGGTTACCTAGGAGTTCTTGGGCACAGGCACTATGGTGGTCTGCTTAAAACATGTTGGTATTACAGACTCAGACAGGGAGGGGTTGAAAATGTCAGTGAAGTCACTTGTCAGCGCATTCTCGCAGTACACGTCCTGGTAATCTGTCCGGCCCTGCGGCCTTGTGAATGTTGACCTATTTAAAGGTCTTACTCAATTCGGCTGCAGAGAGCGTGATCACACAGTCTTCCGGAACAGCTGGTGCTCTCATGCATGTTTCAGTGTTATTTGCCTCAAAGTGAGCATAGAAGTAGTTTAGCTCGTCTGGTAGGCTTGTTGACTATAAATGGAGAAAGTTCAGCTCTGTTGCTACTCTCCCTATGAGTGGCCGTCCTGCAAAGATGACTGCAAGAGCACAGCGCAGAATGCTCAATGAGGTTAAGAAGAATTTTAGAGTGTCAGCTAAATACTTACAGAAATCTCTGGAACATGCTAACATCTCTGTTGATGAGTCTACGATACATCAAACACTAAACAAGAATGGTGTTCATGGGAGGACACCACAGAAGAAGCCACTGCTGTCCAAAAAAAACATTGCTGCATGTCTGCAGTTTGCAAAATACCTGTATAACTTAGGTAGATAATGTAATGATGTATTGAAAAATACAGCGTTACATGTGCAACACAGCATTCCTAACCTAGCCCACAATGTCTGCTGTGTGGATCTATTTTGAAGTTTCAAAGGAAGATAACAAAAAGGCCATATGCAATGTTTGAGCTGCTATTATTGTAAGGATCCACGTTGGAGACGATAAG